>NC_053024.1:668628497-668884837 GCF_003073215.2 Triticum urartu
TGTGGGGATTGAGGTGGCGCGATAGACAAGGCGGACGTCGGGGCAGCTCCTTGGAGGTGGAGGACGGGGCAACTAATCCGGCGGGACGACGAGATCGACAACGGATCCTCGTCCGGTGTGGTGGATGAGGGACGGCGAGTTGTTGCGGTGGACGACGTAGTCAGGGAAGAGTCTCCGGCTGGGCGGCGGTCGGGAGGCCGACGGAGGAGCGTGGGGGTTCGCGGGTTTTGACGGCCGCGGTGTATGAATGGGGGGGCGAAGGGGGAGGGGGGAGCCAAGCTTAGGGACGCGCTTGTCCGAAATGTGGGGTAAGTTACCAGCGTACCCCCACCGGTTTTGATACCGCGACGTGGAGCTTCAGTTCCGGCTGATGGGTAGAAGGGGGATTTTGCGTGTCTGGGCTGCGGGAGCGATTTCGGGTGAGGAGGGAGTTCTCGCGCGCGTCCAAATTTAGGGATAACAAGGCGCGGCGCGGGTTGAAGAAGCGGGAGTTTCAAAGCAGGTGAGACAAAAGATACTCGAGCTTGCAAATTTCGGGATAACAAGGTGCGGATTCCTTGTTCGACAGAAAAAACTGAAAAAACAATTTCAATTCAAGACACAAGAGAGTCATGTGCCCTTTTACTATATTGCTATAGATGCCATTGAAAATACTACAAGAAAAATGTAAAAAAAATCGAGAGAACAAGATTACCCTGCACAGTACCAAATCGATTCGCACTTCCCTCAATAAGAACAAAAACAAATCAATTCCCACCAAAGAAAGAGTAATGTCCCTTTTTATATGATTACAGATGCCATGATCTCGAATTTCAATTTTAGAATGCACGTTGTGTTGAATTCGAATATATCGTTAGGTGACCTTGCGGTTTATAATTGATGTAGTCGTACATTTTGATCTTCCATCATATATGAACATTTTATTCCACCATGTGAACATGTATATTGTCGTCTACCATATGGACTAAATTTGAATCAATTTTTATTATTTGCATACGATTGTTGTCAAGTTATACAATAATTTAAATATTATCTTGATAACAAAAATCATACATATAGCAGTAATCATATTTCACTATGAACTACACGTACCATACGCTCTCCAATTCAAATATTTGTATCCATTTATGTTAAATTCAAATCATAGTACATTATTGGTCTAGGTAGCAAGATGTTTGGGATAATCTAAACCCTGTTTTCATACGTATAATTTTTGGCTGAATTGGGACAAGTTTTCGTATAAGCCTCTTGCAAAACCGGAGATTCTCTCAACAAGCCTCGTGGTTCCGAGAGGGAACGTGTCACCTTTGTGTGCGAAACGATATACGCTGCCTCCCCCCTGATTTTATTTACAGAGGCAACATAGAACTATATGAGTGCCCTGTTAAATTTTGGAATTATTTTGGGTTCATTTGGCCTTTTTATACATTAATTGAGTTTCTGGACTTTTAATGTGCATAATCTAAATATGAATTGCATGCACATGCTCCGGTGCAGCAAAGTGGGTTGAAAAATCACATGTGTATCCTTGGTTGAATTTCTAGGTCCCATGGAAGAACTGAGAATGAAATTCAAACATCTGGGCGTCATGACTCGGCCGAGAACATCGAGAAACTTTGATTTTAAATTCATGTAAATCCAAAACTCGCCTGGAAATCATGAAACTTGGCATGGTGTCATGTCATGGCACTAACATGTTTTGGTAAAAAATTGGGCCGATTTGGAAGCTCATGGTTCTAAGAGGGAACGTGCCACCTTTGAGTGTGAAACGATATACGCTGCCCCCTGTGAGTTTCTTAACAAAGGCAACATAGAACTACATTAGTGCCCTGTTAAATTTCGGAATTATTCTGGTTTCGTTTGTTGTTTTTTATACATTAATTGATTTTCTAGTCATTTAGTGTGCATAAGTCAAATTTGAACTACAAGCACATGCTCTCGTGCACCAAAGTTGGTTGAAAAATCACATTTGTGTCCTCGGGTAAATTTCTAGGTCCCATGCAAGAAATGAGAATAAAATTAAAACATCTCGGCATCGTGGCTCGGCCGAGAACATTGAGAAACTTGGTTTTAAAATTCTTGTAAATCCAAAACACGTCTGAAAATCATGAAACTTGGCATGGATGTCATGTCATGGTACTACCATGTTGTGGTAAAAAAATTGGCTGAATAGGAACAGATTTTGGTATAAGCTTCTTGCAAATCCAAGCTTCTCTCAAGAAGGCTCGTGGTTCTGAGAGGGAACGTGCCACCTTTGAGTACGAAACGATATACATTGTCCCCCTTGAGTTTATTTACAAAGGCAACATAGAACTACATGAGTGCCCTGTTAGTTTTTGGAATTATTCCGGCTTCATTTGGCCTTATTTACAGAGTAATTGAGTTTTTGGTCATTTAATGTGCATAATTCAAATTTGAACTACAAGCACATGCTCCCGTGCACCAAAGTTGGTTGAAAAATCACATTTGTGTCCTCAGGTGAATTTCTAGGTCCCATGCAAAAAATGAGAATCAAATTCAAACATCTGGGCATCGTGGCTCGGTCGAGAACATTGAGAAACTTGGTTTTAAAATCATGAAACTTGGCATGGTGTCATGCCATGGTAGTACCATGCCGTGGTAAAAAAAATTGGCCGAATAGGAACAAATTTTGGTATAAACTTCTTGCAAATCGGAGCTTCTCTCAAGAAGGCTCGTCGTTCTGGGAGGGAACGTGTCACCTTTATGTCCATAATTCTAATTTGAAATACAAGCACATGTTCCAGTGCACCAAAGTTGGTTGAAAAATCACATGTGTGTCCTCGGGTAAATTTCTAGGTTACATGCAAGAAATGGGAATGAAATTCAAAATTCTGGGCGTCGTGGCTAGGTTGGAAACATTGAGAAACTTAGTTTTTTAATTCCTGTAAATCCAAAACACGCATGAAAATAATGAAACTTGGCTTGGTGCCATGACATGGCACCAACATGAGGTGGTAAATTTGCAGTCCGATTTGCGAAGGCGCACACATTAACAATCAACAAAGTCATTTTGGAACAAGTGTTGTCACGTTACAATCGGAAACACAAGTATTGTTGAAACCGTGGGCGTTCTACTTACTAGTACCATTTACGTGCCGCCATGCGTCCCCATTTTTATTAGCTAGGAGGCGCCATGCAGGGTAGCTATTTGAGTACGAGAGGCATGTGATCAGACCCCTGCGCGTGCTTATCGGGAGGAGAGCCCTTTGACCTCCATCTGCCGTCCACCTCTCTCGCAAGGTCTCCATTAATGGCGCCGGAGCCTCTGTTTAATGGAGTGGCTATGTCTCACTCGACTGAGATTTAAGAGAGAAAAAAGAAAATCTGAAAGCACGGATCTTGATGTAAGATCCGACAGACCTATATAGCATCTACTGCGACTTATAGCAAGACTGATGAATATATAAGGACGATTAATTTTTTTTATCAAAGAAGGGCTTGTCCCTTCCGATTTTCATTACTGAAAACCACCACAATTCACAAGAAGTTCAGCACATCTCCCGCCTAACACGAAGGAGTAAAAGCTACCAGATTGAAATTGCAACATCCCAAGAGGCCAACAAAGGCCAAACATCCGCGCTAGAACCCAACATTTCACAACTGACGACACAATCCACATCCTAAACCGATTATTACATCAAAAGAAACCAGGAAACTGAAGGAAGCCCAACAGCAACTAGAAGAACAGCAACGCCAGGGTCGCCACAGCAAGAGTTTTCTTCATTCCAGCCTTGCAATATTGATCTTCCACAGAAAGATAAGGATGATTAATTGTCTTACATAATTAGAAAGATAATTAAAAAAGCCACATGCGGCTACGCCCGAAATACACAAGGGCAAAAGAAGAAGGAAGACAAGGATCTGGCTCGCTGATCTCTACTTTCTTGATGCGTTGCTGCAGGCCGTGGGAACTAGTCTCCGCGGCGAGCGGCGATGAGCTCTTTCGTGTCCTCAAGACGCTGCTTGACAACATCCACGGATTCCTCCACCAGCCTTTGGCGCTCGTTGCAGAGCATGTCATTCTCGCCCATAAGTTTCTTGACAATGACGTCGGTCCTCTTCAACAAGGCACTGGTCTCCTCCTGCTGGTCTGCACTTCGGACGATCTTCTCCCTCAGCAGGTCGCGCTCGGCCTGGAGCCTCTCATTGCCCTCCCTTAGTACGCCGATAGCCTGTTCAAACGAGGCTTTCATGTCGTCCTGCAACCTCGCCCAGCCGGAGATCTGCTCCATCTGGCTATGGACGATCGCATGCATGCGCCTGTAACAGTCATCGCCTGCCCGCGAGAAATTTTCCCAGGCCGCCGCGGCACGGCGGGACATCTCTGCCGCATTCGTGGCGTGGTGGGACATCTCTGCTGCTTCATCGGCGCGGCCTGACCAGTCTGCTGCATCAACGGTGCAGCGGGACCTCCGTGCTGCTTCAGCAGCGTGGCGGGACCTCTGTGCTGCTACTTCCGTGCGGCGGGACATGTCGGCTGCTCTCGCAGCGAGGCGGGACATCTCTCGTGCTTCCGCTTCCATGCTCGCCTCTCCCTGGTGGCAATCTCTCGACCCAGAACTCACGCTGGCCATGGCAGACGCAAGGGAAGGATGCTGAATGGCTTATTTGCTTTTGTGGATGAGGAGTTGAGAAGGAATGCGCAGTCATCTTGGCATACTAGTATTTATAACCGAGTACTAATACGCTCCTAAGTGGGAAACCGTTTAGGTTGTGATCGGTGTGAACAGGTTTGCAATTCAATATAGCGTGGAGTAATTTGGAATGTGACAAGACGCAAGCTCAAAATTTATTGACGGTTCAAGTTTCGAAGTGCGGCACTATTCTCAGATGGAGTACTTCTTTTTCTACTCTCTCCTTTCCGGTTTTATAGGGCTTATCTCAAAATTTTAGTTTTTCCATTTTATAAGGCTCAATTTGGTTATTCCCCAACACATGTTCAGATTCCAAGGTGCATTAAATCATTGCATGCAAGTATTAAGAGAAAATTGACCAATGCATGTACTTTATGCATGCATGCATTGCAATTAATGCATTGATAAACATAATTTTTTATTGCCACCAAAACCCACCATTTCTTAAGCTAAAGTAGACCAAGGTAATCCCTATATTAGCATATTACTAAGATAAACAGAAGGCACTGTAGAAACATTTAGGACGTGAGCTTGTCAATCTGAATGTGGAGGGACACAAGCTTAGCCCCGGCTAGCAGCTTGGGCGGAACTGTCAAGAAGGTCAGCTCCTGCACGTCGACGTCGCCGGGATCCTTCCTGCTTGTCACCTCCATTTCCACCTTGATGGCGTCGGTCATGCATTTGGGCTCCCCCGGCGGGCCGTTCGCCCACAGCTTGGCCACGTAGTGTGGCAGTGGGGACGCCCCTGCTCTGATGCAGACGACCAACACGACGATAGGCGCGCCGATGTCGAGAACGCCGCCGAGCAAGAAAAACGCATGGCGGCCCTCCTCCGCGAACAGCAAGAGCCGTGGCTCCGACAGTGGCACTTGCAGCTAGAGCACCTTTTCCGTACTGGATCCTGTGCACGGGCATGGGATGCGCAGTGCTGATGTGGTGGTAGAGCGCCGGCGATGGGCCTTCATAGCTGCAGACGGGCACGGGGCATTTGCACGGCGCGAGCGGACACACGCTCTAGTGATTGGCGAGATTGTGGTAAGTGACGTAGAGCCCACAGCCTTCGTGCGGGCACTCCACCCTCACCGACGAAAGGACAGAGTCCACCGCCGTGTTCCGCACGTCGAAGCCACCGCCGCGCTCGCACTCCTGGCACTGCCGCTGGTTCCCGGGGCGCTCAACGTGGCAGTCTGCGCAGGCCAGGTGCCCTCCCTTGCACTGCAGAAAATCAATCGAACAGCACTTCAATCAAGAAACCTGCACCTTGCTCAATCAGCCAAACGGACGAGGTGTATTCGAACCTCATACACTGGAGGCGTCAAGAGGCAGAGGCACAAGGGGCAGTGGAGCACGGTGAGGTCCATCGAGACCTTAGAGAGCTCCATCGTCGGGTCCTGTTCGGTCTGCATGATCTTGCCCTCCTCGTGCACAACCATCTCTCGTCTTGGGTTGGGGTATTACAAAGCTTTACCATCACATATTTTATACTACTTCAAGGTGCATTAAATCAACTCATGCAAGTATCAAAAGGAGAGTCACGACATGCATGCATGCGTTGTAATTAATGCATCCGTAAACACAAATTATTGAAATATATCGAGTACAGTGCTTTGATGTGTCGCGTCAACTCGTACATCAATGAGAAGTTTGATTATCATCTCCCTCGCCAACTTAACTGCACCTGCCTTTGGCTGTATGACAGGTTGGCCAAACACCTGTCGGGCCCACCTGTCATACTAGGAGAAGTTTTCGCTACACGCTCTCCCTCCCGTACGCGGTGGACATGCAGCAGTTCAATCGGTGTCAGATGGCCAGAAGCGTACTGTAGTACTCCTCCAGTGCAGTAGTACTCCATCATTGTTCGACTTCCCGAAGAGGCGAAGAGCCAAGCACAGCCCGGACGCTCGTGTGGAAGTTTCATGTGTAGAGTAGTCTAGGATAGCGTGTACCGTGCCTGTAAGCTTAAAATCGTTGGGGTCGGCTCCATGCTATGTGGCCGTCTCGAAGTTTTTTCAAAAAAGTTAAAATAGTATTCTGGCCCTACCTGACACCCTGGTGATTATAGTTTGCACACTCATCTGGTCAAGACAGGAATATATATTTTAATTTATTTTTTTCTTCGAAAAGGGGGGACTCCCCGGCCTCTGCATCAGAACGATGCATACGGCCACATATATTTTAATTTGTTGTGGGTAAATGTTAGAGGTTGCAGCAAATATATTGTACACTGCTGGTCTTTCAGCCAAGTTTAGAGGCAAGCATGTGGGGCCAGTGCTATGATGTGTCGGGTCAACTCGTACAACGAGGAGAAGCTTGATTTTACTACATGCCTTCTCCCTCACCCATGCGCGCGGTTGCTCGCAAACGAGGACAGGCTTTTACTTAGTAGTACTTCTACAACAAGCTATCCATCCCGCTCGCGGTGGACGGACATGCATCAGTGGATTCGACACTGTAGAAGCAGTAGTAGTAACATCATTGTTCGTCTTCTCGAAGAGGCGAAGAGCCAAGCGCAAACGGAACGTTGCAGTTGCGAACATTTGAGCACGCATATAGCCAGGCTCTTGCATGAGACAAAATTGCTATGTGAGCCCACTATTGTACTAGTACGTACAACTACTTGCTAGTATAGCCCTGTAAACCAGAAAGGAGTATTTGCCCTTCTAGAGATTTCAACAAGTGACTAGACTACACCGAGACGGAGTACATATGGAGCAAAATGAGTGAATCTGCACTGTAAATAAATACTCCCTCCGTCCCATAATATAAGAGCGTTTTTGACACTACACTAGTGTCAAAACGTTCTTATATTATGGAACGGAGGGAGTACGTACTAGTTCTATCGTTTTCCTCTCCGAGGTGCACAATATTGAGTATACTTACTAGTCTCTTTTTGACACGCAGTTACGTTTTTTTACATAGTAGAGACGCAAGCGCTCATATACACGCGCATACACTGACCCCTATGAACGCACACACGCACGGCACTATCATCTTGAAATTTACAAAGTCACCATAGGCACCTCGTCGTCGACGGGTCCATAGGTGCTTGAATGCCAAGGAGGGAGAGGGTAGCGGTTCCCGAGACGTTGAACGGTCAATGATGCATCCTCAATTACATGCAGAGGGAATTAATTGGAGAAGCAGAATAGAGCCAGCACAATGTGACTGCAACAGAGTTTGGACTCTCATATAATAAAGGCACCCCACCACTCCAATCCATCTACTCCCAAGTCTCTGCGCAACACTGCTCACTCCAATCCAAGACCAAGTGACCAGAAGCCACAAGCACCTATGGAGGAGATGGACGCGAGCGGCAGTCGGCTATGCCAAATCATCCAAGGCGCCGGCCTGCGGCCCCGCACCAAACAGCATTTCCAGACGGTGCTGGCGACCGCAGGCATCGTAGCCCTCGCCGACGCCGGCTTCACCTCTCGCATGGACGACATGATGGTCAACTCCATCCGCAAGTTCACCGCCGTCAAGAAGTGCACGGACGACCTTGCCGTACTGCTCCATCCCGCGCGCCCAGGCTCCTCATTGCTTGCCACCCTCATCGGCCTCCATGGTGACGAACTCTTTCCAGCCCTGGTGGCCCTGCAGGTGCCGGAGGTCACGACGAAGAATGTGCACCTCGAGGCCGCGCTCGCCGCGCAGCGCCTCGCCATGCAAGAAACCGTCTACATAGGCCACTACAAGGCAAGTGAGGATAGAAAGACGTTGGCCTTCTTCCAGCGGCTGGAATCTCTGGACGCCATTGTTCAGAAGCACGTCGACCTGGCCACGAAAGCCGCTGCTACTTCGGCGCCGTTCGGTGGGCCGACGCCCTGAGTCGAGGAGGTGGATGTCGTCGATGGATGCATCTCTTCTTCTTGCCTCCTGTAACCAGCACTGCATCGCCTCGTGGCCTTAATGTTTTATTAGTATAGTACTCCCTTCGTTCCCAAATATAAGTCTTTCTAAAGATTCCAGCAAGTGACTACTACATATTGAACAAAATGAGTGAATCTACACTCTAAACTATGTCTACATACATCTGTATGTTGTATTCCATTTGAAATAGTATCTAAAAAGTCTTATATTTATGAACGCAGGGAGCATATGGCATTTTTATTCCAGTCGTAACGTTTTCACTATGAGGTGGGGCCGCAGTTGAGCGAACCCACCCCGCCCACCGGGCATCGGAAGAGAGAAACGAGGGAGGAGAGCTAGCTGTAGCACGAACGCTGTTGTCAGATGGGACTCGTGTTTATAGAATAGGAGTACTGAGCACTCGTGCCTCTTTTTTTATTTTTTGAGGGAAAATTAGTCGTATGTCTAGTGCCACTAGTTGGGTGCGTGCGACCTATAGCTGTCATCACTTTAGGTCTCCTTTTTGAACCGCGGCTACGCTTCACAGTACATATTATTTCACGCATTTATCCTCCTATATGTAATCCTAGGCTATTTCCACGTTCTCCCATTCGCCGACATGTGGGACATAGAGCATCTGGGTCGTAGTGCATGCACGACTCGGAGCATATGCCGGGGTACTTTACATTTCAGACCTCACGAATTTCATGCAAACCCCCCGCAGAAGAATAAATAAACGAATGAATTACTACATGAAACCAAATTATTTTCATGGAAACCGGAGCAGGTTCATTAAATTTTGGACATAACACGTTTATAAAAAATGACCGGACCGAAACCAGTCTAAGGGCCTCTTTGATTTTTCCGGCAAAAAAAGGGCCTCTTTGATTCGCAGGATAGTGAAAACACAGGAATGGGGAAAGTATGATGGCGATGAACCGAGACGAGGAGAACTCTAACTCAGTTAGAGGTTAGAGTTAGATTGTAACCCTGAACTAACTCTAAACCAAAGAGGTGTATGGATGGCAGGGTTAGATTGGCAATAAATGCTCTATCTCAATCATTTGACTACTTTGGACCCTATTTCCTGCCGGATTTGGAGGGTGCTTGGATATGTTTTAGTTCCATGACTAAAAGTAGTGAGACTAAAACTTGCTAGCTTCACCCATGCTTGGATCCAAATACTAAAGAGACTAAAATCAAGTTAATGAGCATTTATTATCCTCCAAACCCTCCAATCCAGAACTCGCCTGTGTTAAAGGAGAGGAGTTAAATGAGGAGAGAGATGACTAATCCACATTTTAGTAGGGGTTCCCCTGACTAAATTTTTTTAGTCTCAAGACTAGTTTTAGCCCCTCTTTAGTCAGCGGTGCTTGGAACTTTTAGCCTCTTAAAGAGACTATTTTTAGTCAGACTAAAATAAGTCCCTTGGATCCAAGCACCCTCTTGGTGTGGCCGGCTCTTCTGTGGCCTCCTCCTGCTCACAATTGACAAAACAAACCATCTATACAAATCAAGCATGCAAAACATGATAATTTTTACTTTGTCGATACAAATGAGATATCCCACTTAAACATACAGGTCGTCAATCAAGCTTCACAAAATAAAAAAACACTTCATGAAACAAAGAATGAGCTAACTCATCACGGAAGTCATTCACGATAGGGAGGGAGCCCGGAGCCCCTCACGCACCGAGGGAGGAGCTCTCCATTGTCGCTCTGGAGGATGGCTCTATAGAGCCCAAGCCCCGGGAACCCCTCCGACGCTGGCCCTTGCGAGTTGAGGTCGACACCGACATGGGTAGCAGGGCCGCTTGTCGCCGACTGGGAACTTAATCTTTGGGCCTCTAGAAATAATGCAAGCCTGTAACTAAAATACCTAGAAAGGTGAACTGAATCTTTGGTCCTCTAGAAATAATGCAAGCCTGAAACTGAAATACCTAGAAAGGTGAACTGAATCTTTGGGCCTCTAGAAATAATGCAAGCCTGAAATTGAAATACCCAAAAAGGTGAACTAAATCTTTGGGCCTCTAGAAATAATGAAAGCCTGAAATTGAAATACCTAGAAAGGTGACCTGAATCTTTGGGCCTCTAGAAAGATTTATTACCTCCTCAAGAAGCATCAAACAATTCCATGCGTGCACCACAAATCTATACCATGTTTGATCAGGATCTACTTTTCCAAAATCAGAATTAGCGCTAGAGCAAGCAAGATCACTGATATGGCCGTGAGACAGAGAAGGAACAAACAAACTCACCCCTCTCGTGACCTCCCTGGTAGATGTGCCGCCGCTGCGCACGAAAGAGGGAAAAACGACTGGTGAAGGGGGAGCGGGGTGACCTTCGAAGGCCGGAGGGAGAGGGCGGCCGGAGTAGGGTGGCGGAGGCCGCAAGGAGAGGGCGGCTGGAGGAGAGAGAGGGCGAGCGACCCTATGGGGAACAGAGAGGAGTCGTGTGATAGGTGGGGGGGAAGCGATCTGGTGCGTTCTGGGGAGATTTTTTTAGTTCTCTTCTAGTGGGCCCGAGGATAACTAACCCAATTAGAACCTCTCCACCGGGCTAGTATTTTTAGCTGGGTTAGAGCAAATTAGCTCAGACTAACCCCTCTTGTTTCGATAATTTGAGGCTATTTCAACCCAAACTAGCTCTAACTCAGGGATCCAAACAAAGAGGAGTGTTACTGTACTTGCTACAGTGTGGACTGTAGAACATTGTTTTTTATGGCCATATCACCACATTGTTTTCTACTGCTGGTTCACTGGCTATCGTGGTTCGCACTGCTGGTTCACTGGGCTGCGTGGTTCGCACTCCTCCGACCTGAGTAGTACTCCCTCCGTTCCTAAATATAAGTCTTCGTAGTTATTTCACTATGGACCACATACGGATGTATATAGATGCATTTTATGTGTAGATCCACTCATTTTTCTCCGTATATCGTCCATAGTGAAATCTCTCCAAAGACTTATATTTAGGAACGGAGGGAGTAGTATAGTACTAGTATATACCACGTCATTCTTTGCTCCTTCTTACTATTCCGACATGTGGGAGAGCCAGCATCCGGGTCGACGTGTCATGCACCAGATTAGAACGCGGAACGGAAGGGGGGCATCACCCCGGTCGGAGCGCCAGTAATTGATGACTATAGTGAGTGGTGATATCACAAGTCTTTCCAGTAGTAACGCGCGTCAAATCGCACAGCCCCACTCACTCACCCTCCTCGCCTCTCTGTCAAACCGCCTACCCAAAAACTGCAGCGCGTACTGCCCGGGAAAAGCCCCGCCCTCAACTTTTAACTACGTGAAAATAGTTTGAGCTTGTTCGTTCTATATAAATACAATAAGTGCTGTATGTTTATTCACCCATGGGGTTGTTCAATGAATGGAGGGGCGGGGAGCACAAGTGAACAATACTGTAGTACTACTAGTAGTAGTAAGTAGGAGTCGTACAGTAGTCACCTTAAATAGAGAGTTTCTTTTCTTTAATGCCACGTACACAAATTGAAACGCTTGTTGTGGAGAGAAAAAAGATAATCACTCCACTATATATGGACGCAGGGGCCTGAGCGCTTGATTTACTAGGGTTGCTCTCTTCATTCTCTCATCCTCTCCAGATATAAACAAGACAGCGGAAGCGACATTTTCTCTCTGCTCACCGCTGGTCACAGATCCGGCCGGATACCTTCGGCCGGTGTGTGTAGAGGAGTAAAAGGTGCATCGTTCATTGCTGTCATCGCCGCCGAGGGAGGAAATCCACAGCTGCCGGAGGGGCCCGATCCTCTGCCCGTGCCATTCTCTCCGACACAGCGCCGGCTCGGGAGGTCCTCCGACCCTTCTTCCTCCCTGCCTTATTGTCCGCAGATCTGACCTGCCGCCGCCGACATCTCGGCGACCCTCAGGTATAAGTTCTTTGTAAGCGGCCTTGCTCTACTGCCCCAGCTCCCCACTTGTCTACATGTGCATCTTTTTCTACTCCCATCAGCTCTTCCAAAGCCACCTAAATTTTTAGTATTATTAGAGGTAAAGCTACTTCATGCATTTGAATCTAGGGCTTTGTTCAAACAACGAAGAAAGGGGGGAAAGTTGTAGCATGAATCTAGGACTTGATTCAAAGAGGAAATAATATGGTGAAAGTAGTAGAGACCGGATACCCAACCAGTCTCTTGGATGAAAAGGGAAATAATGGGAAAACGCAGTACAAACTGGATAAGGAACAGATCTATTATTGGTTGAAAAAAGGATAGAAAGTGGCGGCTGGTGGACAAGTCAACAGAGTTTGTCCAGGATTAGATTTGCTACCATCACATAGTAAAAGGTCTCCAGGATTAGATTTGCTGCCCTCACATAGTAAAAGTTCTCAGGATTAGATTTGCTGCCCTCACATAGTAAAAGGTCTCAGGATTAGATTTGCTGCCCTCACATAGTAAAAGGTCTCCAGGATTAGAATTGCTGCCCTCACATAGTAAAAGGTCTCCAGGATTAGATTTCCTGCCCTCACATAGTACAAGGTCTCCAGGATTAGGTTTGCTGCCCTCACATAGCATGAACAAACTCGGCATCACCACTTTATGCCTCCTTGTAGGTACATTGTGCTGATGCGTCCATTGTCGCATGTCCTTATACCAACCTTTCGCTGTTGTTAATGTAAGGGCGCATGTAAAATGAAGCGATCACACTGTTACCTTAGGGACATGTCTAACCAGTGTTATTGTTAATCTAATTCCTCCAGTGATAAGATGCAATTAAACTGTGTTACCAATGGCACTCCTGCTGTTTTCCCCAGTATGATAAGTAAGTTGCTCCTTTACGCTGCTGAGTGTCCTGGTGTCCCCACGGTCCCATGCCTCTAAACCAACTCTTTAGCTGCTGTTGATTTACTGTGTCTGGTAAACAAGCAATGCCACCATTAAAGTAATCCCATATTTGAGGAATCTCATTGTTGATCGTAATGCTTCTGGTAACATGAAGCATTGCTGACGTTTTAAAATTTCAACTGTCCTTGCGTGATTGCCATGAACATAATTAAGATGCTTCTTTTCATTTTGTATATGTTTCGTATATTCTTATTGACCAGCAACTGTTTACTTTCTATCTTTTTGTGCAGATAGGGATATCCATTTCACCTTGTTGCTATTGTGACCTTTTAGTGAACTGCACAAAACACTTTTTTTGGAATGAGTGTCTTGTGCAGTTCAACTAAAATGTCACGTGGGGAACACTCTCAATTTTGGTGGAACTGCAGAAAATGGTGATTGGAGTTTCCAAAATCTCAGTCTAGTTCTGCTAGTAATCTCGTGCAACATTTTATTAGCCTTTGCAAGATGAGCCGTCATTGTCACCACAATGGCACTTTATTTTAGTGGAACTGCACAAAAGGATAACAACATTATAGTTGCACCTTACATGAGCCGGACAGCCAACCTTAATGTTCCTTAATTTTAGTGCAACTACTAAAGAAGAACCTGCCAGCTCACGAGAGCAAGTACTTCTTGCTAGCTGAATGATGCAATCTTTGCTTCATTTCAGGTGAACTGCAGAAAAAGGCGCATGAATTGAATCATGGAACTCCAGGCAGGCTTCATCCGAGTGGAGCTGCAGGTTGAGTAAAGGAGGCCACTATTAAAGTGAAATCATGCTCTCCGGGTTTGTGCTATGCAAACAGGAATACTCAACTACAGATGTTGTGACGGTCAAGAGCATTCGCCAAGTTCTTCGATTGTATGACATGGCTAGCGAAGATGGATTTAATCCCGATATTCACTTTATCAAAAGGCTCTAATGGGTTGGTTCTGAATCTTGCAAGCTAGGAATCAGTGAGATGTGTAGGCATCTTTGTTGTACTTATTATTTGAATCTTATTTGTTGGTTCTGAATCTTGCAAGCTGGGAATCAATGAGATGCGTAGCCATCTTTGTTGTACTTATTATTTGGATCTTATTTGTTGGTTCTGAATCTTGCAAGTTGGGAATCAATGAGATGTGTAGGCATCTTTGTTGTACTTATTATTTGGATCTTATTTGTTGGTTCTAAATCTTGCAAGCTAGGAAACACGGCATGATGATGCAGAGGACAACAACCTTAACAAACAGTTCAAACTTGGTAGTATTATCTTTGTGAAAGTGCGACAAATGTGCTGATCGTGTGTGTCTTGAGAATAATAATTCTAATTATTGTGCATGTTGATCCTGTGGAACTGATAGAACGAGCGAATGCATTGCTTGTTTTAAGTATAAATTTCTATTAGATCTAATTAAATGCACCGACGTGTGGCCGAGGGTGCATCTTCTGCCGGGCGTGCAGCGGACGAGGGAGGGGTAGTAACTGTTGTCGCCTGTACACACTCAGCTTACTGTTGAATCCAGTTCCCCAGGAGCTGAAAAACGAACTGCTGCCGCCGCCTACACACTCGTTCACTCGAAGAGACTCCAATGGCAATCCGAGGGGTGAGACTGCTGGATATGGACTTCAGCAAGGAGTTCCCCTTTGAGTTCGCCGTTCAGTCCTATGGATGCACCAAGTTGAATGTGATGTACACCAACGATATGGACTCGATGAAGCTCTGCCTCGCCTCAGACCTATGGCTGCACCAGGTTCTGGACCATTCGCCCGTTTCATCGGCAGCGCCGATTGCACCTTCGCTACGGTGGAAAGAACGAAGAATGCGACGATTCGGCCATCTGGTGCAACAAGCTTGTCGACATCCAGAAGCAATACAAGATCATCAGCAACGGGCAGGAGAAGGACTCCGTGGTTGACCTCGCTGAGACCATCATCGACCCCTGATATGCCAACATGAAAGAAGACGACCTGAACACGCAGGAGGTACCTCTGAATCTAGCCTACATAACCTACGCGGCCAAGGACGCATACGCATGCTACGACATGTACAGGCAGATCTTGGACATGAGGGCGTGTCTGCTTCCCGTAACCGACGAGTACATGGACAGCCGCAGCGTCATGATCAAGCATGCCAGGAAGGTCTAGATGATGTACTTTATCTGTTTATAAGCACCTTTATCATCTGAGTGTTTCATGCATTAGCCTATGTGTCGTAATTATCTGTTTTGTCCGAAATATTTCTTTTAAGAACCCATTAACCTGATTGCTTTTTTTATTGGCTATTTTCTTATTTATGTAAACTAGTTCACTCGGCTGCCGTGCTTTGAATCTCCTTCCTCCCAACATATTCCCCTCCTCAGGTGGACCCAGCAGGTCTCTGAATTTTCTCCGACTTTCTTTTTCGATGTAAACTGAGTTTTCTCCCAGTACTTTCCCCTAGAACCAACTCAACTATCCCACGTCTAGCCTAGAAAATAATAATACCCCACGTACTATTAACTCATCAAATTAAAATGATATTTTATGTCGGTGGGAAACGACACCTATGGGATCACAAGAATCCCTACTATGGTTGCGGGGAGCGGGGTCATGAGAAGAGCGGATCAAACAGATATCACACGGTTCGTTTATCCAGGTTCGGGCCGCGAGGATGCGTAAAACCCTACTCCTGCTTTGGTGGATTGTATATCTGTGTTCTTGAGCTAGCTATGGGGCGTTAGGAGCTCCAAAAAGCCGAATCCTCCTCCTGGTCGCCTTGGGCCTCCTTTTATAGGAAAGGGGTTGCCACAGTGGCACACAGGAGGTGGAAAGGGTACAGTAATGCGAGGTTATCCCTCGCATTACATCAAGGCGCATTTAATGCGCCTTGCTTAGGTGTCCTTGCTTTATCGGGGACGGGGTAGAGCCCTGTCCTGTCCGTCGCCGCTCCCTCTTGCGTGGACACGCGCCCTGGCCAGCGGTGCTTGTGGTGCCATGTAGGCAGGCAGGCAGCTGAGGTGGCGCAGCGGTGGGTCTCCATGAAGATCTGTACGCCGCCACGCAGGTGCCTGCCCAACTGGTTGGGTCGGCAGCTGCATGCGAACGGCGGTGGAGGTGCGACTGGTGCGGGCCTGATGGTGGCCCCACGGGCGTCTTTGACAAGGGCCTTGCCGGGGCCCCGGCAAGGGTCTGCCGTGGCGCTTGTTGTCATCCCCGGCAACGCTCTTCCCGGGGGCCTTGTGGTCCTCCTTGGCTGGGATCCCACCAAGGGTCATTACCTTCTTAAGTGGGCATCTGGTCTTGAATGTCTTCACAAAGATCTGCATGCCACCACAGGCATGTCTCCCGAACCCTTGCCCCATAGGGGCAGTGGACTCAAGGGTGACCTCGCTCCGTAGGTGTGGGGCGAGCTGCCATGGCAAGGATCTTGCCGGGCTAGCTAAAGGTGCCCCCCGGCAAGGATCTTGCCAGGGGGGTCTGCTCTGTCACCTTTGCTCTTTGTGGTCTTGGTCTTGGCGTTGTTTTGCTTCTCTTCAGCTTCGGCCTTACCTTGGCTTACCTCCCTTGCCGCGCTCGGTGTGGCGTAGCCCATGGCTCAGACTGCCCGTGCACAGTCATAGGGGTACAAAAAGTGTACCCCCCTTTTTGTACACCGACATTTTATTTCGTAAGTTGAAAGTTCTTACAAAATAATAATAATAATTGTTTATATATAATTTGGCAAGTAAACTCCTAGTGATTGCGTACATAAGCTTGCAAAGATTTTACTGACGTGCAATCATGTGTTTATGTTTTATAACATTTCTCCATCTAGCCCAACATGATATTTTCACCCAGCCCAGCAAGTCCGCGGATTTCGAGAAAAATGCAAATGGGATTTAAACAGGCTGCATAGATGCTACATCATTGTTTCAACCAGCCCACCAAATGGACTAAAAAAACGTTCCCCCCGCTGACAGGTCGGACCCACCAGCTATATCTTTGCACGCAAGGAAGTGCCTCCTTATTACGCACAAAAAAATAAATACCCCCCTACTAGCTGGGACCCACCGTAGTGGGAGGATGACTTGTGGGCCAACAAAGTTGACGGGGACGGAGGGCTTTGTCAACTTAGTCAATATAAACGATTCTAGCTCCAGTGACCGTACGATGTCCATCCAACGGCCATAGTGCTTCTTCAACCTCTGGTCTTCTTGCTCCAGCCGCCCAAAGCAGCGCCGGTCATGCCGCATGCTCCTGCCACCCGTGGCTGTGACACTCCAAAAAAATTTATTTGGTTTTTATCAAAATCTTTATTTGATTTGAAGGAGGCTATTTAAAAGTTTTCTTAAAACCTCTCCTTCTCAAAACTTTTATGACAAATATTTTTGGTACTCTTCTCAACCTTGATTTTTGGTCTTGAGAGCTTTTCATTTTGCCTTGACTCTACACAAATTTATTTTTTTAAATCCATTCTATTAAAAAGAAACCCTAGGGATTATGGGTTTATTCTTTTCCCATTCAAAAATTTCCCCTTTTGCCAAGTCACATATTGACATTGCCCTCCAAAACCCATCCCTTCCTTGGATCAAGTCAAGACTCCCACCTCCAGCAAGTTTCAAGCCATTTTTTTATTTTTATTCAATTTATTTTACCCTCAAAACTATTTCTGTGATTTGTTTTGGACCTAGGTGATTTGCAAAGGAACCACAAGTTTCCTTTTGAGTTTTAACTCCAAACAAACTCCTCTGACTAGTCCTTAGTACCCTCAACCTAGATCCATCAAGATCCACTTGTCCTCAATTCAAATATTTCAAAATTTGCCCACTGCAAGTTTGGACCAGAAATGCCATTTTTGGTGAAATCCATATCTTCCCTTTTCCAAAAATTCTGAGATAATTCATGTAGCTTCCAGATACACCAAGAGGCCACCTCATCAAAGATCAGCTCCAGAAAAATTTCCCACATGCCAAAAACATTTCATCAAACACCTGGCATGCACTGTTTCTGTCTGAATCCAGAAAAGTTCAGAGATTCAGTGTCTGGGTTCAGTCGACAGTGTCGTTTCGTCAGAACCCATCGACAATCTCGCTAGTAGCCTCCTTGGATCAATGCTCACTGCTCCCCCTTCTTATCCAGTGCGCCGCACACTCGCTTGGCCGGGCGCGGGCGTCGGTGGCGACGTGGCTCGCCAGCTCCGGCGTCTTCTGTTGTGGCAGAGCCACCCGTGGCGGCCAACAGAGGCCGGTCCTGCCTTTCGGAGCAGACCGGCACCGCTCCAGCCACCAGAGGCCTCCGCGTGTCCACCCCCTCCTCTGTGCACGCTGCGGCACCGTCGCCGTGGCCTGGCAAGCACAAGGCGTGCTCTCTGCCGCCGACGGGCCCGCGAGGCACCGTTCCGTCGAAACCGCGGAGCAAGCCAAATCCAACCAAGGTTATCGTTTGAGTGGAGCTAGGGGATCATCTCGAAGCTGCCCAATCACCTAATTGGCCCGTTCAACCTCTTCACCGCCGTAACCATCGCCGGAGTTATCCCGTTCTCGGGCATCGCCTCAGGCCGGCTATAAAAGGGGGCCTCGAGCTCGATCTCGACCAGGCATCACCCCTCCACCTCTCCAGAGCCACGCCCAGCCACTAGGGGGACCTCGAGGGGGTCTTCTTCTCCGTCCCCGGTCGCCCTGTTCCGCTTCGGGCTCCGGCGAGATCAGCTCTGGTGAGGGCACCCCGCCTCCCTAACCCTGCCCGTAGCCTCCTAGTGCACTCACTCACCTAACCCGAGCCTCAATTTGGCATTTGCAACCTTCCCCGACGAGGATCAACCTCGCCCGAACCACCGTCCGCCGGAGTTGGGGCCGCCGTCGACGTGGTGCTCGCCGACGCTCAACTCCACCACCCACATGTGCGGAAGAACACCGTGAACCCGTAGGTACCCCCCGATCCCCCTGCCTCACTGTGGATCGCCGCCGGCGACCACCGCGGCCCTCGGGCCCCAGTGCCATGTTTTGGTTTTCAAACCCGACGTGTGGGACCCCCCCGTCAGCTTTTTATATTTTTCAAAACGTTTTCTGAAAACTCCTTCGGGCAAAAATACGTCTCCCCTCTGGACTGGCGTATTTGAAACTGAAACGTTTTTTGTTTTTATAAAATGAACCCTAGAAACTTTCTGTTTCATTACAGAAATGTCCCTGGACTAAAACCCTTATAACTTTTAAACAAAAGATGATTTTGACTTGGATCTTTTTCTGCCATCTTTATTTTTCCGTCCAGTTTTTTTTTCATATTTATTTGAAAAATATTTGGAATACTTTTTGTGCACGCACGGTATTTATGTAGTATCCGATTTTCTTTAATACGTAGATACCGGAGGAGGTAAAGGAGACGCGTACTTCGCCAAGCTAGATTCCGACTTCTCCGAACCAGGCAAGCATGTTTGAACCTTTAATATGATGAGTGTTTTGCATGTTTGCTCGAGTAGTTTTTCTCATGGCATGTTTATATAAGCATTGGTGAATGTTATGTGCATGCAAGGCAAGCTACAGGTGAGCTTCGGAGTTCGAAGTGTCCTTATGATGATAAGATAACATGATCATGTGGTGACATGATGGGTTGCAAGCTAGTATTGTTGAAGCATGCTAGTTTTATGTCAACCGTTAATTCCAGTTCTAATGTGGGTCAAGTCTCGATCCCGTTCGTTTCCCATTCGTGCTGCCACATGTTTTCTGCAAAGAGTGCGGTTTAGTAAGTTGCAAACCTCTTTCCTTGTACACACCAAATAGAGGGACCGTGATGAGGGTTCCATGGCCCTGGATTAAAGCCCTTCATCCGGTCAGGGGGCATGGGTGTTTCCGGTTGGGACCGAGAGGGGGGGCACCCCTTAGAGCGCGCAATATAAATTTGATCCCATGCTATTCGAGGTTGTGGCATCCCCGTCTTAAGGTTTTTCTTGAACGTTGCCGAGGATGATTCCTGGCAACGGAATGTGGAATGGGTGTGTACTGGTTAGACATGTTTCTTCTAAAACACCGTAAACGGAACTAGTCCTCATGACTACCGAAAACCGTTGGCTGTGGTTAAAGAGTACAAACTCTGCAGAGTCAAAACCCTTCGAGTATCCCTGTCCACGAACAAGGACTTGGACACCATATCAGTGTCAGTGTCAGTCTCAGTGTCAAATCTCAGTGTCAACCCCGATGACAGCCTCCGGAGAGTAAACATAAAACCCAGAGTGGTAAACTCGGCTGAAGGTTATTCATGTGAATCAGTTCATTATTATATGCTGAGTATTTCCTTGCGATGATTTAAATTCATAAGCTACTTAAATCCGAATGATAAACTATAAGCCCTTTATGTGATGTCGCTCAGACATCCGACTGTGGCATGATTGTATTTTACTTTTGATATAAGCCCTTTATGTGATGTCGCTCAGACGTCCGACTGTGGCATGATTGTATTTTACTTTTGATATAAGCCCTTTATGTGATCTCGCTCAGACGTCCGACTGTGGTATTATTGTTATTTACTTTTGATATAAGCCCTTTATGTGATGTCGCATAGACGTCCGACTGTGGCATGTGCTGTCATTTACCTTTCAATATAAGCCCTTTATGTGGTGTCGCCCCGACGCCCGACTGCCGCATGTTAATTTACTTTTGCCTTTCGAGGCGTCGCTTCAGACACCCGATCGGTCTTCTGTTATTTAATTGGGATTTCGGGAGGATTATCGCCTGACTTCCTTTTATTTATCGTGAAGTGCAAATCTATTATTTGATTGTGCATACTAATCTGCTCATGTGCATCATGTTTACATTTGTTATATCGTATGTCCGAACTGTCTTGCGAGTACATTCAAAGTACTCACCTGGCTTGTTGATTTGGCCAGATGTTGACGAAGGCGATCTTATGGATGAAGAGTTCGATAGCGAGTCCGACGCCTAGAGGAGTCCCAGTCAGTCTCGTGCGATCCTGGAATTGGCCACTTGTATTATATACGCTTCCGCTACCCAAGTAAAATCATCAAGCCTCACTCCGACGCTTGATGAGCTGTTAGATTTCAGAGTCATGTCACCCACCTCACTGTGACACATCCACCACCACCTTTATTGCGAGTCAGTAGTTATGCCACCATACCCTTGTGTCATATCCGCCTTCATGTTAAATATAGGCGTGCTTGTAATAAGTTGTTGAGCATCCTCAGCTCAACCATGTATAATATTTAGTACTGCTGGATTTCTGTATCAAGGTTTTGTCTGCCAGTAAGAAGAATTCTTCAGTACTGGTCAACACAAAGGTCGGCTTTCCAATAATTGTTTTATTGGAAAGGCGGTCCTGACAAACTTGGTATCAGAGCCAGGTTGACTGTAGGAAGCCACTAGGTGCGATCGCTAATCGATTATTAGCATATATTTTTATTCCGCATATTGTAGCAATTTTCTGTTGGTCATCATAAATTTATGATTTGACTATTCGGGATTTTGTCTACTATTGTAGATGGCGAGCAACGATTGTGAGTCACAGGTGTTCGCCAATGTTCCTGAGGGGTTTATCAAGCTCCTCATCTCCATCACCAAGATCGCGATCGGGCCATCAGTCCGTCCGGATTTCACACTCTACCGGCACAAGCTCAGCGACAGTTTGTCCATGTACCAGGCCGCAGTTCAGTTCAAGGGAGGACGCGCCGAGTTCCGCCGCTTCCGATTCGTCGGGAGGGCCATGCCTCGGAGAGGCATGCCATGCAGATGGCTGCACGTGAGGCAATAGCTCGTCTCCGGGATGTTCTTCCTTCAATGAAGACTCGACGCTACCGCTACCTCCCATGCCACGTGCCATACACTTGTCACTATGCATTCGCTTGCGCTAGGGGAGAAAGAGATGAGGCTATTGAGATGCTTGTTGAGTACCTCAAGGCACTTGATGCAGCTTTCGACAAACTCGTGGATGACCTCGTAGCTGCTCGCATGGATTCCATCCATGACTGCTCCGCCAACAGGAGGGAGCTCCTCCATATGGCACCACCACTGACATTCGTCTCGTCCTCAGCATCCTATACACCGGCCATCTTAGCCACCGCTCGCCGCCTGCCTAGCACTGAGGAGTTTGACCAGCTCATTGCTCCTACTCCCGTTAGAGCTGCACCACCTACCGCGCCTGCACCAGCTCCTCAACCCAGTACTTTGCGCCTTGAGCCTATTAGCGAGGAGGAGATTGAGTCTCCGGCACCACTGGGTCTTACCCTCGGCGGGCCAAAGGAAGTCTTCACCATCTCCGACTGAGTACGCCTAGCAACAGTGTGATGTGCCAGCTTGTATGATATGTTTATATGTACACAGGTTTGGTGAGAAGTAGTTTGTGTGTGCATCATGTAGGATCTCGGAGAAGTGCACTAGCCTAAATAACATGTCAGGAATGTGTACGCACATCCTGAGTGATGTATTGTATAAATACGGCTTGCGTGTAAGATATGTACTAAGCGGTCCTTCTCCATGCGCAATCGAGTTTTATCTTGAAAAATCTGAGAGTTCTTAAGATTTCCGCCTTTACAAAATTATTTATTTTTATGACTCAATTTTTTCATGAGTTTGCAAAATTTACCCCAGAGTGAAAAATGCCTCGTCCCTGGACTCGTTCCATGCCAAACCCGCCGGAAGAAAATTATGGTGCCCAGACTAGTAACAAGTTCACACAGGGACAGTCAAGTCGGCAAGGCAGTGAAACAGCATTTTCTCAAGTATGCCGCCTTTACGAGCAAAGCCAGCAGCAGCACCAGGAAATGATGAACCATGTTATCAATATGGGGAATCATCGTGAGCCATATCAGCAGCACTCTAAATTTTCTGAATTAGAGAAGATGCGTCCCCCAACGTTCTCTCACACTGATAAACCTCTTGAGGCCGATGATTGGCTTCGAGACATTGAGAGGAAATTGATTATTGCACAGTGTTCAGACCGTGAGAAAGTACTTTATGCACCTCACTATCTCACGGGAGCAGCCGCATCATGGTGGGAGAATTTCCTACACATGCACCCCAATGAAAACAATATCATGTGGGAAGATTTTAAAGAAGGATTTCATGGGGCGCACATTCCCAGAAGCATTATGAAGATCAAGAAAAGGGAATTTGATGACCTCAAGCAGAGAAGCATGACAGTGACTGACTACAATAGTCAGTTTACCCTATTGTCTCATTATGCCAACGAAGAGCATATGACAGAGAACAAAAAGATGGAGAAGTTTCTAGACGGTCTGGCACCAGCACTTAAATGCCAGCTGGTCGTACATACCTTTCCGGACTTCAAAACACTTGTGGACAAGGCCATTACCTTGGAAAATGAGCGCCACAGCTTGGAGGAATTTCACAAGCGGAAAAGGAACCAGACTACTCATGCTCGCAACAACCGGCACAAGACTGACCCTCAGAAGATTGGAGCAAACAGACCCACAACCAATGTTCCGCGCCCAATCAAAAAATTTCACGAAGGGACAAGGATTTTACATATCGCCCAGGTGTTGCTTGCTACGCTTGTGGAGAGGAAGGGCACTATGCTAAACAGTGCCCAAAGCCAAGAAACTCGGCCCCAAAACCGAACAACAATGGGAACAATTCAGCACCCAGGCGTAACAACTTCAACCCCAACAACAATCACAAGAAGGGTCACCTGAACCATGTGACCAAGGAGGAATCACACAATGCCCCGGATATCGTACTCGGTACGTTCCCTGTCAACACAATACCTGCCACGGTTTTGTTTGATTCGGGAGCTTCTCACTCGTTCATTTCGAGGAGTTTTGCTTTGCAACATGATTTCGATGCTCCCTTTGGAAAAATCCATGATCATCAAGTCCCTCGGGAATAAGCAAATCACTCAGAGTTACTGCCAAGGTGTGGTTATTGAGCTCAGAGGACTAAAGTTTCAAGCAAACCTCATCATATTGGAAAATAAAGGATTGGAGGTTATCCTAGGAATGGATTGGTTAACCACCAACAAAGGATTTATCGATTGCTTCAATCGGACTGTAGTCCTCACTCATCATCACTGGAAGACAATAAAAGTCGCAGCTCAAGAAAGACCAGGATCACGACAACCAAGATTGAACAAGGTGGACACCTCAGAGTTAAGCAAAGTTCCGGTGGTGTGCCAGTTCCCTGACGTATTTCCGGAAGAACTACCAGGCATGCCGCCAGACCGGGAAATAGAGTTCAGCATTGAACTAGCACCTGGAACCACCCCCATCTACAAGAAACCCTATAGGATGGCACCCTCCGAGTTGGTATAATTAAATAAGCAAATAACAGAATTACTGGACAAAGGATTTATACGAGCCAGCTCCTCACCTTGGGGCTCACTAGTATTATTTGCCAAGAAAAAGGATGGGACACTGAGTTTATGCATAGACTATCGAGCACTCAACATGGTCACCATCAAAAATAAATATCCGATGCCATGGATAAATGATTTGTTTGACCAGCTCGCACAAGCCAAAGTTTTCTCAAAAAATGATTTAAGGTCAGGATATCATCAATTAAAAGTCCGAACAGAAGATATCCCTAAGACAGCATTCACCTCCAGATACGGACTATATGAGTTTACAGTAATGCCGTTTGGACTAACAAACTCCCCCGCATATTTTGTCCACCTCATGAACAAAGTGTTTATGAAATTTATGGACAAATTTTTTGTGGTGTTCATTGACGACATTCTGGTATACTCTAAGACACCAGAAGAGCATGCAGAACATCTCAGGATTGTACTGGGAGAATTAAGGAAACACCAATTATACGCCAAATTCAGCAAATGTGAATATAGGTTAAGATAGGTCGGTTTTCTAGGCCACGTATTGACCCAAGAAGGTGTTGCCGTGGATCTAGAAAAATTCATGGCCGTACTTGGCTGGAAACCACCAGCCAATGTAACAGATGTCCGTAGTTTTCTGGGAATGGCTGGATACTACCAAAGGTTTATTGAGAGGTTCTCCACCATAGCAAAACCAATGACACAATTACTCAAGAAGGAGAAGAAATTTGTGTGGACTGAAGCTTGCGAGAAGAGTTTCCAAGAACTCAAGAAGAGGTTAACAACACACCAGTTTTGGTTATACCAGACATACACAAAAGTTTTGAAGTGTATTGTGACGCATCCCGGAAAGGCCTCGGATGCGTGCTGATGCAAGAAGGCAAGGTAGTCGCATACGCTTCCAGACAACTTCGAAAGCATGAAGAAAATTATCCCACTCGTGACTTAAAATTGGCAGCAGTCATTCATGCACTCAAAGAGTGGAGAAACTTTTTGCTTGGGAATCGTTGTGAAATATATACGGACCACAAAAGCCTCAAATATATTTTCACACAGCCAGAGCTCAATTTACGGCAACGGCGCTGGTTGGAATTAGTAAAAGACTACGATGTTGGCATCCACTACCATCCAGGAAAAGCAAATGTAGTGGCAGATGCTCTTAGTTGAAACCCCAGCTTGGACAACGACAGTCTACAAAACTTGAGACCTGAGTTTCAACAGGAATTCGCCAAACTCAACATGATGATGGTCATGGAAGGCACTGTGTCAAATTTGGAAATACAACCCACCCTTGTGGAGAAGATTAAGAAAGCTCAGCATGGACACCCCAGCATCGAGGGCATAAAAAGAAAAGTGAGTATGGGCAAAGCCTCAGAATTCGTCGTAGACGATGAGGGAATATTATGGTACGGAGACTGACTTTGCGTGCCAAATATAGATGACCTCAAACAGCAAATCCTAACCGAAGGCCACACCGCCACATATTCAATCCACCCTTGAGGAACCAAAATGTATAAGGACATTCAGGAAAGATTTTGGTGGCACGGTATGAAGAGGGATATAGCCACCTTCATTGCATGTTGCGATTCTTGTCAACGCATAAAAGTCGAGCACCAAAAACCAGCCGGACTACTGCAGCCAAACAGGATACCTGAGTGGAAATGGGACGAAATTGGGATGGATTTTATTGTCGGACTACCTCGGTCACAACACGGAAATGATGCCATATGGGTCATCACCAATAGATTAACCAAGGTGGCACATTTCATCCCAGTGAAGACAACCCACACCACTCAGAAGCTTGCCAAGATTTATCTCTCCCATATAGTTTGTCTGCATGGAGTTCCAAAGACTATAATATCCGACAGAGGCACTCAATTCGTCTCGAAATTCTGGGACCAGTTACAACAGGCTCTGGGAACTCAGTTAGCATTCAGTACCGCCTACCACCCCCAGACTGATGGACAAACTGAACGCGTGAACCAAATTCTGGAGGACATGCTGAGAGCATGTGTCCTCACCTATGGAACCAGTTGGGAAGAAAGCTTAGCATATGCCGAGTTCGCATACAACAACAGTTACCAATCCAGTCTACAAATGGCACCCTTTGAAGCCTTGTACGGCCGGAGATGTCGTACTCCATTAAATTGGTCAGAAACAGGAGACAGCCGTATCTTCGGCCCAGACATGCTCAAGGAAGCTGAAGAGAAAGTCAGACTCATCAGGGACCGACTCAAGACAGCGCAAAGCCGACAAAAGAGTTACTACGATCAGAAGCATCATGAAGTCAGCTTTGAACCCGGTGAATATGTGTACCTACGAGTATCCCCTATGAGGGGCCTGCAACGGTTCAAGGTTAAAGGAAAGCTAGCACCAAGATTTATTGGACCCTTCTGTGTGGTTGCAAGGAAATGCACCGTAGCCTACCAGCTGGACCTACCCAAGGAGCTGTCAGACGTCCACGACGTGTTCCACGTCTCACAGTTGAGGAAATGCGTAAGCAACCCAGAGAAGCAAGTGTCACATGAGAACATTCATGTGCAACCAGAACTCACCTATAGGGAACGTCCAATAAAGATATTAGAGGAGTCTGAAAGAAGGACCCGTCAGAAAGCAATTAAGTTCTTCAAGGTTCAGTGGAGCAATCACACCGAGGATGAAGCGACATGGGAAAGAGAGGACTCTCTCCGGGTAGAATACCCACACCTATTTGAGGATCAGCTGAAATCTCGGGGACGAGATATTTCCTAAGGGGGTAGGTGTTGTGACACTCCAAAAAAATTTATTTGGTTTTTATCAAAATATTTATTTGATTTGAAGGAGGCTATTTAAAATTTTTCTTAAAACCTCTCCTTCTCAAAACTTTTATGACAAATATTTTTGGTACTCTTCTCAACCTTGATTTTTGGTCTTGGGAGCTTTTCATTTTGTCTTGACTCTACACAAATTTATTTTTTTAAATCCATTCTATTAAAAAGAAACCCTAGGGATTATGGGTTTATTCTTTTCCCATTCAAAAATTTCCCCTTTTGCCAAGTCACATATTGACATTGCCCTCCAAAACCCATCCCTGCCTTGGATCAAGTCAAGACTCCCACCTCCAGCAAGTTTCAAGCCATTTTTGATTTTTATTCAAATTATTTTACCCTCAAAACTATTTCTGTGATTTGTTTTGGACCTAGGTGATTTGCAAAGGAACCGCAAGTTTCCTTTTGAGTTTTAACTCCAAAAAACTCCTCTGACTAGTCCTTAGTACCCTCAACCTAGATCCATCAAGATCCACTTGTCCTCAGTTCAAATATTTCAAAATTTTCCCACTGCAAGTTTGGACCAGAAATGCCATTTTTGGTGAAATTCATATCTTCCCTTTTCCAAAAATTCTGAGATAATTCATGCAGCTTCCAGATACACCAAGAGGCCACCTCACCGAAGATCAGCTCCAGAAAAATTTCCCACATGCCAAAAACATTTCATCGAACACCTGGATGCACTGTTTCTGTGTGAATCCAGAAAAGTTCAGAGATTCAGTGTCTGGGTTCAGTCGACAGTGTCGTTTCGTCAGAACCCGTCGATAATCTCGCCAGTAGCCTCCTTGGATCAATGCTCACTGCTCCCCCTTCTTATCCAGTGCGCCGCACACTCGCTTGGCCGGGCGCAGGCGTCGGTGGTGACGTGGCTCGCCAGCTCTGGCGTCTTCTGCGGTGGTAGAGCCACCCGTGGCGGCCAACAGAGGCCGGCCCTGCCTTTCGGCGCCGACCGGCACCGCCCCAGCCACCAGAGGCCTCCGCATGTCCACCCCCACCTCTGTGCACGCTGCGGCACCGTCGCCGTGGCCTGGCAAGCACAGGGCGTGCTCTCTGCCACCGACGGGCCCGCGACGCGCCGTTCCGTCGAAACCATGGAGCAGGCCAAATCCAACCGACGTTATCGTTTGAGTGGAGCCAGGGGATCATCTCGAAGCTGCCCAATCACCCAATTGGCCCGTTCAACTTCTGCACCGCCGTAACCATCGCCGGAGTTATCCCGTTCTCGGGCACCGCCATGGGACGGCTATAAAAGGAGACCTCGAGCTCGGTCTCGACCAGGCATCACACCTCCACCTCTCCATAGCCACACCCAGCCACAAGGGGGACCACGAGGGGGTCTTCTTCTCCATCCCCGGCCGCCCTATTCCGCTTCAGGCTTCGGCGAGATCAGCTCTGGTGAGGGCACCCCCGCATCCCTAACCCTGCCCATAGCCTCCTAGTGCACTCACTCACCTAACCCGAGCCTCAGTTTGGCATTTGCAACCTTCCCCGACGAGGATCAACCTCGCCCTAACCACCGTCCGTCGGAGTTGGGGCCGCTGTCGACGTGGTGCTCGCCGACGCTCAACTCCACCACCCACAGGTGCGGAAGAACACCGTGAACCCGTAGGTACCCCCGATCCCCCTGCCTCGCCGTGGATCGCCGCCGGTGACCACCGCGGCCCTCGGGTGCCAGTGCCATGTTTTAGTTTTCAAACCCGACGGGTGGGACCCCCCCGTCAGCTTTTTCTCTTTTTCGAAACATTTTCTGAAAACGCCTTCGGGCAAAATACGTCTCCCCTCTCGACTGGCATATTTAAAACTGAAACGTTTTTTGTTTTTATAAAATAAACCCTGGAAACTTTCTATTTCATTATAGAAATGTCCCTGGACTAAAACCCTTATAACTTTTAAACAAAAGATGATTTTGACTTGAGTCTTTTTCTGTCATCTTTATTTTTCTGTCCAGTTTTTCGTCATATTTATTTGAAAAATATTTGGGATACTTTTTGTGCACGCACGGTATTTATGTAGTATCCAATTTTCTTTAATACGTAGATACCGGAGGAGGTAAAGGAGACGCATACTTCGCCGAGCTAGACTCCGACTTCTCCGAACCAGGCAAGCATGTTTGAACCTTTAATATTATGAGTGTTTTGCATGTTTGCTCGAGTAATTTTTCTCATGGCATGTTTATATAAGCATTGATGAATGTTATGTGCATGCAAGGCAAGCTACAGGTGAGCTTCGGAGTTCGAAGTGTCCTTATGATGATAAGATAACACGATCATGTGGTGACATGATGGGTTGCAAGCTGGTATTGTTGAAGCATGCCAGTTTTATGTCAACCGTTAACTCCAGTTCTAACGTGGGTCAAGTCTCGATCCCATTCGTTTCCCCTTCGTGCTGCCACATGTTTTCTGCAAAGAGTGCGGTTTAGTAAGTTGCAAACCTCTTTCCTTGTACACACCAAACAGAGGGACCGTGATGAGGGTTCCATGGCCCTGGATTAAAGCCCGTCATCCGGTCAGGGGGCATGGGTGTTTCCGGTTGGGACCGAGAGGGGTGGCACCCCTTAGAGCGCGCGATATAAATTTGATCCCATGCTATTCGAGGTTGTGGCGTCCCCGTCTTAAGGTTTTTCTTGAACATTGCCGAGGGTGATTCCTGGCAACGGAATGTGGAATGGTTGTGTACTGGTTAGACGTGTTTCTTCTAAAACACCGTAAGCGGAACTAGTCCTCGTGACTACCGAAAACCGTTGGCTGTGGTTAAAGAGTACAAACTCTGCAGAGTCAAAACCCTTCGAGTATCCTTGTCCATGAACAAGGACTTGGACACCGTAGCAGTGTCAGTGTCAGTCTCAGTGTCAAATCTCAGTGTCAACCCCGGTGACAGCCTCCGGAGAGTAAACATAAAACCGAGAGTGGTAAACTCAGCTGAAGGTTATTCATGTGAATGGACTAATCAGTTCATTATTATATGTTGAGTATTTCCTTGCGATGATTTAAATTCATAAGCTACTTAAATCCGAATGATAAACTATAAGCCCTTTATGTGATGTCGCTCAGACGTCCGACTGTGGCATGATTGTATTTTACTTTTGATATAAGCCCTTTATGTGATGTCGCTCAGACGTCCGACTATGGCATGATTGTATTTTACTTTTGATATAAGCCCTTTATGTGATGTCGCTCAGATGTCCGACTGTGGCATTATTGTTATTTACTTTTGATATAAGCCCTTTATATGATGTAGCATAGACATCAGACTGTGGCACGTGCTGTCATTTACCTTCCAATATAAGCCCTTTATGTGGTGTCGCCCCGACGCCCGACTGCGGCATGTTAATTACTTTTACCTTTCGAGGCGTCGCTTCAGACACCCGATCGGTCTTCTGTTATTTAATTGGGATTTCGAGAGGATTACCGCCTGACTTCCTTTTATGTATCGTGCAGTGCAAATCTATTATTTGACTGTGCATACTAATCTGCTCATGTGCATCATGTTTACATTTGTTATATCTTATGTCCGAACTGTCTTGCGAGTACATTCAAAGTACTCACCTGGCTTGTTGATTTGGCCAGATGTTGACGAAGGCGATCTTATGGATGAAGAGTTCGATAGCGAGTCCGACGCCTAGAGGAGTCCCAGTCAGTCTCCTGCGATCTTGGAATTGGTCACTTGTATTATATACACTTCCGCTACCCAAGTAAAATCATCAAGCCTCACTCCGACGCTTGATGAGCTGTTAGATTTCAGAGTCATGTCACCCACCTCACTGTGACACATCCACCACCACCTTTATTGCGAGTCAGTAGTTATGCCACCATACCCTTATGTCATATCCCCCTTTATGTTAAATATAGGCGTGCTTGTAATAAATTGTTGAGCATCCTCAGCTCAACCATGTATAATATTTAGTACTGCTGGATTTCTGTATCAAGGTTTTGTCTGCCAGTAAGTAGAATTCTTCTGTACTGGTCAACACAAAGGTCGGCTTTCCAATAATTGTTTTATTGGAAAGGCAGTCCTGACAGTGGCCGGCTGTGCTGCCGCGGAGGCCTCACCGCCCCCTACTATTCCCACCGCTGGCCAGGCCCTGCAGCAACGGCAACCTCACACCGCAGCCGAACCAGTGAACCCTCGTACTCCTCTCCGCGCGGGCTTCCACTGCCGCGTCTTCCCCGGCTCCGCGTCGTCCCCTTCCCAGGCCTCGCCGTCGTCCACCGCCGTGGTGCTCTCCGCGCGGCGTGGTCAACGTGGTCAAGGAACGACTTCCATCGGAAGAGTACTGTACGTGGAGAGGCTGACAGCTGGGTCCACGGCCACAACCCAGTTTTTTTGTGATTTGCCAAGCAAGTCGCTTTGTCGGGCCTGTTGGGCTGCAAATCTTTCAAGACGAGGAGAGCTTTCATTCGGCTGGCCGAGAAAATGGCCCATCAGTAATGAGAAATGGGCTGTACATTTTCAAAACACATCAAACCGGCAATTAGTTTCAAATATCTTTTTTTTCATTTCAAGATTTTAAATTAATTAATTTTTATGCGTGGAGAATTTGTTGGATTTTATATTGATATACATTTATTTTTAAAATCAATTTGAATGCGAGTCGAATTCGGGATAAAAACAGTTCAGACCGCATCGAAATATGAAAATTTTCGTATAATTTTTTAACCATGGCCACAATTTGGGCTGTAATGCTAACAAAAAGAATATGGGCTCCAAAAAAACCTTAAGAATTAGCAAATGGGCTGAAAATTATTAGAAATAATGGCAGATGGGCTGTATGCTGTTATCCACAGATTTGTGGCTTTCCTAAAAAAAGGTTGACGCACGAGCAGTGACTGTTGGATGTCCATCCAACGGCCATTGTGCTTCTTCAATCTCTGCTCTTCCTGCTCTAGCCGCTCAAACAAGCGCCGGCGGGACTGCCTGCTCCCTCCTCCCCGCGGCCGGCTGTGCTGCCGCGCAGGCTTCACAGCCCCACTGTACTCCCATCACTGGCCTAGCCATCCCTCTACTCACCCACACCTGCTATTATTCTCCGGCGACGGCAGACGAACCAGTAAACCCTCGTACAGTCATACTCCCCTCTGCGTGGGAAACAACTGCCGAGTCTTCCCTGCCTCCGTGTCGTTCCCTTTCTAGGCCTCGCCGTCGTCCACCGCCCTGGTGCTCTCGGCGTGGCCTGGTCAACGTGGTCAACGACCGACATGCATCTAAAGTGGACTGTACGTGGAGAGGCCGACAGCTGGGTCCACGGCCGCACACAAGGAAATGCCTCCTTATTACGTGCAAAATAATGATTCCTCCACCTGACATCAGGGACCCACCGAAAGGGCCTCTGTATTTCGCAAAAAAATGTTACCGCCGCTGACAGCTCGGACCCACCAGCTATATCTTCACACGCAAGGAAGTGCCTCCTTATTACGTGCAAAAAAATGAATACTCCCCATGTTAGCTGGGACCCACCTTGGTGGCAGGCTGACTTGTGGGCCTACTAAGTTGACGGGGACAGAGGGCTTTGTCAACTTAGTCAATATGCACGATTCTAGCTCCAATGACCGTATGATGTCCATCCAACGGCCGTAGTGCTTCTTCAACCTCTAGTCTTCTTGCTCCAGCCGCCCAAAGCAGCGCCGGTCGTGCTGCCTGCTCCTTCCTCCTGTGGTCGGCTGTGCTGCCGGGGAGGCCTCACCGCCCCCTACTATTCCCACCGCTGGCCAAGCCCTGCGGCGACGGCAGCCTCACACCGCAGCCGGACCAGTGAACCCTCATACTCCTCTCTGCATGGGCATCCACTACCGCGTCTTCAGCGGCTCCGCGTCGTCCGTTTCCTAGGCCTCGCCGTCGTCCACCGCCCTGGTGCTCTCAGCGCGGCGTGGTCAACGTGGTCAAGGAATGACTTCCATCGGACGTGGACTGTATGTGGAGAGGCTGACAGCTGGGTCCACGGCGGCAGCAAGGAAGTGCCTCCTTATTACGCGGAAAATAATGATTCCTCCACCTGACAGCAGGGACCCACCAGACGGGTCACTGTATTTCACGAAAAAAACGTTTCCCCCCTGACTGCTGGGACCAACCAGCTACACCTTCGCACGCAAGGAAGTGCGTCCAGGAAAAAAAACGATTCGCCCCCCTGACTGCTGGGACCCACCAGCTACATCTTTGCAAGCAAGGAAGTGCCTGACAGTCAGGACCCACCTGGTCGAAACGTACGTAGCGTTGTCATTCTGGTCGCAAACGTGTACGTACATATATACTGGTCGATGTAGAGGCGCGCACGTGTCGTAGTAGAGGCGGCCAGGGTGCAAGAAATAAAATACGGCCACGTATGTGTACATACGGGCGGGGTCTCGAACGCCTACTCGCGCATACGTACAGCCAGGGCTCGTGTACATGGCTGGGTCGAAACGGAGAAACAGGGTCGTCGTCGTGTTCATGGGGAGGCAACAGAATGAGTAGTGTTCATGGGGAGCCAACGGAATGCGTCGTGTTCATCGGGAGGGATTGGACAGAAGAGGCGACGGAAACGAGGCCTGGCGTACCGCACAACGGAGGAAACAGACCTCCTACGGTCGAAACGGAGGTCCTGTTGATCGGGAGGGGTGTGGCGTACTGCAAAACGGAGGAAACGGACCTCCTACGGTCGAAACGGGAGTCCTGTTGATCGGGAGGGATGTGGCTTACCGCAAAACGGAGGAAATGGACTTGTGTTGGAGCGCTACGGTCGAAACGGGGGTCCTGTTCATCGGGAGGGGTGTGGCGTACCGCAAAATGGGACTCCACGGGATACTTTTCATCTCCACCGTCGACCCCCTCCAGCCTCCACGAGCTACTGTTCATCCACCGTCGACCTCCTCCAGCCTCCACGGGCTCCTGTTCATCCAGCCTCCACCGCGCGCTACTCCAACGGCTATTGTTCAACCACCCCTCCACCATCTACTGTTCATCCAGCCATCCACACCACGGGGTCCTGTTCAACCACCCCTCCACGGGCACCCCTCCGCCGTCTACTGTTCATCCAGCCCTCCACACCACGGGGTCCTGTTCAACCACCCCTCCACCGTCTACTGTTCATCCATCCCTCCACACCACGGGGTCCTGTTCATCCACCCCTCCATGGGCACCCCTCCACCGTCTACTGTTCATCCAGCCCTCCACCACACCATGAGGTCCTGTTCATCCAGAGGCAACGCCACCGCTCACTGTTCATCCAAACCCCCCGCAACACTCACTGTTCATCCCAGAGGCAGCATCGATCGGCTTCAGTTAGCAGCAGTAGCAAAGGAATCACTCGATCGGGTTCAGTTAACAGCCATCGATCGATCGCTCGGGTTCAGTAACGCATAGCCTGCAGTGCAATCGCTCGGATTCAGTTAGAGCCCAACGCCTCGCTCGCGTTCAGTTAGAGCCAACGCCTCGCACACACGCGCGTACGTGTACGAGAGAAACGCGCATCGCTCAGCCTCCGACCTCCCACCTTAACCGGGAACTCCCCGAAATTTTCCTCCCCCTCGCTTCTACCACGGTTTTTTCCATCATGGATGGCCCAAAGAATGTCATGCAGCTGTGTCTCCAGCCCGCCCAGGACGAAAAGCCCATTTTCTGTCATGATTTTTTGTCATATAAGTAGGAGCCCACCACATCTATGATGATACCGGGTTTTGTCACAATTATCGTCATAGAAGTGTCATATGTATGACAGTAAAAAATTCGTTCGGCCCAAAATGTCATGGATGTGTCTTTTTTTTGTAGTGAAGGGTGCTGCCGCGGACGCTGAGCCTGCCCAAGAGCAACTGACTCCGGTAGAGCGTGAAGCCCTAGCCGTGGAGATAGCCGCTCCCATGACAGAAGAGATGCCTTTGGTCCTTGTCGTCGAGCCCCAGGCTCCGGCATGGGCGCAGCATACCGTCCGATTCCTCCAAACAAGGGAGCTTCCTGAGGAGCAAGAAGAAGCAGAAAAAGTAGCCCGTCGGTTGTACATGAGAAGGCCGAACGGTGTGAAATTGAAGTGCATCCCTCGAGAGGAAGGACTGGAGCTGTTGGAAGATATCCATGGAGGCATATGTGGCTCCCACATAGGGTCGAGGGCCCTTGTCGGAAAGGCGTTCCGACAAGGTTTCTTCTGGACCACCGCCCTCCAGGATGCGACGACACTAGTAACCAAATGTGAAGCGTGTCAGTTCCTTTCAAAGAAGCTTCATCAACCAGCTCAAGCCCTTCAAACGATCCCTCTCTCCTGGCCATTCTTAGTCTAGGGGCTCGACATACTGGGCCCTTTCCCCCGTGCTATCAGGGGCTTTGAGTACTTGTACGTTGCAATCGACAAGTTCACAAAGTGGCCAGAGGTGGAACTAGTGAGGAAGGTGATAGCACAGTCAGCCGTCAAGTTCTTCAAGGGGCTAGTCTGCCGTTTTGGTGTGCCAAACAGAGTCATCACCGACAACGGCACGCAGTTCACAAGCCACACCTTCATGCAGTACATTCAAGACCTCGGCAACAAGGTCTGTTTTGCTTCTGTGGCACACCACGGAGCAATGGCCAAACAGAGAGGGCGAATGCTGAAGTGTTGCGAGGCCTGAGAATGAAGACCTTTGACAGGTTGCATAAGAGCGGAAGGCGCTGGATTGATGAATTGTCGGTGGTTCTTTGGTCGATCAGAACGACGCCAAATCGAGCCACCGGAGAGACACCCCTTGCCTTAGTATATGGGCGGAGGCAGTTCTCCCCACGGAACTCATATACGGGTCACCTCGAGTGCTCGCTTATGATGAGCTTGAGTGTAAGGACCAGTTTTTTCAGGATATATTTCCCAGAAAATGGTCCTTGTGCTCACCAGCCCAAGGATTACTGTTAGCTGATGAGGCACCAACTTGATACAGAAATTCCAAGCAAAACACAAAATATGTAGTACAAGACCATTCTGGCCAATGAGTACAACACAAGGTTTCTAGTGGCTGATGGCAGAAGCGTTTGTGGTTCATCAGTGTCTATGGGACTCCATTTCCCACAGGAACAGCTGACCTGGATAACTCCTATCTTCGCGAGGCTGCTATCACCATTGCGTAGGTTCCGGCACTGTCATCGCAACACTCCTCTCCATGCAAGAAATCTGGCCAAGACAATAGCCAGGGACAAGCCAGTGAGTACTTTGAATGTACTTGCAAACATTATGAACACACGTATAATATAACAAATGATAATCATGCTCTGAAATATTCCATGATCACAATGTCAGTCATGAAATAAAAAAATCCATGATGCACGCAAGCAGGTTATTCATGTCAAACATGAATATGCAATCAGAGAGTAGAATTAGAATGCACCGATCGGGTGTCTGAAGCGATGCCTCGAAAGGATAATAATATAAAGCATGCCTCAGTCGGGCGTCTGAGCGACACCACAAAAAGGGCTTACAAATAAAATAAATAACAAGTATGCCACAGTCGGGCGTCTGTGCGACACCACATAAAGGGCTTATAAGTAATTTAAATAACAAGCATGCCACAGTCGGGCGTCTGAGCGACACCACATAAAGGGCTTATAAGTAATTTAAATAGCAAGCATGCCACAGTCAGGTGTCTGAGCGACACCACATAAAGGGCTTGTAAGTAATTTAAATAGCAAGCATGCCACAGTCAGGCGTCTGAGTGACACCACATAAAGGGCTTATAAGAGAATAATCACAGTGAATATCCAGGAGGTAGAACCGTCCCAGGGATACTCAATAATGTAAATGGTTAGTCCATAATAATAATAATCATAATCATCATGAGTCACAAGTCATGATCCATGTTCTGGTTTAACAATTTTTCCTCCGAAGACCGACACTAAGACCGACACTTGACCCATCCCAGACTGTAGTCCTTAACCATGGACACGGCTATTCGAATAGATATAATCTCTGCAGAGAGTGTACTCTTTACCCACGAGTAACGGATTCCTTTAGTCCATCGGAACTAATTCCATCTACGGTCTATTAGTTGAAAACACACCTGACCGCACACACCAGCCTAACTTACCGGTGTTTGGAATCACCCACGACACCTGTTAAGCGAAACTCTAAGTGGGGAGGCTACAACCTCGACAAGCATGGGATCACAAAATTTATAACACGCGCAAACTAGGGGAGCTACCCCCTCGGCTCCAACCCGAAACACCCATGCCCCCGGACCAGGTGGCATGTCTTCCGGATGCAGCCGGTATCTTCCACCATGGCCTCTCTGTACGGTGTGTGCTAGGAAGGGGTTGACAACTTACTGAACCATACCCTACCTATGGCAGGGACAAGTGGTAGTACGAAACAAGTATGGGGGTTACTAGGACAAGACTCGATCTATGGTCGACTTAGGAGGTTAAGGCATTCCCTGCAGGATTAGTATAACAAATATATTTCACACCGACAAACAGAATCACCCCTCATCATACCTCACCATGCCTTACCGGACATAATCGTCTCAACGAATTATTAGAGACAAATTCATGTCTACCCAAGCAGAGACTTTCTCGGGTTCCTCCCGATAGGCATGAAAGGCATACGAGGGTGATTACTATCAGAAGCATATCAAATTCCAATAGCAAGGAATCCTCATTATGCACTCCTAAACATGATCATATCATCACATAAAATATCGAACACCTCATGTCAAGGTGGTGTCGTATTAGCATCGAACGACACACAACAAATATTATACCGGGGTTCAGAATGCTTGCCTTCCAAGAGTCTATAAGTAGGGTGCACTTTTTGAAAGTTGCTTCCTTCTTCAAAATCCTATTTTTAAGAAAATTTAAATTGACACATAGTTTCAAAACAGTACAAAAAGTTGTTTGGAAAATTTTCAAATAAATATGGAAATAAACTTGATGGAATTTGGGAAACAACAAAAAAAATCACGTCAAACGGAGTTATATTTAAAAAGTTATAGCTAGTCAAAGTTTCAATCAAAATATGTTTTTAAATTAAAAAGAAAAAGAAAAACAGTTCGAACAAGAATACGCTTTCGAGATAGAGAAGATGTACTCCTGGGTTTTACGTTTCCACTTGAAACACGTCGGCAGAGCTGGGGTCACGGGCAGGTGGGGCCGTCAGGTCCACTGGTCAGGTTTGACCAGTCGCCCGCGCCCTCCTTCCTTCTTTGGCTGAGCGGTGCCGGGGCTCCAGCGATTGCCGCCGACGAACGGCGGCTCCCCGTGGGATTCTGAGGGCGGGGATGGATCCGCTGGTCCAGGGCGGTCCTCCAAGTGGTCGATAGGCTGGCGGGGGTGGAGGGGGTCGCCGGCAGTGAGCTCCGTGGCGGACGGTGGTTTCGGGTGGATCGGGGTCTCGAGCTATGGTGGCTCCCGATCGGGCTAGAGAGGTGGGGCGGCTCCGCACAGTTGAGGGTAGTCGGACGGTGGCGCTGGAAGAACTGGGGAGGCCCTGCTCGCGGCGTACGGCACCGGAGCGTGGCGGCGGCCGATCTGGCCAGAGACGAGGCAAACGGCCTCCCTCCGTCGATTGCTGGCTATGGGAGCAGTAGGGAGATGGCCTGAGGTCGCGTGAGGGTCTGGACGAGCTCGATGGCTCCTTTTATAGGCGGTCGAGGTCGGTTCCCGCGGTTGCGGATAAGAACGCCGGCGAACCGCCGTTCTGTTGCTGGCAGGGCGACATGGCGGTGACGGGCGCTAGCGGACGGGCTCGTGGATGAGCTCGAGCTGTTCTAGAGGGCAGCTGGCGGGCGGCTGTGGCTTGGGCGGCGCTGCCATGGCAGGGGCGTGTTGCGGACACCGGCGTGCCGCCAAGAGGACTCTGACGGCGGTGCTGTAGGGCGCCAGGGGTGGCTTGGAGGGTTCTGGCGAGCGGACGAGAACGGGGTGCGGCCCTGCAGGCGAGCAAAGGCCAGGGGCAAGAGGCGGCGGCTCGGTTGCGCGTGTGTGCAAAACGTGCGCTCTGGGCGCGCCCAGAGCACACACGCTACATGCTCGATAGAAGGCCAGGGTGGCCTAGATTGCTTGGGTAAGGCTGGCAATTAACAGGTCTTGGTGAGAGGTGGCTACGAGATTAGTGGACATGCCGGTTTGTCCAGAGGGGCAAGATCACAATGCAAACATAAAACTATGCCAAAGCTGTCCATGAACACAAGGAGCTCGATAGAATGCCATGGGCATCTATGCATCTCTTCTGGTGGCCCAAATCTCTAGGTTGGCGTCTCTTTAGGTGCAAGTGATGATGGTGAGGCTATTTGGGCAAAACACTACAAAAAGAGACACATCCGTGACATTTTGGGCCGAACGAAAAAAAATTCTGTCATACATATGACACTTCTATGACGATAATTGTGACAAAACCCGGTATCATCATAGATGTGGTGGGCTCCTACTTCTATGACAAAAAATCATGACAGAAAATGGGCTTTTCGTCCTGGGCGGGCCGGAGATGCAGCTGCATGACATTCTTTGGGCCGTCCATGACGGAAAAAACCGTGGTAGAAGCGAGGGGGAGGAAAATTTCGGGGAGTTCCCGGTTACGATGGGAGGTCGGGGGCCGAGCGATGCGCGTTTCTCTCGTACACGTACGCGCGTGTGTGCGAGCCGTTGGCTCTAACTGAACCTGAGCGAGGCGTTGGGCTCTAACTGAACCCAAGCGATTGCACTGCACGCTACGCGTTACTGAACCCGAGCGATCGATCGATGGCTATTAACTGAACCCGATCGAGCGATTCCTTCGCTACTGCTGCTAACTGAAGCCGATCGATGGGATGAACAGTGAGCGTTGCAGGGGGGTTTGGATGAACAGTGAGCGGTGGCGTTGCCTCTGGATGAACAGGACCCCGTGGTGTGGTGGAGGGCTGGATGAACAGTAGACAGTGGAGGGGTGCCCGTGGAGGGGTGGATGAACAGGACCCCGTGGTGTGGAGGGCAAGATGAACAGTAGACGGTGGAGGGGTGCCCGTGGAGGGGTGGTTGCACAGGACCCCGTGGTGTGGAGGGCTGGATGAACAGTAGATGGTGGAGGGGTGGTTGAACAGTAGTCAGTGGAGTAGCGCGCGGTGGAGGCTGGATGAACAGGAGCCCGTGGAGGCTGGAGGAGGTCGACGGTGGATGAACAGTAGCTCGTGGAGGCTGGAGGGGGTCGACGGTGGAGATGAACAGTATCCCGTGGAGTCCCGTTTTGCGGTACGCCACACCCCTCCCGATGAACAGGACACCCGTTTCGATCGTAGCGCTCCAACACAAGTCTGTTTCCTCCGTTTTGCGGTACGCCACACCCCTCCCGATCAACAGGACCCCCGTTTCCACCGTAGGAGGTCCGTTTCCTCCATTTTGCGGTACGCCACACCCCTCCCGATCAACAAGACCCCCGTTTCGACCATAGGAGGTCTGTTTCCTCCGTTTTGCGGTATGCCAGACCCCTCCTGATGAACAGGATCCCATTTCGAACATGGCCGGTCGAACACAAGGCCGTTTCCTCCGTTATACGGTATGCCAAGCCTGTTTCCATCGCCTCTTCCGTCCAAGCCCTCCCGATGAACATGACCACGCATTCCGTTCCGACCCATGAACACGACGACGACGCTGTTTCTCCGTTCCGACCTAGCCATGTACACGAGCCCTTGCCGTACGTATGCGCGAGTAGGCGTTCCAGACCCCACCCGTATGTACACATACATGGCCGTATTTTCTTTCTTGCACCCTGGCCGCCTCTACTACGACACGTGCGCTTCTCTACATCGACCAATATATATGTACGTACACGTTCGCGACCAGAATGACAACGCTACGTACGCTTTGACCAGGTGGGTCCCGACTATCAGGCACTTCCTTGCGTGCGAAGATGTAGCTGGTGGGTCCCAGCAGTCAGGGGGGCGGAATACGGTGGCCCGTCCGGTGGGTCCCCGTTGTCAGGTGGAGGAATAATTATTTTGGACGTAATAAGGAGGCACTTCCTTGCTGCGGCCGTGGACCCAGCTGTCAGCCTCTCCACGTACAGTCCACGTTGATGGAAGTCGTTCCTTGACCACGTTGACCACGCCGCGCCGACAGCACCAGGGCGGTGGACGACGGCGAGGCCTTGGATGGGGACGACGGGCAGCCGGGGAGGACGCGGCAGCGGAAGCCCGCGCGCGCGCGGAGAGGAGTACGAGGGTTCACTGGTTCGGCTGCGGTGTGAGGCTGCCGTCGCCGCAGGGCCTGGCCAGCGGTGGGAATAGTAGGGGGCGGTGAGGCCTCCGCGGCAACACAGCCGGCCACGGGAGGCAGGAGCATGCGCCACGACCGGCACTGCTTTGGGCGGCTGGAGCTAGAAGACCAGACGTTGAAGAAGCACTACAGCCGTTGGATGGACATCGGACGGTCAGTGCAGCTAGAATCATTCATATTGACTAAAGTTGACGAAGGCCCCCGTCCCAGTCAACTTAGTAGGCCCACAAGTCAGCCTCCCACCATGGTGGGTCCCGGCTAGCAGGGGGAGTATTCATTTTTTTTTGTGCGTAATAAGGAGGCTCTTCCGGTGGGTCCGAGCTGACAGTGGGGGAATGTTTTTTTTCGCGAAATACACTGGCCCGTCTGGTGGGTCCGAGTAGTCAGGGGGGAAACGTTTTTTTCGCGAAATAAGGTGGCCCGTCCGGTGGGTCACTGCTGTAAGGTGGAGGAATAATTATTTTGCACGTAATAAGGAGGCACTTCCTTGCGGCCGCCTGGACCCAGCTGTCAGCCTCTCCACGTAGAAGTCGGTCGTTGACCACGTTGACCACGCCGCGCCAAGAGCACCAGGGCGGTGTTCTGGACGACGGCGAGGCCTAGGAAGGGGATGACACGGAGCCGGGGAAGACACAGAAGTGGAAGCCCACGCGGAGAGGAGTACGAGGGTTCATTGGTTCGGCTGCGGTGTGAGGCTGCCAGCGCCGCAGAATAACAGGGGGTGTGGGTGAGTAGAGGGATGGCCTGGCCAACGGTGGGAGTAGTAGGGGCGGTGAGGCCTCCGCCGCATCGCACCCGGCCATGGGAGGCAGGAGCACGAGGCACGACCGGCGCTGGTTTGGGCGGCTGGAGCAAGAAGACCAGAGGTTGAAGAAGAACTACGGCCGTTGGATGGACATCGTACGGTCACTGGAGCTAGAATCATGCATATTGACTAAGTTGACAAAGCCCTCCATCCCCGTCAACTTAGTAGGCCCACAAGTCTGCCTGCAACTATACTGGGTCCCAGCTAACAGGGGGGTATTCATTTTTTTGTGCGTAATAAGGAGGCACTTCCTTGCATGCGAAGATATAGCTGGTGGGTCCGAGCTGTCAGCGGCAGTAATGTTTTTTTGGCAAAATACAGAGGCCCTTTCGGTGGGTCCCTGATGTCAGGTGGAGGAATCATTATTTTGCGCTTAATAAAGAGGTATTTCCTTTTGTGCGGCCGTGGACCCAGCTGTCGGCCTCTCCACGTAAAGTCCACTTCAGATGCATGTCGGTCATTGACCACGTTGACCAGGCCTCGCCGAGAGCACTAGGGCGGTGGACGACGGCGAGGCCTAGGAAGGGAAGGACACGGAGGCAGGGAAGACTCGGCAGTTGTTTCCCACGCGGAGGGGAGTACGACTGTACGAGAGTTTACTGGTTTGTCTGCCGTCGCCGGAGAATAACAGCAGGTGTGGGTGAGTAGAGGGATGGCTAGCTCAGCGAATGGAGTACGGTGGGGCGGTGAGGCCTGCACGGTAGCAGATCCGGCCGCGGGGAGGAGGGAGCAGGCAGTCCCGCCAGCGCTTGTTTGAGCGGCTGGAGCAGGAAGAGCAGAGATTGAAGAAGCACGACAGCCGTTGGATGGCCATCCAACAGTCACTGCTTGGGCGTCAACCTTTTTTCTAGGAAAGCCTCAAATCTGTGGAAAACAGCATACAGCCCATCTGCCATTATTTCTAATAATTTACAGCCCATTTGCTAATTATTAAGGTTTTTTTGAGCCCATATTCTTTTTGTTAGCATTACAGCCCATATTGTGGCCACGGTTAAAAAATTATACGAAATTTTGCATATTTCGGTCCGGTCTGAACTGTTTTTAATCCCAAAATTTCGACTCACATTCAAACTGATTTTAAAAATAATTGTGTATCAATATAAAATCCAACAAATTCTCCACGCATAAAAATTAATGTAATTTCAAATCTCGAAATGAAAAAAAGATATTTGAAACTAATTGCTGGTTTGATGTGTTTTAAAAATGTACATCCCATTTCTCATTACTGATGGGCCATTTTCTCGGCCAGCCAAATGAAAGCTCTCCTCGTCTTGAAAGATTTGCATCCCAACAGGCCTGACAAAGCGACTTACATGGCAAATCAAAAAAAAACTAGGCTATGGCCGTGGACCCAGCTGTCAGCCTCTCCACGTATAGTACTCTTCCGATGGAATGTCGTTAACCACGTTTACCACGCCGCGCCGAGAGCACCAAGGCGGTGGACGATGGCGAGTCCTAGGAAGGGGACGACGCGGAGCCGGGGAAGACGTGGCAGTGGATGCCCATGCGGAGAGGAGTACGAGGGTTCACTGGTTCGGCTACGGTGTGAGGCTGCCATCGCTGCAGAATAACAGGGGGGAGTGGGTGAGTGGAGGGATGGCCTGGCCAGCGGTGGGAGTAGTATGGGGACGGTGAGGCCTCCGTGGCAGCACAGCCGGCCACGGGAGGCAGGAGCATGCGGCACGACCGGCGCTGCTTTGGGCGGCTGGGGAAAGAAGACCAGAGGTTGAAGAAGCACTACGGCCGTTGGATGGACATCGTTGACCATGCCGCGCCGAGAGCACCAGGGCGGTGGACGACGGCGAGGCCTACGAAGGGAACGACACGGAGCCGAGGAAGACACGGTAGTGGCTGCCCACACGGTGGAGAGTACGAGTGTTGACTGGTTCGGCTGCCGTCGCCGGAAAATAACAGCAGGTGTGGGTGAGTAGAGGGATAGACAGGCCAGGGATGCGAGTATGATGGGGCCGTGAAGCCTTCCCGGTAGCACTGCAGCCACGGGAGGCAGGAACAGGCGGTTCCGATGGCGCTGGTTTGGGCGGCTAGGGCAGGAGGATCAGAGACTGAAGAAGCACGATTGCCGTTAGATTGACATCTAACGGTCTGACGCTGGTAGAGTCGATTGTTGACTAAGTTTCTTTTTTGAGAAACCTTGTGTACACATGAACTTAGTAGGCCCACAAGTCAGCCTCCAAATCTGTGGCAGACAACATAAAGCCCATTTGCTATTTTTTATAATTCGCAGCCCATTTGCTAATTCTGAAGTAATTTATTACATCCCATTTTCTGCCTAGGACCACGGTCAAAAAGTCCAACCTTATTTTGCATATTCCGGTGGAGTCCGAAATGTTGTAATCCCAAAAAGATAAACATTTTTTTAAGAACTTATTGATTTGCCAAAAAAATCGTTTTGTTTTTGTAAGCAGATAAGACGCGGGACAAATTTAGTTGGTTTAAGGGAAAACCAGTGGTAAAAAAATCAGCGCTGGGTGGGAAAAATCAACAAAAATAAGGATGTAAATATGAAAAGGGAATTTTATGTGTTTTCAATATAATGATACGTGTATATGAACTAGTAAAACTATAGGTAGAGCTTAGAAAACGGATGTAGGACATGCGTTTCAAGAGGAAAATAGAACTGGGCTGTGTGTTTGATTCAGTAAAAAAATTGCCTGCGGATGTTGTAAGACAAAATATAACTAACGCTGGCAGGCCAGAGGCCAGTAGATACCTGCTGTATCTTTGTGCCCCGTTGTCGTCATGGGCTGGGCCTGTTAAAACAAAACAACCCTGGGCAATCTACAGCCCAGTTGAAACTTGCTCGACCTGAAAAAACAATATATGTGCTCAATAAGCGAGAGAATTCTGCAAGTACAGACTGATTACTGGGATGCAGCACGGATATTTTTTTTATCGTGATAATAAGTGCATGCACTTGTTTCGAAAAAAATTGGAGAACTGGGAATTCGAACGACGAGTGCTTATGCTACCCATCAAATAAAAATCAGGTGCCTGAAAATTCGTTTCGAAAAAATGATTCAGCTTTATATCCACGTTGACCCTCGGCATGATGGTTGGAAGCAAATGCAAGTTCATACCAAAAGATCGTTAACAACAATACCAACTTGCGGACGACAAGGTAGTACAACTACCAATACCAAACTAACTTATAATCTTTTTACTCCTGGCCCTAGTGTTCGTCTGGTAGAAAATCTTGCAGAGGACCAGCTCTCCCTCCTTCTCTTGCTCCAGGTCCCCGAGGTGGTACTGGTGCATCACCCAGTTCGTCCTCTGCTGGTCGAAGTTCTTGTTGGTGTGCAGCACCAGAACCTTTTTTTGCTGCCCGTCTGCCGGCCGTTGACCATCACCGGCAAGGTATTGCCAGTCTTGTGCCACATCGCGTGCATGCCGCACTCCGACTGTATCTTGCGACGCGTCCACGCGCCCCTTTTGAACGCCCTAGAATTGCGTTGGAAGAAATGCTTCCTTAGGCCACTCAGTGTGATACCTGCAATATTGTGGAATACAGGTTTTAGTGTACCTAGTTGGCATTTTCATAACATCTTTGGCATGTTGCAGTCACTTGTTTCACTTTTTTAACTATCAAATTGTAATTGCTTCACCAGGTCTGCGTCTAAAAAGAAAAATAGAGCTATAAAAAAAGGAATATGTTTGTGCAAGTAGACGACCGATCGGTGTCTTACCTGGAAGTTTCTCAGGTTGGGTGTAGCATATGCCGTGCTCGCTGCCGATGGTTGGTATGAACAAATCGATGAGAGACTGAAATCTCGCGCTGTCAGCACTCACTTTGGCCTCAAGGTGCTCGATCAGCTCCTGATCCATGGGATCGAACTTGACGCCAGCCGGCAGCACCGGCCAATCCTTCTTCGACTTGCATCAGTAATTCCAGTTATATGGTACTCAATGTATGATCAATCGGCTGTTTTAAGTGAATGATGAAAGATTTCGACAGATAAGTGGTACTCCAAATCTGAAGTCCAGAATACCCGAACACGCCGCCGGGATTCTTGTGTCACCTCACGCGCAGCATGTTGTCACGTCAATTCAATGTGTGGACATGATGAATAATTTGACCGACGTATACTAGTACTGCTATTGTACTACTTACTAGTCGTATTTAGTGTCACAGTTTATACATAGGTTTAACTAACAAGTACGCACTTGAAGCCTAACTGATATATATATATATGGCTTCTGCACAGGATCTCCATCATCATTATCAGTACATCCTATGCAGGTGAGTTAGGATGCACTTGATCCCAGGAAGGTATCTATCCTTCAAAGCAGAGGAGTGCTTCAAACTAACAACAATACATAATATCCAATAAAAGAGGGTCGTGCTACAGCAGTAGAATACATGGCTCAGTCTAGATATCAGCATGAATCAAGTTGTGCATATTTGCTGTTGGTATGAACCACATCGCCGCATGTCGGGTTTGCAAAAGCCATCCATCGCATGGAAGCTTGATGCCTTTCACACACTGAAGATTATCTGGCAACAAGCTGTGTCGACGAATCTCTGGATATGGTGATTCATGAAACCCATGGTATGATGTGTAAACACAGCCCCCCCTCGCGAATGGAAGTTGCATAGCACAGTAATCATCGCCGGTGATATGATCGATGATTGGTTGGATGATCGGATAATTGAGCCCGAGGAACAAGGAGTGGTTGCCGAGGCTGTAAACCCGCCTCCAGTTGAATACGCCTGGCCCAACGGAGCTGGGATCTTTCTCGAACATGAAGCAGCCACAGCCATCAATGTCATGAACGCCCCACGCATTGTACTGCATGTGGTTTGATGTAATGGTTTGGTCAATTTGGTACGTGCGAATGAGCATCAAATGACCGCCGTCAGCAAAACGAGCGATAAACCACCACCCATCGGCTGGTATGATTCCAGGTCCTGGAATCATGAAGGCCAGCGCATTTGCGTCTGTTGCAACAATTCAAATTGGAGACCAAAGGGACAAAAATAAACAATCATGTTCAGAGTATGTGTGGAATTAAGATTATTATAACAGTGACACATATCATAGACAGAGAATTGTAATGCCTTGGTCATAATCATACCCCAAGTTAAAAAAAATAAGCCAATGGCTTTCATATCCTAGCAATATGTCATGGTTCAAACATCATGTAACAATGAGAGGAAAACAGCTATGACAGCGCCTACTCATATTCTACCGTAGCACTTACTACTACTGTTCTCATATATCTCTAAGCAATAACATGCGTTGTTATAAAAATCTTATAAACGAGAGTAACATATAGCAATCATGATGTTATGCTCATAATATGTATTCTAACAATCATTAGATGCCAATTGTTCTCATGTCAACTCTAACAATAAACATGTGTGGTCATAAAAATCTAGGAAATGAGAGGAACATATAGCAATGATGTGGTTATAGACATGCTATGCATTCTAAATTTGTAACAAATGAACAGGCTATCGTATTCATAAGGTAAAGATGAGATGAGATAGAACAATTACACGACGATAGATTCCACCAGTATAGGCAGCCAATCTATGCGTCGACCGCGTAAATGATGCCATCGTGCATTATAGCATCAGACAGAAATGTTGCCTCAACAGGATTGATGATGTTCCATAACCATGTATGGCGATCGGATTTCAGATAGACTAATCCCATGTTGAACAAGGCAATGAGCTTGTAATCCATGTTGTCTTCTGATGGTGTGGGCACTTCGCAGATTACAACTTTCTGCAAACAGAGGTCGAGCCAAAAGCTTGACGCGTCTCGTGCGTAGTAGGCAGGAGTGTCCGGCGGGCCGCGAGGCTCAATGGCGGCGGTATCCAATGATGGAAGGGTGATCTCTCGCTGGGTGTAGATATCCACGAGACGCCACGGACTACCGGTGTGGTGGATGAGGATGATCCAGTTGGCCTTCATGCCCGCCCAGTAGTGGCCATGCATGAAGGACAGGTGGACGGGTAGTGGTAGCATGTCGAGGGGCACCACGACAACCTCCATAGGATCGTCAAGTCGGTGTCTGGGCCACCTGCGAGGATCGGGCATCAGCAAGCAGGGTGTCTTGAAAAGAGCCGGCCGGTTGCAGATGAGTAGATGGTACAAAGACACCGAGCATGCGGCTAGACGGACGGTGCTGAGTAGGTCCATACGACTACAGATCTGCTCCAAGAGAACATCGGGGAGGGAATTCCAATCGCGGCTCTGCGTGTCAGTCGGTTCTGCCATTGGGGTTTTCGGTGCCTGCGAGCCACGGGGAAGTGGATTTGGGCGGGCGAGCGAAGAAGCTTCTCCTCGTGTGGCCGAGCAGTGAGCGGGGGGATATGGTACGTGCGAGCTACCAACGAAGATGGCGCGGGTGGGCGAGCAGTGAGCGGGGGTAAATGGTGTGCGGCCGACGATGGGGAAGAGAGGAGGAAGAAGAAGAGAGGAGGAAGAAGAGTGGAAGACAGGGAAGAAAGTGCATTCAATCTCAATTCTACTTGTACTACTACCAGGATATACCGTCCTTCGAAGTGTAAATAGTTACACCGATGACATGTGGGTCTACCACAACAGGGCCCATATGTCAGTTAATGGAGAACAGAGGTGCGTAGGCGTATTTGCGGAAGCGTGCTCTAATGGCAAACATGATGGCAGTACTAGGTAAGGCTGATTTAGTAACACCAACACGCTGGTTCAGCTTATTAATTACGTGTCCCATCTGCTGCAACGTGTATTGTCACTTCACTGCGAAGACTAGTTGAATAGTTCTCTCTGACCGAGAGGGGGAATAATGGATCGCGAGGACTTCCTTTCTACAATATCCCTATGCCTCTACGCTCACTTCACTCATTTTGCTCCGTACCTAGTCACTTGTTGAAATCTGTAGAAAGACAAATACTCTGTATTTGGGAACAGAGGGAGGCTTTTACTCCGTACTATTTGGGAACAAAGGGAGTATCACCATATGGAGGGAACAGAGGAAGCTTGAAATATGAACATGTCAATGGGAGGGAGTAAGCCCCATGCATGCATGCATGCAACATGCAACACTCACACGTACATATGGACGCACGCAACACTCACGCACCCATGCGGCACATAGCACACGAGCAACACACACGCTCACGCTCAAGTGCTCAACCTACTCCCTACGTCCGTGAAAGACTGTACATTTAGAGATTTACACATTGACCAGGGCATAATTAACGCCCAAAAGTAGCAGACTTATGTGTGCATGCGACCATTGAGATAAGAAGATTAAATGAAGGCCGTTGCATGCTGTAATTAAGGATGGACATGTAGCCTATACCTACAGCACAAGTTGGTGCATTAGTCAATCAATATCGATTTAGATTAAAGGCTAAATGCATTGTAAGTGTAGATGTACATCATGTACTACACTCTTTGTTTTATAGCCGATGTACACTCTTTGTTGGAAGACCGAGGGAGGACACGTGCATGCACTCACATACACAGCCAGGGCGGTTCGCGCGCAAGGGTTGGACTCGTGTCGCGCCAGCGTAAAGTTTTGTTTAACTGTTTTCTTTGCTCTGCCAACTGACAGGTGGGACCCAGAAACTAGGTGACAATTTAACTAGTCAACAAAGTGCCACGTCGACTATGTGGCCGGTCAGTAGGGTGCAATACGGTGCTCTACGATGAGCTAGTGATCGTATAATCGCCGCAAAACTATATATAGTGACCGTAAAGAGCGTATTGTTACATACGTTGACCGCCAGTGTATTTTTCTCGTTTCAAATTAAGCCATATTAATCGGAAAGGACGCAGTATGGACTACTACTACCAGTACTAGTACTGCTTTGATGTGTCCCGTCAACTCGCCGAACAAGGAGAAGCTTGCTTACTACGCCTCTCCCTCGCCCACGTGCGCGGTGGTTCGCAGGACGAGGAGAGGGTTTTGACTATAGCGCCCTCTCCCTCTCCCTCTCCCTCTCCCTCTCCCTCGCCCTCGCGGTGGACGTGCAACAGTTCAATCGGTGTCAGATTGCCAAAAGCATATTGTAATGTAGTATCATCATTGTTGGACCTTCCGAAGAGGCGAAGAGCCAAGTGCAAGGTTCACACGAGTATGAACTGTTGAACCTCCCGAAGAGGCAAAGAGCCAAGCACAAGGTTTTATAGGAGTTGTCGTCCTAGTAGGAGTGTACTACAACTATAGCGAACGATGCTACTGTATGATGCTACCGTTCACAATTACCGTACTCCACTTACACGTTATAGATGGGCTACATGTCCTCCTCTACGTTCCAGTCCCAGGTGTTCTTCATCGATGGCACGATCCATAGCGGAGGGCAACGGGAATCATTGTTGCAGCTTTCTAGTCCGGTTCCACACGATGGAGACTCATCCAAGCTGAAGCGGCATAAATCATGGATAGCGTGTCCCAGCATGTCGTTCATCCGGTGGTGCGCACTGAAGACACAACCATGCTTCATGAACGACAGGCCTTCCATGTCATGCACGGAAGGTGGCATCCGCTTCACAATGTGGTAGCTGTCCCCGATGAAAAGCGAGTAATCTCCAAGAGTGTTCCTCGGCACCCACATAGCATCACGGGGTCGAACTCGGCGCCGTTCATCTGGTACACGCAACATCCCAGATCTGGACACATGGTGACGTACATAGTCAAGGTCCATGCATAATAATGTTGTGCTCAAATATGGCGGTCAGTAATACTGTGCAGCAAATAGTACTACTCCGGTATAGAGGAAGTAAAATAACCGGCTTATTATATATAGCCACTCTTGGCTACATGGATGAGATAGTAAGACATGGAAAAACAAAAATGGTGGCAGCTAGTGGGTTCAAGTCTTCAAGGGCCTAGCTAGCTATATGCGTCCTCCAAGGTAAAAAGTATTCCTACTAGTACTACAAAGTATACTACTAGTACAACAATGAAAGAGAAGGCGAGAGGGTTAAAAAATGGAATACCTGGGTAGATGGTGACGGTCCGATCGTGGTAGATTGTGTGACCATGTTGCACATCAGTGGTACCATGGGTAACGACTGCTAAGATAGTTGATCCCAATATGCCAAAGTCAGCTACAAGGTTCCAGGTTAGACCGAATCGCGGATGCAAATGCACATCCAAGATCGGCGATCTTATTTTGATCGGGGTATGACTGGTCCCTGCAAAATAATGGAGTACCGTTAGGGATGCAAATGATGGTTTGTGCATTCCGTTTGTAATCTCTCGTACCGTAGGATGGCAACCAGATGAAACAAGTCCCCTGGCTTGTCACCGCGAAGATGCGGCCTAGATGGTGCACGTCGTCTTCGAACGTGTAGGGGTACAAATCTGCCGCCGCCAACATGCGCCATCCTCTGCTCTTACTGCCTCTTGCATTGATGGCAATCCTTATGTCGAACACCGCGATGAGATAGTAATCGTCGTAGCCGCGTCGCTTTGTCGGTGGGTCCGCAATTTCTATCTTCTTCAATCTCATGTAGGCATCATCATACGTATTCTTGCCCAGCCAGTCCGGAAGACCGATCCCAATGGTGGAGAAGGGGTCTACCGGAACGGCCGCACTGCTGTGGATGTTGTGCAAAATCATGGTGGTATCCGGCTGGAGGTATGCAAGCCAATCTTCGTTGGCACCGACCCAGACCTATATATAAGACGGTGGGCAGCGGAGAAATTACGGGATGGAAATGGAATAACTAAGTACTACATGATCAAACTCCATTACTGACCTGCTCATCGGACAAAATCCGACTACCTCTCAACGTCGGCAACTCTAGCGGAGTCAACGTGCAACCATGGCCAGGGAGCGGTGGACTGTTCGAAGGATTGTCCCATAGAAGAACCTTCTCCTCGAGGACGCATGGAAGACCAACAAGCATGGCCTTTTCCCAAGCCTATTTAAGCAGCGTCTTGAAAAAGTTGGTGCAGGAAGCACCGAGTCTTGCGGCGGTGAGGACGTCGGAGCGGCGTGCGATTTCTCCCAGAGGATCGTCGTCCAAGGTCTCCCAGCCCCGATGAGGAGGAGAACCGCCTGGGAATTCATGGGAGCAGCGACGAACTGCCTTCTCTTCGGGGGGAGGGGAACTGGCGAGGAGGAAATAAGAGCGTAGTAACCGCAGGGCCTCATCCCTTCCAACTGTAGATCGTCCCTCAGCGAAGGGGTGAGGCTATTATTTACTACTAGCACTAGCATTATGGAACGTTATGGGATTGCATTATACTGTAAATAATAGCACTAGTAAGAAATTTTTGGCACTAGGTAGTAGTTTTTGGCGTGGATTAAGAAATTTTGGGTATGTTTTTGCCATTTTTTGTACACGCCAACTAGTGTCAAAAAACATCTTACATTATGTGACGGAGGAGTACATACTTGTACTGCAGCAGTACTAGTACTACTTTTCTCAACTAGTAGTGCGATGTACTGTACTTCTAGTCTAGTCTAGTATAGTGCACCAGTTTTGAACTCTTGAATCTCAGGGCCAAGGAGCTACAGTTGGAAGTGGAGGGTACTACTGTTCTCTAGAACCATCGCTGTACTATCAATGCAGGGGAAGTACACCTGCGTAGTGGCCTAGTGGGTACTCTCGGTGCTCTATTCAGCTGCTCCACTCACGTAGCTGGCCTACTCAGCCGCTCCTCTCACGCACACACTAGCAGCCTGTTTATCAGCGATGGTTACTGTGGGGGCAGAACATTTGAGTTATTTGATACAACGAGACTAGGCTTTTCACTTCCATTTGTGGAGGTGTAATGGATCTCGTCGAACTTTGTTAGTAGTTCCTTCTTTATGAATGAGATGAAGCAAAGCTTTTGCCTCCGTTTAAAAAACACGTCAAGAGGAATTTCTTTTATAGTAGAGTCGATAATGGAGTGAAGTCCATGAGTGCAACGCCACAAGCTACAGAGTAGTAGTAGAGCACTTTACGTACAGGGCCATATTGCACAGTTCCCAATGCCCCGCCAGGCTTTTTCGGCTCCTCAGGCTTAATTGGGAGGCGCTAGTTTAAATATGCTACTAGCTGATGAGGAAGCTGCAAGCGAGGTGCGGCTAGGGCGAGCACGCGAGCCACGGGATGCTGGGAAGGAAAACCCGTTCACGTGGCTAGGCTGTCCAGTGCACCCAGATTGTGGGGCCGCACGTCCGTTTGACTTCAAAACTCAAACTACCTGTGTAAAATATTGGCTCGCAGCGAAGTGTAGTAGTACTATTAAAAAAGGCCGCCGTGCGTTCGGCCGGGATCGAACCCACAAAACGAGGTATACACTCCTGCGACCACTAGTAGTACTCGTTGGAGTACAACACAACCTAGAATCGCCTTTTGTCGCTAGTAGTACGTACATTGTTCCTTACAAGAAACCCCTAAGAGCATGGTTAATAGTATAGCCAGCTGCTGGCTATAAGCCAGTGCCATGTCATCTACAGCCCATCTTATAGCCAACATGTACAATAATAGATCAAAAGAGTGTACTACTTTTTTATTATGTGGCCCACTTCTCATTCTCACAAAGTGCCTAGGAGCACGTGCTAGAGCTGGCTCTTCACGAAGAGCCCGCTTACCTTCTCTCTCTTCTTCTCTTTCCTCCAACTAAGCAGAAATATACTAGTTTATTTCTTATAGCCCGCTGACTCAGCTCTATTGTACTTGCTCTAATAATGCAAGAAACCACTAAAATGCCAAGAAACTACTACCACTTGCATACGTGGCAAACTTAAGATAAGACTACCTTATCAACCATTGTACATGCTCTTACCAACAAAAATCCTCGAGTGACCTCCTACCTCCGGCCCGTCCACCTAGTCATCCTCGGCCATGGGACGCAGCTACCGCCGCCGGCAGAAGGCAAGGTGAAAACCGTCGGTGGTGCGGAGCCCATGTTGCGACAGCCCGGATGCCAGCTCTGTCCGGCGCTCGTGGCCGCTAGCTAGCCAAGATAGCTCCGTCCAACTGCTTGTCTGCAAGGTTTGCTAGCTAGATTGGCACGGCAGCGCGGCGGCTTGCTCGCGCGCGCCGCGCTGAGGCCAGCCATCTGGCTCGAGCGAAGGCCAGCGCGGCGGCTTGCTCGCTCGTGAGTCACGCTCGGGCCAGCCTGCTTACCCGTGCGGAGGCCAGCGCGTCGTCCGGCCCATCCGGCGGAGCGGCGGCCAACTCGCTCATCACCTGCCCCACCGACGAACACGCATCAGTACTGTTAGAAGTAATGTTCAAGAAAAATAATGATTTGAGGGGGAATAACATGATATAAGGTCAGATGTGGGTCCCTCGTGTCAACGGTCAAACAAAATGTGTTGGTTTAAGCTGCCTCGTCAGCACGAACGTGTGGGCCAACCCTGTCATAAATGGGTTTAAACGAACCTAATCAGTAGGAGTACTAGGTAGTTTTTTGGCGTGGATTAAGAAATTTTGGGTATGTTTTTGCTATTTTTTGTACAATAGATTCTTCCTAGGGCTGGTTGAAAGTGGTAGTTTTTTGTTAAATACTCTACATATTGTAAGTAGGAGCAAAAGTTAAGCTTTGGAAGCCAATAAGCAAGGCTAGTTACATAGTGCATATGTGTACATGATTGAAAGTAAATATCAACTAGAGTGACTAATATCTTGATGGAAAACTCAAAACTATGGAATACTAGGAAAAAAAATGCATGGTTGGAAATACTAGCAATGTTCATGTCCGTTGCAACGAATCATAATTAGAATAATACTTATAAACTTGGTACAAAACACTCTAATTTTGATATACATATGTCACTAGAGATATATTATGTTTCAATTAGAATATATTCCTTGGGCTATTTTGGTGAGGTCAGGGAGGGATGTGGTTGGTTTTAAGATACTAATTATGGGTTTTTCTGCAAATTGGTAGACAAGTGGGATGTTGGTGAGAAAAGGCAACAACTTACCTCACAATCGTTAGATGTAGATCTAATGGTCAGAAACGACGGATGGCAGACACACCAGCATCACCAACTTAGTCTTGTGTAGGAGTACTAGCAAGATCCGTGCATTGCACGGAACATCAAGATGCATTTTTTTATAAAACACTTATTGTGATTGACCCTTGCGGGAGTAATCCCATGTGTAAAAACTAATGATATCTCGAGAAATATGAGATAAGGTGAAGAGGAGTGGGGTGTAGTGGTGGTTGGTGGTCGGACTGAGCGGAGGCATGGGGATTGACGACGCCAGCAGCGGCCACCAGGCCAGTTTGTTCCAGAGGCTTCCTTTCTTAATTACTCAACAATGAGGTTTGTTGGAGATAAGGATGAACGAGGGAAGGCCTTGTCTGCAAATGTGGAGAGGGGTGCGGGTATCTTTTAGTTTAATTTCCATCCGTCGGATATAGATCGGACGGTCTATATTGCCAGATGGCACACGTACCATCATCACCAACTCGGTTTTTTATAAGAGAAGAAATATAAGTATGGAGATACAAACGTATTATCGATACTTGCATCCGTAAACTAGCATCTACATTCTATTCAACGCCTTGGCATGTGGGGCCTTAGCACAATGACTTCTCGACTATGTAAAACAAAGATTTTCCCATCGCCGACAAGGAGGGGGTGACGGCGGCGCACTTTTTGGCTTGCTCTAGTCCTAGTAGTCATACTAGGTGGTCTAAGCACGTGTAGATTTATTCTTTTTCACGTCTCGTGTTCGCTGTACTGCCATGACTGTTGATGAATAGATGGTAAGTTATTCACGGGGAAACCCTTGTTGAGCGTGTTTGCGAGAGAGAGGGAGGCAGTGTGCGTGTGCGATATGTTAGAGACTGAGGCAATGATAACAGATTCTTTGTGTCTATGTGTGTGGAGGATAGAGAGATACATGTACATGGGGCTTTGTGTTGTGTAACGTGGAGACACATATACATAATTAGAGAGTGAGTGTGTGAGATACACATGCGGACATGAGGAGAGATGAGGATCCAGATAAATGGGTGTTTGTGCGTGTCTGTGTGTGTTCGTGCACACGTTTGTGTGTGAGAGGGAGAGAGTGTATGTGGAGTAGAGAGACCACTGATGATGTAAACCTAGTATAAGGGAAGGGGGAATGGTGTGACATGTGTAGTAGCGAGATAGCACGGGTGCGAGCGGGGGGAGCAGACTATTTGGAAGAGATATCGAGTGTGTGTGTGGGAGAGGGGTATGAGAGCGAGAGAAAGAGGGAGCTAGCGACGGAGAGAGAGAGAGAGAGAGGAAGAGAGTGGGCGAGAGGGGTCGTTTGTGTCCATAAATGGCGTATATATAGGGAGACAATGTTGATGTTGTCCGAAATTGGCCTATGAACGGAGATGCAAGGGAAGCGAGTCATCGTGTGTGTGATAGGGACTTCACGAGAGATCTAGAATAGATGGTGTAGAGAACAATGTGCGAAATCGAGAACGATTATACATTAGGGAGCTATGCAAAGAGTCACGACATATATGTATACAGGGAAGGAGCTGGGGCGGGTCCGCATGTGGGAGAGATAGAAAGAGGAGAGTGGTGCACAAGGAGACAAAGTGTGCTTGTTTGCAGTGGGGGTGGTGTGTGAGGTGAGTGCTAGAGAACCACATAACTAGGGAGATAGACGTTGGGGGCGACGTTTTGTGTGTATGGGAAATATACACTCTACATAGTGCGTGTGCTTGGGTAAGAGAGATAGCGGGAGACCTAGAGAGTGAGGGAAGAGATGTGAGCATGCCCGAGAGACAAAGTGATAGAGACCTATGTTGGGGTCCAGACTTTACAAGAGAGGGGTGTTAATGTGCTCGTGTGTTGGTGTTTGGGGGAGAGAACGACTTCTCTATGTGTGTGTGTGTGTGTGGTGGTGGGGAGGGGGTTGACTTCAGATAAAGAGTGAGGTGTCTATATTTGAGGGACTTTAGCGTAATTAAGATATTGTGCACTCATGGTTGATCAATTTGTTTCACAGTTTGTACTATGAGATAACGATACTTTTGAACATGCGTGATATACCTTGATATACCAGAATTACAAACCGAAGATTGGAATTTTGGAATTCGACTCCATCATTAGCTTTTGTAATTCATTTAAACAGAAGTACATTTTTTAAGCCGGGATTTCGTGATTTCAAATTCATATATCAAACCTAGAGATATACACATATGGGCATGTTCAAACTTTATAATCATCCACTTTATTCATACACATACACATTTTTGCTTTTGTCATCATATTTAGGATAAACACATTTGGAATTTCATTTGAATTGGACCATATGAAGGTATTTGCTTGTAGTAGCTCAATGATCCATATTTGAATTGAATGGACAATCTAAGTTTTGAGTTGGAGACATTGATTTTCAAAACTTGCACATTTTTTCGCGTGCAAAACAAACAAATTGTCGGCCATGATATCATAGTCGGTCGTACGAGAGCAGAATACTTATAATTTTAGGCGCCAAAAGCTTTCAAACTTCCCGCTCACATTGAAATATCACGTGCCCGAAAGTTTAGCCCTGCGATATTCCTGTTTTACCCCTGCCACATGAACGGAAAAGGGCTGCTTTGGTAACTCCATTGTTTTCCCCTCTTTGCCCCCAACATTCTTCCCGAGAGCCCCTCCCCCTCCCCCCCCCCACCCCCCCCACCCCCGCCAGCCCCCGAACCTAGTCCTCCGCCGCAGCGGTGGACCTCACACCCCACCGGATCTACCTTCCGCACCTTGGAACCCCCAACTGCCAACTCATCACTTCACTGGAGCCGCTTTAATGACTGGCTTGTCCACCGCTCCAGGTCTCCTTGACCGCCATCATGGTCCACCACACCGGATCTGCTTAACCGGCGCCCTCGTCCACCATAGCGTAGGCCCTTCACTGACTCCCTCGTCCGCCCCTTCTCTGGCCCTTCATACAAGCCCTCGTCCGCCGCAACAGATCCACCTCACTGAAAGCACTGTACAACGCGCCCGCCGAAGCCTTCGTCCACTGCACCGGACCCGCTCCACGGACGCCATATTCAACTCCACCGGCCCTGCTTTACCGATGCCGCAGCCTCATCAGATTATTTCGATTTGTACTCCTTGGTTTTTCTCTTTATCGTGCAACTGTTCACTTACCACATATGAGCTTTCTTGTATGTCGACAGGCGCCGCAACCGTAGCACCGGAGCCGCTTTAGCGACAGCGACAGCCGGCCCAAACTCAACTGCAACACGAGCACCATCGATGATCCTCAGCTATCAAGTATGAAAACGATACCCATACGCTGCCGAGAATCAGGTACTATTATCCAATGGTCGGCGCCTACGTTCACTTTCCTAGCATAAGCACCGCACCTTTGAATTTCTTCACGGTATCATTCAGTTTTTCATGAGACGCGTTATTCTGCTTGCACCTGTAGGGCCATACTTCTGGCAGTGAACATGTTACATGTGCTAAATTATATACCAGTGCACATATAGTTAATATGCTTTAGTTTTGTTCTGATGCCACCTGTTGGTTCCATCAGACTGCTTAATGTTCTCTATGCTTAATTACACATCAGCAAACTAGCATGTGGTTCCGCTGCTTTTTGTTTGTTTTACCCTACATTTTCTGATGCTAGCTATTATATCACTGCTCCGAGCCTCTGTTCATTACTTGTTTGTGTGTTCTTGATCTTCCCAAGTTGCATGACTAATTTGATGCTTCTATTAATTATGGAGCTGCCAACCCCATCAAGCAAAATATTTGTTCTTTTGGGGCTGGCACCTCGAACAAGCATAAAAATAGAGGGAAGCAGATATATTGTCGTGTATGCACACACCCTTCTTTCATTAGTTTAGATGAACCATTGATGATCAATTCGGACCAGTGCATGCGATTAAAATTAATTTTACCTAAATAGATGGTGCAGAATAAACTACAACAACTAGATTTGCAACCACGCAGTGGCGGATCTAGGATTTTGAACCAGGGTGGTCCAACCTAATAATTTTTTTACAACTGCGAATGTACTAATTAATTTACCAATAGCACAAGATAAATTGATCGTTTTTTTCTCAAATAAGTCTCAATTTTGCATAAAAGAATCCTGCATACCTTGAAAAGTTCAAAGACTACCTGCATGCGTTCATTCTTCCACATTTGATATATGTATGCAATCATGTGATCATGATTGACATTCTGTTCTTCAATGTGACAATGACATTTATTGATTCAAAAAATGAGAACAATGTATCAATTTTTTGACCTAGACTGAAACAATTTGGTAGTAATTAGTAAAATTCTTGGAAATTACAGCTCAAGATGCCACATAGATTTATTTATTTTTGCCCCAAACTGAAATAGTTCAGTAGTAAGTAGTAACATTCCTAGACAGAATTCAGCAGTACTGCATTACAATTCATAAAGGAGCATAGCAAGCCTAAATCCATAATGAGCAGTACTGGCAGGTGGAAGCACGCCTAGCAATGAGTAAGAGTAAACAGAAATTGAGGAACGAGCAGAAATCTCATCAAAGGTACCTCAAATCATGCTGGGAGGGTGACAGCTGGCCTGCTGCAGCTGCAGAACACCGGCTGCCGAGCGCCGAGCACCGACTGCCGAGTGTGGACTAGGCTGGGCGTGGTCGGGCATAGTCGCCGCGAGGCATGGATCCAGGCGGCAAGTCAGGGCAACGAGATTGGCTGGAGCATAGAGCAGCTGCGAGGGGACGTGGAGCCAGTGCGCGGGCTACCACGGTCCACGGGCCACGGCTGTGCGAACGAGTCGAGGTTGTGGTTGTTGGGCTTTTCGTTTCTTTCCTTCTGGCCCATCCCCTGATCTCTTATGGACTATGGTATATATGGGTCATACCAAAATCCCAGGGTGGGCCGCGGCCCACCCTGTCCACCTTGTAGATCCGCCACTGCAACCACGGGATGCTGACGATATCTTCAATGAACATTGCAACAGCAGCTAGGCTTCACAGCAACATATGGTAAGCCAGTGTGTTTTAGTACATGTGAAATGTAATGCGAGTGGGCTGCTTTCTTGGCTTGTGCCCTCAACGTGTAATCCTACCGAATTACAAATAGTTCATTTGTCTGCTTTGCTGTATTGCTTGATTCAAATGCTTATTTGTTGTTATGCTATACTTGAGTTGGCCAATATGTCAGCAGTGCCTGCTGTACTATCGTAAAGAAATGCATGCCTATTTCATTTGAGTCCTTAACTTTCCTCTCAACTTCATCACAAGACTGTCTTCGTAGTTTATATGAGGCCACACTGTTAAGTGCTTTCTCAGATTATTTCAACTGCTTAGATGCCTTGGCAACTTAAATATAGCGGTTGTACACTCCCTTTCAACTAGGGATGTCAACTGGGTCCCGTTTAATCCCGATTAAAGTCCACTAGTGGTATGATAGTTCAAAAGAGTTTTTGTTTTTTGAGGAAAATGAACTAGGGAGGTAGCAAAAACTAACTAGATGGGACTGGCGGATGTCGTTTATTTGCCACTTACATCCCTAGTTTCATCTTACCATTTTAATTTATTTTTGGCTGATGCTGCTTCGAACCATTTAAATATAGTTTGCCATGCTCGGCAATAATTCGTCCGTCGTTTACCATGTAAGCTTACTGCCTGGATCATACGATAACTATCTCTTACTGATGTCTAGCGGAAATCTTTCAGGATGCCGTTCACACTAGGACACAATGTACAACCCCAGAATCTATTTGTGGAAGCAGTGCGCCATCCATGTTACCAGATGGTAGCAGTTCAGAGGCAACACCGCCGAGAGCAGTCTGAGCACAGATATTATAGTGCTTGAGGCTCTACTAGAGGCAGAAAGAGATGGTGTGGCTGCCATGAATGATGTAATCTTTATCTTGAGGCTGGAAATTACGGAATTAGCGACACGCATTATGCAAGCAACCCAAGAATTGGAGAAAGTAAGAATGTTGCATTTGAAGACGGAGGAGGTCCTGCTGTTTCTGCTATCTGAAGCCCAAGGTAATCCCGGTTCTTCTTTAGATACCAGTTGAAATTTTCATTAGATTATTGTACTTGCATGTTGTGTCATGTCTCTGAATGGATTATGTTGCAAGACCCCCTATGTTGTCCATGTGTTGTAATGATCCGAATTTTTTAGGCGAGGTAATCCTCAGTACTTGTATGATTGACATAAGGTGAACTATTTTTCCTGTGAGCATATTGTATTGGATGAAATAACTGTTTGACTCAGAGTGTATCCAACCTACTGAATTCGAAGATCACGACATTTCTAAATCATAATCATATATAAAGGTGGAATAGATCTTTGTTGTGGTTTCGAAGAAATAAATAACAAAACATATAATTATCTGTGGATATTCGTAATCGAATACAAATTGGATTTGAATTTAGTTTGCCAGGTCCCAGGGCAAACGTGAATGCTAATTCTCCCAAGTTTTGAACGAAGCAGATAAACACCCACTATAATTTGTGGGCTGCCCGAAGCAAGTGTTTGCGAGATGGAAATTACTGTCTACCCCTAACACGTGACATCCTTATCGACCGGATTTACACTGCTGTCGATAGGGGTAGACTAGTAACTTCAATTAGACGTGACACGACGGCCTCTGAGCCCATTCAGACACGGTGGGCGCCAAACGTGGGCGGCAAAACACATTTGATTCAAGCTCGTCTGAAAGACATGTGTCTCTTCCTCCATTTCCCCATCCATACACGGTGGGCGGCAAAACAAACTCTCCTCGTCCGAAATCGATGTAGGCTAATATTTTAAATAGGGGTAGATGTGTAACTTCCATCAGACGTGACACAACTACCCTACCTGTCAGCCCCGTTCATACACCATGGGCGCCAACCTGGGTGGCAAAACACCCTCTCCTTGCCCGAAATAGTTACCGGCAAATATTTGGGAGATGTGAGATTACCGTCCTATCCCCAACCGACACGATGTCCGAAATTTTAAACGGGGGATAAGTTCGTAACTTTCCCCCATTTCAGAGAAGCGCGTCCCAAAGTTTGAGATCCCCCTCCCCTCCATTTCCCCATTCATACACCGTCGGCGGCGCGACAACCTCCGCGCTGCGGCCAGCCTCCTCCGTCCGCCACCCCATCCTCCACCTTGCCGGAGCCGCTACCCCTACCCCGTCGTCCACTGCAAGAGATGGACGTCTCTCATCCACGGCGCTGGACCAGGATCCTTTCATCGCCTCCTCTTGCTTCATCGGCGCCGTCGTCCACCTTACCGTTGCCTCTCCTACGACCGCCTCGTCCACGGCAACAGGATATATCCCCCGACCCGGCCGTCTGCCGTCTAAAGTCTTCTTCCCCACCGCCGACAGCCATCGCATCCGCAGCACCCTCAACGTATCAGCATAGGCCTACACGACATCGCAAGAGAGGTGGTACTCTTCCATATGTGCTTAAGTTATTGATCTCACCCAGAAAATAGATTGTAATTTGTTTACTGTACTTTTCTTGTCCGTACCAAATCGTAGTGCCTAGTTGAAAGCAAACATTGGTTGCGAAGTAGCTTTGTCCGGTTTGCACCTTCAGATCCGCCATGGCACGGGCACTATACTCGTAAAGCTTATGGTTTTCCCCCCTTTATATTCACTACCATCATCGTAGGTGCTTCGTGTCGTGCTAGCACTGCTCCTCAAGACCTCAACCCAAAGCTTACGTGTTGAAATACGAATCTGATATGATGCTCATATCACTAAAACAGAGAACATTTAATTGGTCACCTAATGTTCCTATATTCGTTTTGAAAAGCATGTGCGCCACCCACTGGTCCAGCTAGTTCCACTTTCTTGATTTTTCTCTTGATGCTTAGGGTTTTCCCCTTTTACCTACTCCACTATGATCTGCATAGGTGCTTTCTGTCGTACTAGCATTACTCCACCCTTCAAGCTAAACAACACAACACTCAGAATTCGAAAGCTTGGTTGTTCAAATATGATTGTGATATGATACTGATATTAGTTAACTGACACATTTAATTGGTTAGCTAAAGGTCCCACTTGAGTTTCCAAATGCATGTAGCGACATATAGAGAGACAGCATAATTGCATTTCTTTGTCACTTGTTGACCGTACTTTCTTGTCCATACCAAGTCTTAGTTGTTATTTCAAAGCAAACATTAGTTTCTAACTACCCTTTGCGCGGTTTGCAGCTTCAGATCTGCCATCCCACTGCCACGGTCAACACTGTACTCATCATGCTTATATTTTCCCCATTTTATGATGACCACAATCCGCCTACGTGGTTCGTGTCGTAATAGCACTGCTCCACCCATCGAGCTAAACAAGCTTAGCTGTACAAATTCATATCTGATATTGTTGTTGATATTAGTAAAACTGAGAGATGTTTAATTGGTTAGCTAAATGTTGCTACTTTAGTTTTGAAATGCATGTGAGCCACATATGGAGAGACCGGAAAGAATAATATTTCTTTGTGCGCTCTGGTTCATCATGGGTGGCCAACCGACATTGTATTGAAAGACTTGTAATATCTTAAATCTGCTTGCTCTTCTGCTCTTCTTTAAGATGATACTATTCTCTTGCGGTCGACTGGTCAGGTCGAGTTGTTCTCCCTTAGTATATTTTGAATCTGTCAGGTCAGGTCGACTTGTTCTTCTTTACTATATGTTGAAGCTATCATCTGCGAAGTGTCATCACTTCTGGAGCTCTCATATTTTGAGTAGTAGGCCACATTATATTAATGCACACAACAAATTACAGCATGCATGGCATCTTTTAAAAGAATTGCAGAGATAGCACAAAGGGGTTTACAGGGAGGCAGTATTGGATTAGAATCACTTCTGCATTACAAAGAAAATCTCACTTGTTTTTATGTTTTCATGCATGTCAGATATTGAACATTATCAAATTGAGTACGAGAATGGGCGCATGAGAGGAATATTGCGGAACGATCCACTAGCTAACAAACTTGGAATGGTGGAGGATGGCCTATCTTATTCACCCATCAAGGTGCTTGCTCTAACTTTGCAAAGTTGTATTGGTCGCACATATTTTGCATCTGACCTCTTGCATTACTTCTACTTTGTTACACCATCTGCTTAGTTTAAGCATCATATATGAGTATATGCCATACCTATCCATTTTCTGTACCTATTCCATGTGTCGTCACACTATGTTTTTCCAGTCAAATGTTGTTCTTTCGTAATAGATGTCCAAAAGGAAGAGGGTGAGTGCAGATCCTCAAGGAGTACAAACTAGGTATTTGGAAAAGGTAGTGATACCTGTTAAATCAGATAGATCAACAGCCACAGAAAACACAGGCCCAACTGTACCACACTTTACCCCTACTCTAGTGGCCAAACCCCTATTAGAACTGCTGGGAGCCCAGCGTCAGGTACTGTCTATGATATCAATTCAAAATTTGAACTCCTAAATTTCTGCTTGTGCCTTACCTTCTCTCTTGTATGAAAACTAATTTTAGATGAATCTCCTTGCTCAAAGGATCACACGATCTCAAAACAATAATGGGCTCTGCATTGCTCTTTTCAGTACCTCTCTCCCTTTTGCCTTGTAACACTGTACTTAATTAATTGCTATTTGATTATGTATCACCAGTCTGCACCTGAGCTTCATTATCCTCTGTTTCTTCCAATATTATTTGATCTATATTTACTCTTTGCAAAATGTAGAATAATGGCAACGCTTATAAAGAATTTTCTTTGGGGAATTTATTTAATTATCCTTCCATCAACATGGAGAATGGCTTTGTCCAGCCCGTGTTAACATGTAATGTAAGTTCATCCTTCTCAAGCCTTCCAACTTTGTTCTAGTATAGATTTGGATAGGCATCATTTCCTCCACTCTGTTTGCTTTGCTGTTTACATCTGATTGGATGTTTGGAACAACTACCAGTTTCAAATTGTAGTTGTAAAAACATGTTCCTTATGTAGAACAGATCCATTTATTTGCTTATATAATTGTGAAACCTGTTACGTGTCTCCTTGTTTCTCTTTCAGACTCGTATCTCTTACGCCAGGCAGAACTTTAGGGAAGATAGTGAGCCAAACCATCTTGAGGACAGCGAGATGACCCCAAGGTCCTGTCTTGATGAAGACAGTGAGTTGAAGCTACTCACCAGCAGGTGTGAGACAACCTCTGTGCAGTCGCTGCCTCAATCAGTTCGACTTCTTCAGTCTCAACTTAAAGCGGAAAGGCTTGCTTCAGCTCAGCTCCGACTTGAAGTCAAAGATGCAATGAAGATGTCAGAGGACTGCCGTGCGCACCATCATGCCTTAAATCTAGTGTTGATGCATCTATCGTTGACACAACTGAGGTCTACTCAGCTTCTTCAGTTGTTTGGGGGGCCCGACCTGGCCAGGCCTAGTGCCTTCTGAAGTGCTCTCAGTTTTGTATATTCTTTTGTCGGCGCGTTTATTTGCACTGGTGGCGAACTTTGATGCCCAGTGGATGTAATATGTGTGATAGCCGTGATAGCCTAGCGTAAGTTGCTTGCTTATTTATTTCCTTGTTGTCTTGTTTATTTGTTTGCTTGTAGTCATTGCAGTTCTTTTTCCGCGGTTTGCTAGTGGCTGCAATAACCTATTTTTTAAAACTAGGCCACAATAACCATGGGCTAATATTTACTGTAGTGACACTGGGCCTCCTACGGGCCGTAGAAACAGTGGGCCTTCTACGAGCCGTAGAAACAGTGGGCCTTCTACGGGCAGTAGAAACAATGGGCCTTCTACGGGCCGTAGAAACTATGGGCCTTCTATGGGTCGTATCATCAATGGGCCTTATACGCGCAATATGATCTATTGACCAAACATGGGCCAATAACATGCCGCATTATGGCCGTAAATGGGCTAGAGTTGGAATCGTCCGTTCATGGGCCAACCATAATGGGCCATCGTTAATAGGCCGTATTTGATGACGCTATGAAAACGACCCAACGTATTAACAGACCACCAACGGGCCGACTGTAACCACGGGCTGAATTTGGCTCACAAGCAGAAAATGATAGTAACGGTCCGTAAGTAAACGAATGCTAGAAATGAGCCCAAGAATAAATGGGCTCTGAGAAGGCCGAAAGATAACATGGGCTGGAAACGGCCCAACGGAATAACGGGCCGTTAATGGGTATAAAGTGATACACTGTTCATTACGGGCCAGTTTCACCACGGGCCGTTAATGGGTGTAAAGTGATACACTGTTCATCACGGGCCAGTTTCACCACGGCCGTTAATAGGCCAAGAGTTACATAGGGCCTCATATGGGTCGAAAGACGTCATGGGCCATACATGGGCCAGAAGTGAAAACGGGCTGGAATCATATTGGGTGGCCCAGATGACGCTACTGGGCCTAATTCGGATAGGGTGTAACGGGCCTTGGGTTAGCAGGCTGTAAATGGGCTATATGCAAACATGGCGTTAACCGGCTTTACATGGGCCGACGCACCACCTTTTGACCAAGTCAAACGGGCCGGACTTTTCATAGGAATGGGCCTCTGTTGGCCGTGCCACATGTCGACGTATCATATGCGCCTTCTGTCCAATGAGTGGATGACATCTGTCCCAATGATGAGCCGACACGTGTTTCCTCCAGCCAATGATGATTTTACACGTGGAAAATCCCCATTGGTCGGGGATGTTAATGGGTTATCGGATCCAAAACCCGACCCGATAGCTTAACGGCGTTCCGTTACGGTGGATGCCACGTGTTGGTCACCCTTGACGAAAGCACTTCTGTGATGTGGGATTTATCGTCATGGAAGTGGACACTTCCGTGATGATAATTTTGGTAATGTCATGGAACACTTCTACGACAGCACAAGTATGACTATCTTGATTCTGTCATAAAATCGTCATGGATGTACATGCATGACAGAAAATGCGACCTACTATGACAAACACATATCATCACGGAAGTGTATTTTTTTATAGTGTTTGGTTTATGTAATGCACCTCCTACCTTTGAAAGATGTATGACTGCTATATTCTCTGACTTTTGTGAAAAGATTGTTGAGGTTTTCATGGATGATTTCTCCTTGTATGGAACCTGTTTTTGATAATTGCTTAAGCAACCTTGATTGAGTTTTGCAGAGATGTGAAGAAACTAATCTTGTCTTGAATTGGGAGAAGTGCCACTTTATGGTTAATGAAGGTATTGTCTTGGGGCATAAAAAATCTGAAAGAGGTATCGAAATTGATAAAGCTAAAGTTGATGTTATTGAAAAGATGTTGTGTCCCAAGGACATTAAAGGTATAAGAAGTTTCCTTGGTCATGCCGGTTTTTATAGGAGGTTCATTAAAGACTTCTCAAAAATTTCTAGGCCTCTGACTAATCTCTTACAAAAAGATGTTCCTTTTGTCTTTGATGATGATTGTGTAGAAGCATTTGAAATACTTAAGAAAGCCTTGATTTTTGCACCTATTTTTCATCCACCTGATTGGAGTTTACCCTTTTAAATTATGTGTGATGCTAGTGACTATGCTGTAGGTGCTGTTCTAGAACAAAGAGTTGATAAGAAATTAAATGTTATCCAATATGCTAGTAAAACTCTAGACAGTGCCCATAGAAATTATGCTACTACTGAAAAAGAATTTTTAGAAGTTGTAGTAGCTTGTGATAAGTTCAGACCTTATATTGTTGATTCCAAAGTAACTGTTCACACTGATCATGATGCTATTAAATATCTTATGGAAAAGAAAGATGCTAAACCTAGACTTATTAGATGGGTTCTCTTGCTACAAGAATTTGATTTGCATATTATAGATAGAAAGGGAGCTGAGAACCCTGCTGCAAAAAACATGTCTAGGTTAGAGAATGTTCTTGATGACCCACTACCTATTGATGATAGCTTTCCCGATGAACAATTAGCTGTCATAAATGCTTCTCGAACTGCTCCATGGTATGCTGATTATGCTAACTACATTGTTGTTAAATTTATACCACCTACTTTCACATACCAGCAAAAGAAAAAGTTTTTCTATGATTTAAGACATTACTTCTGGGATGACCCACACCTTTATAAAGAAGGAGTAGATGGTGTTATTAGACGTTGTGTACCTGAGCATGAACAGGAACAGATCCTACGCAAGTGTCACTCCGAAAATTATGGAGGACACCATGCTGGAGATAGAACTGCACATAAGGTATTGCAATCCGGTTTTTATTGGCCTACTCTCTTCAAAGATGCCCATAAGTTTGTCTTGTCTTGTGATGAATGTCAAAGAATTGGTAATATTAGTAGACATCAAGAAATGCCTATGAACTATTCACTTGTTATTGAACCATTTGATGTTTGGGGCTTTGATTATATGGGTCCGTTTCCTTCCTCTAATGGGTATACACATATTTTAGTTGCTGTTGATTACGTTACTAAGTGGGTAGAAGCTATTCCAACTAGTAGTGCTGATCATAAAACCTCTATTAAGATGCTTAAAGAAGTTATTTTTCTGAGGTTTGGAGTGCCTAGATACTTAATGACTGATGGTGGTTCACATTTTATCCATGGTGCTTTTCATAAAATGCTTGCTAAGTATGATGTTAATCATAGAATTGCATCTCCTTATCACCCACAGTCTAGTGGTCAAGTAGAACTGGGTAATAGAGAAATTAAATTAATTTTGCAAAAGACTGTTAATAGATCTAGGAAGAATTGGTCCAAGAAACTTGATGATGCATTATGGGCCTATAGAACTACATATAAAAATCCTATGGGGATGTCTCTGTATAAAATGGTTTATGGAAAAGCATTTCACTTATCTCTCGAACTAGAACATAAGGCATATTGGGCCATTAAAGAGCTCAATTATGATTTCAAACTTGCCGGTGAGAAGAGACTATTTGACATTAGCTCACTTGATGAGTGGAGAACCCAGGCCTATGAGAATGCCAAACTGTTTAAAGAAAAAGTTAAAAGATGGCATGACGAAAGGATACGAAAGCGTGAGTTTAACGTAGGTGATTATGTTTTGTTATACAACTCTCATTTAAGATTTTTTACAGGAAAACTTCTCTCTAAATGGGAAGGTCCTTACGTTATCGAGGAGGTCTATCGTCCCGGGGCCATAAAAATCAACAACTTCGAAGGCACAAATCCAAAGGTGGTGAACGGTCAAAGAATCAAACATTAAATCTCAGGTAATCCCATAAATGTTGAAACTAATGTTATCGAAACCGTAACCCCGGAGGAATACATAAGGGACACTTTCCAGAATGTTTCAGACTCCGAAAAGGAATAGGTATGTGGTACAGTAAGTAAACCGACTCGAAAATAGTTCTAATAGAATTTTTTCTTTGTTTTGGAATATTTAAGAAAATAGGAAAATAAGAAGCAGTCCGGGAAGGACACGAGGCATCCACGAGGGTGGAGGGCGCGCCCTACCCCACTAGGCGCCCCCTACCTCGTGGGCACCTCGTGTGCCCCCCGGACCCCGTTTTCTTGCACGATACTTCTTTTAGTCAGTAAAAATTCATTATATAATCTCCTGAAGGTTTTGACCACCGTACCTCGCAAATATCCTCTGTTTTTGTTCCGAGCTGTTTTCTGCTAGAGTTTTCAAGGTTAGGCATCATGTCGTCCCCCTCCTCCAACAACACGGGCGACGATGCTTGGCTAATGAAGATAGAGGTGAAGCGGGAAGAAATACGAGAAACCAAGGAAGATGACAAGATCAAGGAGGTCGTGAAGGAGCAAGTCCCGACAGTAGAAGAAGAAGGCTTCTCTCAACCTTACTACAATCATCTTACCCCAACTGAGATTGAAGCTTTCAAGATGATTGAGATAGCTCGCATACAAAATAAGTATCTCACACGTGAAAATCTTTTGGTGCAAGAGCATATCACCGCACTCAAGGGTATTATCCACAAGTTGGAGGATCTCCTACGCTCGATGTGCGACACCCCGTCATCAACAACTCCATCATCACCACCTCTGAAGAAAGAGACATAATCACATGGGAATGGGCACTCCCCTTGGCAACTGCCAAGCTTGGGGGACGTGCTTTAGTATCGTATCACCATCATACTCCTATCTTTACCGTTTTTCTTAGTTCGACCCTTTTGGTAATATCTTGATCTAGTAGAATAAAGTTTTTAGTATGATCTAGTTTTGAGTTTTGCTTTATGATTCCTCTATGTAATCGAGTATGTGAGCTATATATAATAAAGATTAGTTTTGAGTCGAGGGCTTTGTTATCTTGCTATGATCTTGAGGGAATAAAAGAAAAAAAAGAACAAAAAGAAATAAAGAGATCATATTTATCTTATGAAAGGTAATGACTTCACATATAAAGAGTATGAAGAATAAAAGATGTTAAGAGTTGACAAACATAGTTTCGGTCATCATTGCAATTGATAGGAAGTAATAAAGAAAGAGAGGTTTTCACATTTAAATATACTATCTTGGACATTTTTTATGATTGTGAGCACTCATTACAATATGACATGCTAAAAAGTTGATGTTGGACAAGGAAGGCAACGTAATGTGTTATGTTTTCTTATGTCCGAAATAAAGTATATTGTCATGGATCATCCAACATGTTGAGCTTGCCTTTCCCCCTCATGCTAGCCAAATTCTTTGCACCAAGTAGACATACTACCTGTGCTTCCAAATATACTTAAACCCAGTTTTGCCATGAGAGTCCACCATATCTACCTATGGATTGAGTAAGATCCTTCAAGTAAGTTGTCATTGTTGCAAGAAATAAAAATTGCTCTTTAAATAGATTTATTAATATGGAGAAAATAAGCTTTATACGATCTTGTTATATGGAAGAAATAAAAGCGACGGACTGCACAATAGAGGTCCCTATCACAAGTGGCAATATAAAGTGACGTTCTTTTGCATTAAGATTTTGTGCATCCAACCATAAAAGCACATGACAACCTCTGATTCCCTCTGCGAAGGTCCTATCTTTTATTTTGCCTTAGACCTTATACAAGAGTCATGGTGATATTCACCTTTCCCTTTTACACTTTATCTTTGGCAAGCACTATGTGTTGGAAAGATCTTGATATATATATATATATATATCTAATTGGATGTGGGTTTTCATAAAGCATTATTGTTGACATTACCTTTGAGGTAAAAGGTTGGGAGGCAAAACTATAAGCCCCTATCTTTCTCTATGTCCGATTAAAACTTCATACCCATAAGTATTGCGTGAGTGTTAGCAATTGTGAAAGACTAAATGATAGGTGAGTATGTGGACTTGCTGAAAAGCTCTTATATTAACTCTTTTCGATGTTATGATAAATTGCAATTGCTTCAATGACTGAGATTATAGTTTGTTAGTTTTCAATGAAGTTTCTGATTTATACTTTACATTGTGAATAGATTGTTACTTCAACATAAGAAATCATATGACAATATATATATATATATATATGTATATGCTGCTGTTTTAAGAATGATCATGATGCCCTCATGTCCGTATTTTATTTTTATTGACACCTCTATCTCTAAACATGTGGACATATTTTTCGATATCGGCTTCCGCTTGAGGACAAGCGAGGTCTAAGCTTGGGGGAGTTGATACGTCCATTTTGCATCATGCTTTTCTATCGATATTTATTGCATTATGGGCTATTATTACACATTATGTCAGAATACTTATGCCTTTTCTCTCTTATTTTACAAGGTTTACATGAAGAGGGAGAATGCCGGCAGCTGGAATTTTGGACTGGAAAAGGAGCAAATATTAGAGACCTATTTTGCATGACTTCAAAAGTTTGAAACTCCACGAAAGTCAGTTTTGGAATATATTAAAAATATTGGGCGAAGAAAGCACCAGAGGGGGGCCAAACCATGTCCACGAGGGTGGAGGGCGCGCCCCCTGCCTTGTGGGCCACCTAGAAGCCCCCCAATGCCCATCTTCTGGTATAAGATGTCTTTTGCCCTGGCAAAAATCAAAAGGAAGCTTTCGGGATGAAGCACCGCTGTCTCGCGGTGGAACCTAGGCAGAGCCAATCTAGGGCTCCGGCAGAGCTGTTCTGCCAGGAAAACATCCCTCCGGGAGGGGGAAATCGTTACCATCGATCCTCTCATCGGGAGGGGGTCAATCTCCATCAACATCTTCACCAGCACCATCTCCTCTCAAACCCTAGTTCATCTCTTGTATCCGATCTTTGTCTCAAAACCTCACATTGGTACCTGTGGGTTGCTAGTAGTGTTGATTACTCCTTGTAGTTGATGCTAGTTGGTTTATTCGGTGGAAGATCATATGTTCAGATCCTTTATGCATATTAATACCCCTATGATTATGAACATGAATATGATTTGTGAGTAGTTACGTTTGAAGGAAACATGCCCTAGAGGCAATAATAAAGTTGTTATTTTATATTTCCTTATTCATGATAAATGTTTATTATTCATGCTAGAATTGTATTGATCGGAAACTTAAATACATGTGTGAATACATAAACAAATACCGTGTCCCTAGTGAGCCTCTACTAGACTAGCTCGTTGATCAAAGATGGTTAAGGTTTCCTAACCATGGACATGTGTTGTCATTTCATAACGGGATCACATCATTAGGAGAATGATGTGATGGACAAGACCCATCCGTTAGCTTAGCATAATGATCGCTCAGTTTTATTGCTATTGCTTTCTACACGACTTATACATGTTCCTCAGACTATGATATTATGACTCCCGAATACCGGAGGAACACCTTGTGTGCTATCAAACGTCACAACGTAACTGGGTGATTATAAAGATGCTCTACAGGTGTCTCCGATGGTGTTTGTTGAGTTGGCATAGATCGAGATTAGGATTTGTCACTCCGTGTATCGGAGAGGTATCTCTGGGCCCTCTCGGTAATGCACATCACTATAAGCCTTGCAAGCAATGTGACTAATGAGTTAGTTGCGGGATGATGCATTACGGAACGAGTAAACGGACTTGCCGATAACGATATTGAACTAGGTATTGAGATAATGACGATCGAATCTTGGGCAAGTAACATACCGATGACAAAGGGAACAACGTATGTTGTTATGCCGTTTGACCGATAAAGATCTTCGTTCAATATGTAGGAACCAATATGAGCATCCAGGTTCTGCTATTGGTTATTGACTGGAGATGAGTCTCAGTCATGTCTACATAGTTCTCGAACCCGTAGGGTCCGCACGCTTAACGTTCTGTGACGATTTGTATTATGAGTTATGTGATTTGATGATTGAAGTTTGTTCAGAGTCCTGGATGAGATCAGGGACATGAAGAGGAGTCTCGAAATGGTCGAGACATAAAGATCGATATATTGGAAGGCTATATTCGGACATCGGAAAGGTTCCGAGTGATTCGGGTAGTTTTCTGAGTACCGGAGAGTTACGGGAATTTGTATTGGGCCTTAATGGGCCATACGGGAAAGGAGAGAAAGGCCTCAAGGGTGGCCGCACCCCTTCCCCATGGACTAGTCTGAATTGGACTAGGGAAAGGGGGCGCCCCTTCCTTCCTTCTCCTTCTCCCTTCCCTTTTTCCTATTCCATGTGGGAGGTGGAATCCTACTAGGACTAGGGAGTCCTAGTAGGACTCCACACTTTTGGTGCGCCCTATGAGGGCCGGCCTCCTCCTCCCTTCATCCTTTATATACGTGGCCAGGGGGCACCCCATAGACACACAAGTTGATCATTGATCTCTTAGTCGTGTGCGGTGCCCCCCTCCACCATAATCCACATCGGTCATATCGTTGCAGTGCTTAGGCGAAGCCCTGCGCCAGTAGCTTCATCATCACCGTCATCACGCCGTCGTGCTGACGAAGCTCTCTCTCGACACTCTGCTGGATCGTGAGTTCGTGGGATGTCACCGAGCTGAACGTGTGCATATCGCGGAGGTGCCGTACTTTCGGTGCCAGGATCGGTCGATCGTGAAGACGTACAACTACATCAACCACGTTGTCATAACGCTCCCGCTTACGGTCTACGAGGGTACGTAGACAACACTCTCCCCTCTCGTTGCTATGCATCACCATGATCTTGCGTGTGCGTAGGATTTTTTTTGAAATTACTACTTTCCTCAACAATGTTTGTTCCTGAGGACATGGGAGAAGTCTTGTTATAAGTAGTCATGTGAATTTGGTATTCGTTCGATATTTTTATGAGATGTATGTTGTATTTTCTCTAGTGGTGTTATGTGAACGTCGACTAAATGACACTTCACCATTATTTGGGCCTAGGGAAGGCATTGGTAAGTAATAAGTAGATGATGGGTTGCTAGAGTGACAGAAGCTTAAACCCTATTTTATGCGTTGCTTCGTAAGGGGCTGATTTGGATCCACATGTTTCATGCTATGGTTAGGTTTACCTTAATTCTTCTTTCGTAGTTGCGGATGCTTGCGAGAGGGGTTAATCATAAGTGGGATGCTTGTCCAAGGAAGGGCAGTACCCAAGCACCGGTCCACCCACATATCAAATTATCAAAGTAAGGAACGCGAATCATATGGGCATGATGAAAACTAGCTTTACGATAATTCCCATGTGTCCTCGGGAGCGCTTTCCTTTATATAAGAGTTTGTCCAGGCTTGTCCTTTGCTACAAAAAGGATTGGGTCACCTTGCTGCAGCTTGTTTACTTTTGTTACTTGTTACCCGTTACGAATTACCTTATCAAAAAACTATCTATTACCGTTAAATTCAGTGCTTGTAGAGAATACCTTACTGAAAACCACTTGTCATTTCCTTCTACTCCTCATTGGGTTCGACACTGTTACTTATTGAATGGACTACGATAGACCCCCTATACTTGTGGGTCATCAACTCATAATCAAGTGATTCCAAAAGACCATCTACATGGAGTTTCTTGATGAACTTTACACCAATATGACCTAAATAACAGTGCCACAAGTGTTGTGGCGACCCGACCCGAATGGATCAAGTGCTCTGTGCTCAGGTGTCATCCCTGGATCAGTAATGCTGACACCACACAGTACATCGAAGGATTTATAGCAGAGTGGCAATCACACACCTATTACATCGTTGTCTCAAAAGAGAACTTAATACAATAAATATTGGCTTAAGGCCATCTAAGTACGATAACAGCGGAAGACTCGGAAGATAAATGGGTTCATCAACTCCAACGGCAATCAACTGAGTAATAGAACCACGACTAAAAGCACCTTACTCGTCGTCTGAAAAGTCTTCAACATGAAAGTGCAGCCCAAAAACGGGTCAGCACATGGAATATGGCTGGCAATGTAACACATAGAGAGTAATGGAATGAACAGCTATACTATCATGCAATATTATGGCTGGTGGAAAGCTCTATGGTTACAGTTTTTTGCGTAAAGCCAGTTTTTCCCCTACTGCAAAGGAATAATAGTTAACTATCATGTGGTTGTGAAACATCGAGAATGGTTGACAGCATTCCGATCCCAATTAAGTAGTTAAAACCCAACAACATTAATTAGAAGTAACATGATGAGATTCACATGATATTCAAGTACTAGATACTCAAGTTGTCCATATAACCGGGGACACGGCTAATCATGATTAGTTTGTACACTCTGCAGAGGTTTGCGCACTTTTCCCCACAAGACTCGATCGCCTCCGTTTGGTTTCTCGCACTACATGGTGTTTGAGAAGACGGATGACCGAGACACAGTCTTTCAGAAGCGCTAGCACCTTACGATCGGGTAGACCGTACCACCTATAACCCCTACATCTGCTAGTCTACCAATGTAAGAGTTTGCACGACTTAGTCAACTATGCCAGAGCCCATAATGGCTTGTGGCTGCACACGGAAGTTTCTAGCATGAAAGATCTTATGATCCCTTTGAGCCTGGGTGGCGGTCCCAAAAAAAACAGGCAAGTCCTGATAGACATCAGGTGCCTCAATCAACCCAGATGTGTGTTTAAGTTGCCACCTTAGATAAACCATTAAAATTATCAACTCACATCTGTCATGGATATCACTCACCCAATCCATGTCTACTATCATAGCATGGCATAATAAGCAAAGGTAGAAGTAACTCCCAAGGGTTTCATAATAATACAGGTGATAGGTACTACCTCATCTACTTCCCATCCCACAATTTAATTAGATCCTAATCATGCAATGTGAGAGGATTGATCTAATGCAACAAAACATGGGTTGTAGAAAAGATATGATCAAAGTGTTACTTGCCTTGCTGATGATCCGCGAGTCCAAGGGTTTCGAAGTAACAAGCGGCGCAATCCGGGTGATCTAGCGCAGACAAACAACAAGCACACAATAAGTACTCATCTAATGCACAAGTAAAACTCGAACGAGAGAACGAACCAGAAAGTTCAACTTAAGAACTCCGGTTGCAAAGAAAGAACGAACCGAACAAACGACGGAAAACAAACAGCGGAAGAAAACAACTCGGTTCTAGCAAGTTGAAACTAGGTCAAATTTTACCGGGAAAAAACTTGTTCAAGTTGATTAGACGGAACGGCAGTTTCGAAACGAAACTCCAGGCGCTTGAATCACCTGATTCCGATAAACGAGCGGAAAGAAAGACTAGAACGAAGATCGGATCTGAGATCGCGATCGGAAAGAACGCGGAATAAATCCTACGAGAAAGAAAACGAAGAACGGTTAAACGAACGGACGTCGTTAACCGGGAAAGAATCGGTGATCACGTTCGTTGAGACGAACGGTCCGAAAGAAGAACGAAAACCGATCTAGGGTTTTCGGAAAAGAAACCGAAAAAGAAACGGAAAACCGATCTAGGGTTTCGGAAGAAAACCGAAACAAAACCGGAAGATAAATAAAAGAATCGGAGAGAAAACGGAACGGTTCTTTTAGGAAAAACCGGACCGAGGAAGAAAAAGAGAGGCGCGGCTACCTCGGGAGGCGGGCTCCGGGCGGCGGCGGCTAAGGGTGGCGGCGGCGGCTAAGGCGGCGGCTTGGGGCTGCGCGCTGCTGCTTGCTGCGGCTTAGGAGGAGAGGGCTTGGGGTTTTGATGTGAGAAGAGGGGGGGGGGTTTGGGGTGTATTTATATAGGTGGGGGGGATTACTTCGGGTAGGGGGCAAGCAAAAGAGGGAAAACAAAACAAGGAAAGGGGGCTAGCCTAGAGTCCTAGAGGGACTCGGCTAAGAGGCGAGGCGGCGGCCTGGCGCCTGGCGCCTGGCGCTGGCGCACGCGCGCAGGGAGGCTGGGGCGCAGCGGCGGCTGGCTGGGCCTTTGGCCCGGCTGGCCTGGCAGGAGTTTTTTTAACGGTTCCGCGCAGAAAAACAAAAGAAAGAAAATCTAAATGAACTCCGAAAAACCTAAAGTAAATTTTCCCCGACTCCTAAAAATTAGTCGAACAAAATGAACTTTACTCCGGACCTAGAATGCAATTTTCAAAAACACACATTTTTCCCTATCCAAATAAAATGCAAATAAACACTGGAAAACAAAAATTGATTTATCCATTAGATCTTCATTTTCCTAAATTTTGGGAAAGTCATATTATTCCCTCTCTTATATTTTTGATATCGGAAAAATTATGGAAGATGAAATAAATAAATTAAATGATCCTCTTTTCCAAAATTTGAGAGAACTCAAATATGAAAATAACAGAATCTCCAACTCTCTCCGTGGGTCCTTGAGTTGCGTGAAATTTCTAGGATCAACCAAAATGCATAAAAAATATGTTATGCATGATGATCTAGTGTATAACATTCCAAATTGAAAATTTGGGACGTTACAAACCTACCCCCCTTAAGATGAATCTCGCCCTCGAGATTCGGGTTGGCTAGAAAATAGGTGAGGGTGGTCCTTGAGAAAATCTTATTCTCTTTCCCAGGTGGCTTCATCCTCTGAGTGGTGGTTCCACTGAACTTTGCAAAACTTGATAACCTTGCTGCGAGTAACTCTGCTGGCATAATCGAGAATCTTGACTGGCTTCTCCTCATACGTTAAGTCGTCCTTCAACTGAATCGCTTCGAGTGGCACGGTATCTCTTAGCGGTACCTCCGCCATCTTGGCATGACATTTCTTCAGCTAAGAAACATGGAATACATCATGAACTCCTGACAGCTCCTCCGGAAATTCCAACTTATAAGCGACTTCTCCCATACGTTGCAAGATCTTATATGGTCCAATGAAACGTGGTGCTAACTTTCCCTTAACTCCAAAGCGCTTAACTCCTCGAAGTGGGGATACTCGGAGATAAACTCTGTCTCCGGTTTCGTAAACTGTCTCCTTGCATTTTGAATCTGCGTAGCTCTTCTGCCTGGACTGGGCTACCTTGAGCCTATTACGAATCAACTTAACTTTCCGTTCAGACTCCTTAATCAAATCTGGTCCAAAGAATTGACGGTCTCCAACTTCGTCCCATGACAACGGTGTCCTGCACCTTCTTCCGTATAAAGCTTCGAAAGGTGCCATCTTCAAACTGGTTTGGTAACTGTTGTTATAAGAAAACTCCGCATACGGCAAGTTATCGTCCCAACTAGATCCATAATCTAGTGCACAAGCTCTCAGCATATCTTCCAAAATCTGATTGACTCTCTCGGTCTGTCCATCTGTCTGCGGATGAAAAGCTGTGCTGAACTCTATTCTGGTTCCTAAAGTTTCATGCAACTAATTCCAAAACTTTGAGGTAAATTGGGTTCCTCTATATGATACGATACTCCTCGGAACTCCATGCAAACAAATGATCCTAGTCATGTATATCTTCGCCAACTTAGCACTGGTGTAAGTGGTCTTAACTGGAATAAAGTGTGCTACCTTTGTCAAACGATCAACTACTACCCATATCGAGTCATAGCCTGCTTTCGTCCTGGGTAGTCCTGTGATAAAATCCATGCCTATCTTATCCCACTTCCATTCGGGTATCGGCAATGGTTGTAACAATCCTGCTGGTTTCTGATGCTCTGCCTTTACTCTCTGACATACGTCACAAACTGCTACATATGCTGCAATATCCTTCTTCATTCCGGTCCACCAGAATGTTTCCTTCAAATCCAAATACATCTTGGTATTCCTTGGGTGAATCGAATACGGTGAATCATGTGCCTCTTGCAAAATCAACTTCCTAATCTCCGGGTCATTTGGCACATAAACACGGTCCTCATACCATAAGGTATCGTGCTCATCCTCACGAAATCCCTTTGCTTTTCTGTCGCTCAATTTCTCTTTTATAGCAGCAATCTCCTTGTCAGATTTCTGGGCTTCTCTGATCTTATCCATCAATGTTGACTGAATCTCCAATGTTGCTACATAGCCTCTCGGAACTATTTCCAAACATAGCTCACGAAGGTTTTCTGCTAACTCCTTTGGTACTTCTCCCGTCACTAGGGTGTTGACATGGCTCTTACGGCTCAATGCGTCAGCTACTACATTAGCTTTTCTGGGATGGTAATGCAATCTCATATCATAATCCTTGATGAGTTCCAACCATCTCCTTTGTCTGAGGTTCAACTCCTTCTGCGTGAAAATGTACTTCAAACTCTTGTGATCCGTGTACACTTCACAATGATTTCCAATGAGGAAATGTCTCCACGTCTTCAATGCATGCACTACGGCTGCTAACTCCAAATCATGCATGGCATAATTCAACTCATGAGGCTTCAGTTGCCGTGAAGCATACGAAACAACTCTCCCTTCCTTCATAAGCACTGCTCCAAGTCCTCGACGTGAAGCGTCGCAATACACCTCATAATCCTTGGTCTGATCTGGCAAAATCAATACTGGTGAGGTAACCAAACGTTTCTTCAACTCCTGGAAACTAGCCTCACACTCCTCAGTCCATTTGAACTTAGTATCCTTCTTCAACAACTCCGTCATAGGCTTCGCAATCTTTGAGAAATTCTCAATAAATCTCCGGTAGTATCCTGCGAGTCCAAGAAAACTCCGGATCTCTCCAACTGTCGTTGGTGATTCCCATTCGGTTACAGTCTCAACCTTAGTGGGGTCAACTGCTATACCTTCTCCGGATATAACGTGTCCGAGGAATCCAACTTCCTTCAACCAAAACTCACATTTGCTGAATTTGGCGTATAACTGATGTTCCCTTAGTTTCTCCAAAATCAAACGCAAATGTTCCTTATGCTCCTCTTCATTCCTTGAATAAACCAGAATGTCATCAATGAACACTACGACGAACTTATCCAAAACTCCATAAATACTTTGTTCACCAGGTTCATAAAATAGGCAGGTGCGTTAGTCAATCCAAATGACATAACGGTATACTCATACAGTCCATATCTCGTGGTGAATGCTGTCTTAGGTATGTCCTGCTCCCGAATCTTCAATTGATGGTACCCTGATCGCAAATCGATCTTGGAAAACACTTTAGCTCCTTGCAACCGATCAAACAGATCATTGATCATTGGCAGTGGGTACTTGTTCTTGATGGTTACTTCATTCAATCCCCGATAATCTACAACCATCCTTAATGATCCATCCTTCTTTTCCACTAGAAGTACGGGTGATCCCCAAGGCGAAGAACTTGGGCGAATGTAACCTTTATCCAATAACTCCTTAATCTGATTCTTAATTTCCACCAAATCCTTTGCTGGCATCCGGTACGGTCGCTTCGATATTGGGCCTGTACCTGGCAATAACTCAATCAAAAACTCAATGTCTCTATCCGGTGGCATGCCTGGTAATTCCTCAGGAAATACATCAGGAAAATCCTTTACCACTGGTACTTCTTCTTGCACAACTCCTGTTAGGCAGTTTACTTGTGTCCTGTTTGGCACATGCCGGGATACATACTTGATCCTTCTTCCTTCTGGTGTGGTAAGCAAAATTGTCTTACTGGCGCAATCGATGTTTCCTCCATACATCGATAACCAATCCATGCCTAATATCACATCCAATCCTTGATATTCCAATACTATTAGGTCTGAGGGAAACATATAGTTACCAATCCTTAATGGTAACCGATCACACCATCGTCTAGCCATAAACTCCGCTCCTGGTGAGCTTACTAACATGGGTGACCTAAGGGCTTGGGTTGGCAGGTTATATTTATCCACAAATCCCCTTGATATGTATGAATGCGATGCACCAGTGTCAAAAAGAACAAGTGCAGTAAATGACTTAACCAGAAACTTACCGATTACTGCATCAGGCTGATCTTCAATCTCCTCCACATTAACGTGGTTCACCTGTCCCCTATTGAAAGGGTTCGGCTTTTTCCCAGAGCTTCCATTGCCATTTCCATTCTGGCCTTCGGGACATTCATTGGCATAATGTCCGATCTTGGAACACTTGAAACAGGTGACTTGGCTCAGGTCTCTCTTGGTTGGGGTTGATGGGATGGTCCGATTCTGGCCGTTGCTTCCTCCATTCCCATTACCATTCTTGTGGCCATTATGGTTGTGCGAACTACCTCCTCCATGGGTATGCTGAAACTGAAATCCTGGTTTAGGGGTAAAACGGGGCTTCTGCTGGGCTCCAGAGTTATACTTCCCCTGTCCATACTTCCTCTTACGATTCTCAATCTGCTGTTGCTTCCCTTCAATCATGATGGCACGATCTACCAACTCCTGGTAGTTGTTGAAACTTGCTACCATCAACTGCATGCTTAGTTCATCATTCAGTCCTTCCAGAAACTTCTCCTGCTTAGCTGCATCCGTAGCAACGTCATCTGGGGCATAATGTGCTAACTTGCTGAAGTCGTCAACGTACTGGCCAACTGTCCTTCCTCCTTGGCGTAAGTTGCGAAACTCACGCTTCTTCAGGGCCATAGCTCCTGCTGAAACATGGGCAGTGCGGAAAGCTTGCTGAAACTGATCCCATGTGACAGTGTCAACTGGGTAAGTGGCTGTGAAATTCTCCCACCATGCTGCCGCGGGTCCGTCAAGCTGGTGAGCGGCAAACTTCACTTTCTCACCATCCGTGCATCCTGCAGTGGTCAACTCCCTTCCTATCTTGCGGAGCCAATCGTCTGCTACTATCGGCTCGGTGCTACTGGAAAACACCGGCGGATTCAGCCTAAGGAAATGGGCTAAGTGGTCAACAGGTGGTGGTGGTGGATTGTTGTTGTTGTTCTGCTGGTTCTGGACTAACATCTACATCAATTGATTCTGCTGCTGGATCAACTGAGTGAGCTCTGGTGGGAATCCATTGTCACGCCTCGGAGGCATCTGAGGGTTTAGAAAATATGAGAATTAAGAATAGAGTGAGGTCTAAAGGGAAAACACTACCCCAATGCACATGAGCAAATGCACACAAAATCACTTCATTCAATCAAACAAGGGCTTACAAACGGTCTAACTATCACAAAAGTGCTCGAACTATTGTGTTTACATGGGGGAATACTACTACTATCTGGTGGTCATCTAGAAATTTGAACCGGTGGAAGACTCCATGACATCTGCCCCAGCTTCGTCTTCAAAGTCGGGTTCACTTGGATCCGAATCGGTGTCGTCGATGATGATGTAGTTGTCCGGACATGCGACGTACATGTCTTCCTTCCTGGATGCTAACTTCCCCTTGAGTTCTTCAATCTCATGCTTAAGATCGCCATTGTGCCTTGCTAGAGCTACGATCTCGTCCATGTAGTCCTTGCGTGTAGACTTTAGTTCTCCTTCTAGCTCGATGATCCTTGCCTTCGCATTCTTTAATTCTATCATATCATTGCACATCTAGTTCTCGTGGCGTCGAATGTGCTGGTTTAACTCCTGGATGAAAGATGCAATGGATCTATCCTTCTTGGTGCTGACTAACTCCCATTGTTCATCTCGGCGTCTGCAAATCTGGTAGATAGTGTCCTTGAGGTCTTCTTGGTAGACTTCTCCAATGCATCCCATGGTGATATGAGCTGCCATGCTCCTTCCCAGACTCCAGGTTGGTGCATTGAAAACACTATCTATAGGCTTCGTGATTGGCGCGGATGTCCTTCCCGGAACATGAGCTTGAATCTTCCAGCGCTCCTCTTCAGGCAGAGTGGCGTTGAAGGTTCCCGTGAAGCTTGGTAATCCAATGTTCAGGTACTTGGTGACTTCCTTCAGGTGAAATCCAAATGGTATGCCTTCATCCAGTTGAGCGTACTAAATCTTCGCGTTCGTCATCCTAAAAGAGTAGAAAAGATGAGGAGTTAGAAAATGAGAAGAGAATGGTGATCTATGGCTTTAACTTAGTGGTCGTGTCCTACAGTCAGCATGTGCTCTGATACCATCTCTGTGGTGACCCGACCCGAATGGATCAAGTGCTCTGTGCTCAGGTGTCATCCCTGGATCAGTAATGCTGACACCACACAGTACATCGAAGGATTTATAGCAGAGTGGCAATCACACACCTATTACATCGTTGTCTCAAAAGAGAACTTAATACAATAAATATGGCTTAAGGCCATCTAATAACGATAACAGCGGAAGACTCGGAAGATAAATGGGTCCATCAACTCCAACGGCATCACTGAGTATAGAACCACGACCTAAAAGCACCTTACTCGTCGTCTGAAAAGTCTGCAACATGAAAGTTGCAGCCCGAAAACGGGTCAGCACATGGAATATGCTGGCAATGTAACACATAGAGAGTAATGGAATGAAACAGCTATACTACATGCATATATGGCTGGTGGAAAGCTCTATGGTTACAGTTTTTGCGTAAAGCCAGTTTTTCCCTACTGCAAAGGAATAAAGTTATTTAACTATCATGGTGGTTGTGAAACATCGAGAATGGTTGACAGCATTCCGATCCCAATTAAGTGAACAATTAAAACCCAACAACATTAATTAGAAGTAACATGATGAGATTCACTTGATATTCAAGTACTAGATACTCAAGTTGTCCATAACCGGGGACACGGCTAATCATGATTAGTTTGTACACTCTGCAGAGGTTTGCGCACTTTTCCCCACAAGACTCGATCGCCTCCGTTTGGTTTCTCGCACTACATGGTGTTTGAGAAGACGGATGACCGAGACACAGTCTTTCAGAAGCGCTAGCACCTTACGATCGGGTAGACCGTACCACCTATAACCCCTACATCTTCTAGTCTACCACTGTAAGAGTTCGCACGACTTAGTCAACTATGCCAGAGCCCATAATGGCTTGTGGCTGCACACGGAAGTTTCTAGCATGAAAGATCTTATGATCCCTTTGAGCCTGGGTGGCGGTCCGAAAAAAAACAGGCAAGTCCTGATAGACATCAGGTGCCTCAATCCACCCAGATGTGTGTTTAAGTTGCCACCTTAGATAAACCATTAAAATTATCAACTCACATCTGTCATGGATATCACTCACCCAATCCACGTCTACTAGCATAGCATGGCATAATAAGCAAATGTAGAAGTAACTCCCAAGGGTTTCATAATAATACAGGTGATATGTACTACCTCATCTACTTCCCATCCCACAATTTAATTAGATCCTAATCATGCAATGTGAGAGGATTGATCTAATGCAACAAAACATGGGTTGTAGAAAAGGTATGATCAAAGTGTTACTTGCCTTGCTGATGATCCACGAGTTCTAGGGTTTCGAAGTAACAAGCAGCGCAATCCGGGTGATCTATCGCAGACAAACAACAAGCACACAATAAGTACTCATCTAATGCACAGGTAAAACTCGAACGAGACAACGAACCAGAAAGTTCAACTTAAGAACTCCGGTTGCAAAGAAAGAACGAACCGAACAAACGACGGAAAACAAACGGCGGAAGAAAACAACTCGGTTCTAGCAAGTTGAAACTAGGTCAAATTTTACCGGGCAAAAACTTGTTCAAGTTGATTAGACGGAACGGCGGTTTCGAAACGAAACTCCAGGCGCTTGAATCACCTGATTCCGATAAACGAGCGGAAAGAAAGACTAGAACGAAGATCGGATCTGAGATCACGATCGGAGAGAATGTGGAATAAATCCGACAAGAAAGAAAACGAAGAACGGTTAAACGAACGGACGTCGTTAACCGAGAAAGAATCGGTGATCACGTTCGTTGAGACGAACGGTCCGAAAGAAGAACGAAAACCGATCTAGGGTTTTTGGAAAAGAAACCGAAAAAGAAACAGAAAACCGATCTAGGGTTTCGGAAGAAAACCGAAACAAAACCGGTAGATAAAGAAAAGAATCGGAGAGAAAACGGAACGGTTCTTTTAGGAAAAACCGGACCGAGGAAGAAAAAGAGAGGCGCGGCTACCTCGGGAGGCGGGCTCCGGACGGCGGCGGCTAAGGGCGGCGGCGGCGGCTAAGGCGGCGGCTTGGGGCTGCGCGCTGCTGCTTGCTGCGGCTTAGGAGGAGAGGGCTTGGGGTTTTGATGTGAGAAGAGGGGGGGGGGTTTGGGGTGTATTTATATAGGTGGGGGGGGGGATTACTTGGGGTAGGGGGCAAGCAAAAGAGGGAAAACAAAACAAGGAAAGGGGGCTAGCCTAGAGTCCTTGAGGGACTCGGCTAAGAGGAGAGGCGGCGGCCTGGCGCCTGGCGCCTGGCGCTGGCGCACGCGCGCAGGGAGGCTGGGGCACAGCGGCGGCTGGCTGGGCCTTTGGCCCGGCTGGCCTGGCGGGAGTTTTTCTTTTAACGGTTCCGCGCAGAAAAACAAAAGAAAGAAAATCTAAACGAACTCCAAAAAACCTAAAGTAAATTTTCCCCGACTCCTAAAAATGAGTCGAACAAAATGAACTTTACGCTGGACCTAGAATGCAATTTTCGAAAACGCGCATTTTTCCCTATCAAAATAAAATGCAAATAAACACTGGAAAACAAAAATTGATTTATCCATTAGATCTTCATTTTCCTAAATTTTGGGAAAGTCATATTATTCCCTCTCTTATATTTTTGATATCGGAAAAATTATGGAAGATGAAATAAATAAATCAAATGATCCTCTTTTCCAAAATTTGAGAGAACTCAAATATGAAAATAACGGAATCTCCAACTCTCTCCGTGGGTCCTTGAGTTGCGTGAAATTTCTAGGATCAACCAAAATGCATGAAAAATATGTTATGCATGATGATCTAGTGTATAACATTCCAAATTGAAAATTTGGGATGTTACAAGTATGTTGCACTATCATTATCAACATTGCATCTTTTGGCATCAATATTATGAATATGTGTATCACTATGATCGAGATTCAATAAACCATTCACATTGGTTGTATGACCATAGAAGGTTTTATTCATGTAAATAGAACAACAATTATTCTTTGACTTAAATGAATAACCGTATTGTAACAAACATGAGCAAATCATATTCATGCTCAACGCAAACACCAAATAATATTTATTTAGGTTCAACACTAATCCCGAAGGTAGAGGGAGTGTGCGATGGTGATCATATCAACCTTGGAATCACTTCCAACACACATCGTCACCTTGCCCTTAACTAGTCTTTGTTTATTCTGCCACTCCTGTTTCGAGTTACTAATCTTAGGAACTGAACCGGTATCAAATACCAAGGGGCTACTATGAATACTAGTAAGGTACACATCAATAACATGTATATGAAATATACCTTTGTTCACTTTGCCATCCTTCTTATCTACTAAGTATTTGGGGCAGTTCCGCTTTTAGTGACCATTTCCTTTGCAGTAGAGGCACTCAGTTTCAGGCTTGGGTCCAGCTTTGGGCTTCTTCGTGGGAGTGGCAACTTGCTTGCCATTCTTCTTGAAGTTCCCTTTCTTTCCCTTGCCCTTTTTCTTGAAACTCGTGGTCTTGTTAACCATCAACGCTTGATGCTCTTTCTTGATTTCTACCATCGCCGATTTCAGCATCGCGAAGAGCTTGAGAATCATTTTCGTCATCCCTTGCATATTATAGTTCATCATGAAGTTCTAGTAGCTTGGTGATAGTGACTAGATAACTTTGTCAATCAATATCTTATCTAGAAGATTAACTCCCACTTGATTCAAGCGATTGTAGTACCCAGACATTCTGAGCACATGCTCACTAGTTGAGCTATTCTCCTCCATCTTGTTGGCAAAGTACTTGTCAGAGGTCTCATACCTCTCAACACGGGCATGAGTCTGAAATACAAATTTTAGCTCTTGGAACATCTCACATGCTCCGTGGCGTTCAAAACTTTTTTAAAGTCCCGGTTCTAAGCCTTAAAGAATGGTGCACTGAACTATCAAGTAGTCATCATACCGAGCTTGTCAAACATTCATAACGTCTACATCTGCTCCTGGAATAGGTCTGTCACCTAGCGATGCATCAAGGACATATTCTTCTGTGCAGCGATGAGGATAATCCTCAGATCACGGACCCAGTCCGCATCATTGCTACCATCATCTTTGAACTTAGTTTTCTCTAGGAACATATCAAAAATATGTGACACCGCAAAATTTTTGGCCTTATTTTATTAATTAAAATTTTTCCAGGAAATTTAAACTTTTATTTTCTGGTTTTTCTTTTGGTTTCAGGGCCTTTCTTTACCCTATTATTATGGGGTTTTTACCTCAAATGAAAAACTTCCCAAATATTTTATTGGACTTGTTTGCCCTTTCAAGAAAAACATTTCTATGATCAGTGGAATTTAATTGCATAATTAATTCTCTCTGAGCTTTATTCATTAAAATGATTTTTCATTTGTTTTGGAGCCTTTTTGAACTACAACCACTTGATAAATTTATTTAAAATTTTGACCAAAATTTGGAGATGTCATGTGATGCTTTTAAATCACCTTTATGCAAAAATATATTTCATTCATTTAATATTTTGAGCTCTACACCAATTTTTCAAATCTGGTCCACTGGGAAATTTTGCACTACAAGCCATTTAAATATTTCTTTCTAGCCTCCACCAAAATTATGGGATGTTAATAGGAGTATATTATTCAACTTTATGCAAAACCCCTTTTGTGTTCTTTGAAAAATTTGAGTGAATCAACCTCTTCTTCATTCTGGTCCAGCATGGTGATTTGTACAGCAACCATATTTTAACATGCCCTTTTAGCTATGATTCTTTTTCCTACTTATAGCCCATCTTGCAAAACCCTTAAGTCTAGGAGAGTGGACTCATTGGAGGATTTTAAATGCATGCAAGCCTGCCTTTTTCTTTCTGTCCAAAACTGTGGATTTGCAAAACTTACACTAACAAGTTTGAGATTTTGGCAAACTGACCTCACCACCCTCCCATTCATCCAGAGAGACTATGATCTGGAAATTTGGGCCACCCCAAGAGTTGCCTAGATGCACTTAGCATTCTGTCGAACACCTTGAGTGTATGAGCAGATTTGGCATGATTATTGGTTTGCTTTGTGATCTTGATCATCTGACCTAACAACCATGTCCATTGAGCTCCTAACTAACCCTAACCCAGGCCTGCTAGTCCCCAGCCCCAACCTAATCCTCTAGCAAGCTCTGGCATTGTGTCGAGCATGTAGCGTGCGTGCGCTGGGCGTGCCCAGAGTGCACGTTTTGCACGCGCACGCACCGAGCCGCCGCGTCTCGCTGCCGCCCGTCCCATGCCCGTGCTGTCCCTTGGCCGCCCACAGCCAGTGCCCCAACTCCTCCCGCGCCTCAGAGCCGCCTGGCCCTTCCTCCTAGCGCCCCACAGCGCCACCGACGCTAACCGCCGATGGCCGCAGCAGGGCTCTGCCATGGACGGCGCCGCCCGAGCACGCTAGCTGCCCCCTTTGAACAACCCGACCTCATCCGCAAGGCCGTCCGCTAGTGCACGTCGTCGCCACGTCGCCTGCAGCAACAGAACGGTGGTCGCCGATGAGCTTATCACGGCCGCCGCGAACCGACCTCGTTGCGCTATAAAAGGAGGCCCCCGAGCTCCTCCGAGCACCCACGCAACCTCAGGCCACTCCCCCAGCACACCCGCAGCCCGAAATCAATGAAGGAGAGCCATCTTCTCCGTCTCCGGCCGGTTCGATCGCCGCCACGCCCCAACTCCGTCTGTCGCAGCCAGGGCCTCCCCCGCCTTTCCAACACCACCGCTCGACTCCCCTTGACCCTGCGGAGCTTCCCAGCATCTCAAACACGGTTGGGAGCCACGGTATCCCAGAGCCCCAAACCTGCCCGAAGCTCTCTCCTCCGCGGAGCTCGCCGCCGGCGATTCCCTCCGTCCCCGCCAGCCAGTCGACCACCGGGAGGACCGCCTAGGAGTGGCGGATCCATCCCTGGCCTCGGATGCCCTCGAGGAGCCCCCGTTCGCCGGCGATGATCGTCGGAGTCCCGCCCCCGCTCGGGCAGAGGAAAGGGGAGGGAGTGGAGACCAGTCAAACCTGACCAGTGGGCCCGCTGGATCCACTGTCAGGGACCACGAGCCGGTCCATGCTAGATAAGTGAAGACGTAAACCCCAGAGTATGTCTTCACTACCCTGAAAGCATATTCCTTTTGAAACGTTTTCTTTTCTGGTTTATTTTAAAAACAGATTTGACCAAAACTTTGACTGGCTCTAACTTTTAAAATATGAATCCAAATGACTTGAATCTTTTTCTGTTGTTCCTCAAATATTGTCTAGTTTATTTTCATATTTATTTCAAAATTTTCCAAGCAACTTTTTTGTACTATTTTTAAACTATGTGTTAATTTAAATATTTCCAAAAATAGGATTTGTGGGAGAGAGAAGAAAACTTTCAAAGTTTTGGAATGCACCCTGACTCTCCACACCTTGAAGGCAAGCATTCTGAACCCTGGCATAATATTTTGTGGGTTGTTTGATACGGTTATAACCCCACCTCGACAGGAAGCATTAGTTATTTTTTTATGTGACGATATGATCATACGCATTGAGTGCATAACGAAAATACTTGCTGTTGGAAATGGATATGCTTATGATAGGAATCACCCTCATATGCCTCTCATGCCTACCGGGAAGGATCCGGGAAAGCCTCTGTCTTGGATAGATCTGAGCTTGTCCCTCGTCGAGACGGTTATGACCGGTGGGGCAGGGGGAGGTATGATGAGTGGTGGTTGTGTCTGATGGATGTGAAATATTATCCTTGAGCTAATCATGCAGGAAATACTTAAGCCTCCTGAGTCGGCCGTAGATCAAGTCTTATTCCAGTAACCCCCACACTTGTTTTCGTGCTGCCACTTGTCCCTGCCGAAGGTAGGGTACGGTTCAATAAATTGTCAACCCCTATCTTAGCACACACCGTACAGAGAGGCTATGGTGGAAGATACTGGTTGCAACCGGTAGGCGTGCCACCTGGTCCGGGGGCATGGTTCCGGTTGGGACCGAGAGGGGGGCACCCCTTAGAGCGCGCGATAGAAATTTGATCCCATGCTACGCGAGGTTGTAGCCTCCCCACTTAGAGTTTTGCTTAACAGTTGTCATGGGTGATTCCAGACATGAGTAAAAGCTGGTGTGTGCAAGTCAGGCGTGTTTTCGACTAAAAGACCGTAGACGGAATTAGTTCCGATGAACTGAAGAAATCCGTTACTCGTGGGTAAAGAGTACACCCTCTGCAGAGATATTAAACCTATTCGAATAGCCGTGTCCATGGTTAAGGACTACAGTCTGGGATGGGTCAAGTGTCGGTCTTAGTGTCGATCTTCGAAGGAGAAACAACTAAACCAGAATATTGATTATGACTTGTGATATATGACGGTTATGATTATTATCATTGTGGACTAACCGTTGCGTTGTTTGAAATAACGAATACCCTGGGACGGTACCACCTCCTGGATATTTACTGTGATTATGTTTATATATAAGCCCTTTATGTGGCGTCGCTCAGACACCCAACTGTGGCATGCTTGTTATCTCATTCACTTATAAGCCCTTTCTGTGGTGTCGCACAGACGCCCGACTGTGGCATGCTTGTTATTCCTTTTTATATATAAGCCCTCTCTGTGGTGTCGCACAGACGCCCGACTGTGGCATGCTTGTTATTCCTTTTACATATATAAGCCCTTTATGTGGTGTCGCTCAGACGCCCGACTGAGGCATGCTTCATATTGTTATCCTTTCGAGGCGTCGCTTCAGACACCCGATCGGTGCCTTTCATTTCTACACCCTGATTGTTTACTCATGTTTTATTTAAATGATCTACCTGCGTGCATCATGAACCTTATTTCATAACTGACGAAGTGATCATAGAATATTTTAAAGCATGATTATCAGTGGCTATATTATACCTGTGTTCTTAATGTTTGCGAGTACATTCAAAGTACTCACTGGCTTGTCCCTGGCTATTGTCTTGGCCAGATTTCTTGCGTGGAGAGGAGCGTTGTGATGACAGCCCCGGAACCTACGCAATGGAGATAGCAGCCTCACGAAGATAGGAGTTATCCTGGTCAGCTGTTCCTGTGGGAAATGGAGTCCCATAGACGCTGGTGACCCGCAAACCGCTTCCGCCTTCAGCCACTAGAAAACCAATTGTTGTACTCGTAGGCCAGAATGGTCTTGTACTACATATTATGTACTTTGCCTGGAATTTCTGTATCAAGTTGGTGCCTCATCAGCTAACAGTAATCCTGGGGCTGATGAGCACAAGGGCCATTTTCTGGAAATTATATCCCGAAAAAAAAACGGTCCTGACAAAATAGGGGAGCTATATCGCGAGTTATTGATCTACAGCATAGATTTACAAATATTATCAGGACTAATTTCATGATAAATTAAGTTTAGTTAATCAAATTACTAATGAACTCCCACTTAAACCAACATCCCTCAAGTTGTCTAGGTGATACATGATCCATATCAACTAACCCATGTCCGATCATCACGTGAGATGGGGTAGTCATCAATGGTGAACATCTCTTTGTTGATCATATCTACTATATGACTCATGTTCGACCTTTCGGTCTCTAGTGTTCCGAGACCATGTCTGTACATGCTAGGGCTCGTCAAGTTTAACCTAAGTATTCTGCATGTGTAAAACTGTCTTACACCCGTTGTATGTGAACATAGAGTCTATCACACTCGATCATCACGTGGTGTCTCGAAACGACGAACTTTCGCAACGGTGCATACTCGGGGAGAACACTTATATCTTGAAATTTAGTTAAGGGGTCATCTTATAATGCTACTGTTGTTCTAAGCAAAATAAGATGCATAAAAGATAAACATCACATGCAATCAAAATATGTGACATGATATGGCCATCATCATCTCGTGCTTTTGATCTCCATCTCCAAAGCACCGTCATAATCTCCATCGTCACCGGCTCGACACCTTGATCTCCATCATTGCGCTGTGGTCGTCTCACCAACTATTGCTTCTACAACTATCGCTAACACATAGCGATAAAGTAAAGCAATTACATGGCGTTTGCACTTCATACAATAAAGAGACAACCATAAGGCTCATGCCGGTTGCCGATAACTTACAAAACATGATCATCTCATACAATAACGTTCATCACATCATTTCTTGACCATATCACATCACAACATGCCCTGCAAAAACAAGTTAGATGTCCTCTACTTTGTTGTTGCAAGTTTTACGTGGCTGCTACGGGCTTCTAGCAAGAACCGTTCTTACCTACGGCAAAAACCACAATGGTGATTCGTCAAGTTTGGTATTTTAACCTTCTTCAAGGAATGTCCGTAGTCGAATTCGATTCAACTAAAGTAGGAGAAACAGACACCCTCCACCCACCTTTATGCAAAACTAGTTGCATGTCAGTCGGTGGAACCGGTCTCATGTGTGCGTTTACATGTAAGGTTGGTCCAGGCCGCTTCATCCCACAATACTGCCGAATCAAAATAAGACGTTGGTGGTAAGCAATATTACTATCACCGCTCACAACTCTTTGTGTTCTACTCGTGCATATCATCTACGCATAGACCTAGCTCTTGATGCCACTGTTGGGAATCGTTGCATGGAAAACATTTTTTTCTACGCACATGCAATGATCTATCCATGGAGATGCATAGCAACAAGGAGGAGAGTGTGTCTACGTACCCTCATAGACCGTATGCGGAAGCATTTCACAACGTGGTTGATGTAGTCGAACTTCTTCGCGCTTCAACCGATCAAGTACCGAACGCACGACACCTCCGCGTTCTGCACACGTTCAGCTCGGTGATGTCCCTCGCCTTATTGATCCAACAAGACGTCGAGGTAGTAGATGAGTTCCGTCAGCACGACGGCGTGGTAACGGTGATGGTGAAGTTATATTCGCAGGGCTTCGCCTAAGCACTATGAAAATATGACCGGGGGTGTAAACGGTGGAAGGGGGCGTCGTACACGGCTAGGCAATTGTCTGGTCTGTGCTAGGGTGCCCCCCACATATATATAGGTGGGAGGGGGGAGCAGCCATAGGAGGTGCCCAAGTAGGAGGAACCCTACTTGGAGTCCCTCCCAAGCCGCGCGCCCCTTGCCATATATAACCGAGGGGAAGGAAAGAGGGGGGAGAGGGAAGGAAGTGGGAATCCTAATCCACACTTTCCTTTCCCTTCTCCCCTTTCCTTCCCCTCCTTAGGCCGGCCCATATGGGGGGCGCACCAGCCCTTTGTGGCTGGTGTGTTTCCCCTCTTGGCCCATTAGGCCCATATCTTTTGCCGGGGGTGCCCGAAACCCCTTCCAGTGACCCGATAAGTACCCGGTACCCCCCGAAACACTTCCGGTGTCCGAATACCATCGTCCTATATATCAATCTTTACCTCTCGACCATTTCGAGACTCCTCGTCAAGCCCGTGATCTCATCTGGGACTCTGAACAACATTCGGTCACCAAATCACATAACTCATATAATAATATATCGTCATCGAACATTAAGCGTGCGGACCCTACGGGTTCGAAAACTATGGACATGACAGAGACACCTCTCCGGTCAATAACCAATACCGGAACCTGGATGATCATATTGGATCCTACATATTCTACAAAGATCTTTATCGGTCGAACCGTTATGACAACATACGTAATTCCCTTTGTCCATCGGTATGTTAGTTGCCCGAGATTCGATCATCGGTATCTTCATACCTAGTTCAATCTCGTTACCGGCAAGTCTCTTTACTCGTTCCATAATACATCACCTCATGACTAACTCCTTAGTCATTTGCTTGCAAGCTTATGATGTGTATTACCGAGAGGGCCCAGAGATACCTCTCCAAAACTCGGAGTGACAAATCCTAATCTTGATCTATGCCAACTCAAACAACACCTTAGGAGATACCTATAGAGGATCTTTACGATCACCCAATTATGTTGTGATGTTTTATAGCACACAAGGTCTTCCTCTGGTATCCGGGAGTTGCATAATCTCATAGTCGAAGGAATATGCATTTGACATGTAGAAAGCAATAGCAATAAAACTGAACGATCATTATGCTAAGCTAACGGATGGGTCTTGTCCATCACATCATTCTCCTAATGATGTGATCCCATTATCAAATGACAACACATGTCCATGCTTAGGAAATCTTAACCATCTTTGATCAACGAGATAGTCTAGTAGAGGCTCACTGGGGACACAGTATTTGTTTATGTATTCACACATGTATTTAAGTTTCCGATCAATACAATTCTAGAATGAATAATAAACATTTATCATGAATAAGGAAATATAACATAACAACTTTATTATTGCCTCTAGGGCATATTTCCTTCACCTAGATCCCCATGAACAACCCAGAAGAAACCTATGATGTAAAGAGACTTCAAGATAGGGTGTGTCACCTAGCCGGCTAGGGTATGGCCCTGATGCACGTGGCCCTGAGACAAGGTGTCCAACCGCTCCAATTCCAAGCTCACCCAAAGCACCAATACACGGGGGATGATGATCCGGCCAGGGAAATCCCGGGGTCCCTTCTTCAGATACAAATATATCTAGGAGATGCTCTCTTCATTTCTCGTTGCAGAAGTAAACATTATTTATCATTTGCAGATTTCATTAGTTCTCATACCGTGAACTGACCAATAACTTTATTGTGATTTGTTACGTCTCCAACGTATCTATAATTTTTTATTGTCCCATGTTGTTTTATTATCAATCTTGGATGTTTTATAATCATTTTATATAAATTTTTGGTACTAAGCTATTGACATAGTGCCAAGTGCCAGTTGCTGTTTTCTGCATGTTTTTACATCGCATGAAATCAATATCAGATGGAGTCCAAATGCCACGAAACTTTATGATGATTTTTTATGGACCAAAGGAAGAAGTTGGGCCCTGGTTGCACCCGGGGGGAGTCGTGAGGAGGGGACAACCCACCAGGGCGCGCCAGGAGGCCCAGGCACGCCCTGGTGGGCTGTGCCCACCTTGGGTGCCCCCCTGGACTGCCTCTTTACTCTATAAATACCCCAAAAATCCAAAACCCTAGGGGAGTCAATGAAATATTCATCCAGCCGCCGCAGAGTCCAGAACCACCAGATCCAATCTAGATACCATCTCGGATGGGGTTCACCACCTCCATTGGTGCCTCTCCGATGATGTGTGGGTAGTTCTTTGTAGACCTTTGGGTCCGTAGTTAGTAGCTACATGGCTTCCTCTCTCTCACTGAATTCTCAATACAATGGTCTCTTGGAGATCCATATGATGTAACTCTTTTTGCGGTGTGTTTGTTGGGATCTGATGAACTTCGAGTTTATGATCAGTCATATCTTTTTATATCCATGAAAGTTATTTGAGTTTCTTTGATCTCTTATATGCATGATCTCTTATAGCCTCGTATTTCTTCTCCGATATTTGGGTTTTGTTTGGCCAACTTGTTCTGTTTATCTTGCAATGGGAAGAGGTGCCCGGTAGTGGGTTCAATCTTACGGTGCTCGATCCCCGTGACAGAAAGGGAAACGACACGTATGTATCGTTGCTACTAAGGATAAAAAGATGGGATCTATATCTATGCAATAGATAAATGGATCTTGTCTACATCATGTCATCGTTCTTATTGCATTACTCCGTTTTCCCATGAACTTAATACACTAGATGCATGCTGGATAGCGGCTAATATGTGGAGTAATAGTAGTAGATGCAGGCAAGAGTCGGTCTACTAATCTTGGACGTCATGCCTATGTAATGATCATTGCCTGGATATCATCATAATTATTTGAAATTCTATCAATTTCCCAACAGTAATTTGTTTACCCACCGTTTGCCATTTTACTCGAGAGAAGCCACTAGTGAAACCTACGGCCCCCGGGTCTTATTTCTCATATATTTGCTTGCGATCTACTTTTCCTTTGCGTTTTTATTCAGATCCATTAAACCAAAAATACAAAAATACTTTGCTGCACTTGATTTTCTTTGCGATCTATTATTTCAATCTATTACAAATTTCTAGCATCGTTACCCGAAAGGGATTGACAACCCCTTTAACACGCCGGGTTGCGAGGTGTTGTTATTTGTGTGCAGGTGCTGTTTACGTTGTGTTGCTTGGTTCTCCTACTAGTTCAATAACCTTGGTTTCATCACTTAGGGAAATACATACCTTGACTGTGCTACATTATCCGTTCCTCTTTGGGGAAATACCGACGTAGTCCTAGCAGATATGAGCTTTCTGGCGCTATAGTCAGGGAGCAATCAAAAGGAATTTCTCGCGCCGTTACCGGGGAGGATCTTCAACATAACCAGGTTCCTAATCAAAAATCTCATCTCCTCACAATTTACATTATTTCCCATTTGCCTCTTGTTTTCCTCTCCCCCACTTCACAAAAAATGCCATTTTATTCGCCTCTCTTCCGTTCGCCGTTTTCTTGCCAGATCTATTTTTGAGTGCAATCTTGTTGTGTAGTCATCATGACTCAAGAGAACACCAAGTTATGTGATTTCTCAAATACCAACAACAATGATTTTATTGGCACTCCGATTGCTCCTCCCGCCACTAGTGCGGAGTCTTGTGATATTAATACTGCTTTGCTGAATCTTGTTATGAAAGACCAATTTTCTGGTACTCCTAATGAGGATGCCGCGTCCCATCGTAATACCTTCGTGGAATTATGCGATATGCAAAATAAAAAAGATGTGGACAATGATGTGGTCAAGATGAAATTATTTCCGTTTTCTTTGTGTGATTCTGCAAAAAATTGGTTCTCTTCTTTGCCTCGCAATAGTATCGATTCTTGGAATAAGTGCAAAGATGCTTTTATCACTAAGTATTTTCCGCCTGCAAAAATCATTTCCTTTAGAACCCAGACTGTCGGTGTGGAACAACACCTATGGGATCACAAGAATCCCTAGTACGGTTGCCGGGGCGCAGGGTTGCGAGAAGAGCAGGATTAGTAACCAGCACAAGGATCGTTTACCCAGGTTCGGGCCACGAGGATGCGTAAAACCCTAGTCCTGCTTTGGTGGGTGTATTTCAGAGAGTTCTTGAGCTCTCGAGCTAGCTATGGTGGGGTGCGTGGTTCCAAAGAGCCGAATCCTTCTCCAGTATGCCATGGGCCTCCTTTTATAGTCGAAAGGGGCTGCCATAGTGGCATACAGGAGGTGGAAAGGCGTACAATATTGCGAGCTTATCGCTCGTACTTCAGGATAAGTCGCATTTAATGCGCCATTGAGGTGTCCCCTAGCTTTATCGGGGAGGGGGCGAGGCCCGTCCCATCCGTCGCTGCTCCTCCTCGCTTCCACACGCGCCCCGGCCAGTGATGCGTGCGGTGCCATGTAGGCAGGCATGTAGCTGAGGTGGCGCGGTGGTGGAGCCTCCACAAAGATATGCATGCCGCCACGCAGGCGCTTGATGAGTTGGCCTGGGAGCTGCATGTTGCCACGCAGGCGCCTGCCCAGCTGGTTGGGCTGGCAGCTGCATGCGAATGGCGGTGGAATCTTGGTTGGTGCGGGCCTGTCAGTGGCCCTGTTGGCGTCCTTGGTGAGGGCTTTGCTGGGTGGCCCGGCAAGGGTCTTGCCATGGCGCGCTATTGTCCCCGGCAAGGATCTTGCCGGGGGTCTGGTGGCCTTTATCGGCAAGGATCTTGTCGAGGATCGTCATCTTCTAATCCTGATCTGATCTTGAGTGTTCCTTGTCTTCATAAAGATCTGCATGCCACCACAGAGGCGCCTCCCGAGCCCTGGCCCAATGTGGTTGATGGTGTTGGAAACCATGGGCTCAAGGGTGGTGCGCTCCGCTGGTGTTGGACGGGACGCCCCGGCAAGGGTCTTATCGGGGCCGCTGAGGCTGCCCCGGCAAGGGCCTTGCTGAGGGAACCTGCTTCGTCCCTTCGCTCTTTGTGGTTTTGGCCTTGGCGTTGCTCTGGCTGCCTCGGGCTTCGGTTCTACCTCGGTTCACCTCCCCTGTTCTGCTTGGTGTGGCCATGGGCGCGGCTTCGACTACCCGTGCATAGGTAAAGGGGTACAAAGGTGCGCCCCTTCTTTTGTACACCAAAAGGAGCCCCCGGGCCTGGGCCATACATAAGCGCGACACGTTGTTGGGCCAGGCCCAAAATGATGCGCGGGCAGGCGGGTCGGTTTTTACCGCGGTAATTCTTCGTCTCCTACGCTTCCCCATGGCCGGTGTTGAATGCGCGACATGGAGGAGTGCGCGTGACGTGGGCGGCATGCGTGGGGTGGTTCCCGCATGCATGCGTCACATTGTAGTAAAGAAGCGGCTCACGCCTTCCCCATAAAAAGAGGGAGGCGTGGAGGCACGGCTCATTTACTGGATGGACTCGGGTCGCTGTCTTTAAGGCACCCACGCCCCCTGATCACGGGGCGGGGAACGGTCTCCTCACCCGTCTTTTCGACCCTGCACGTTCGCCATGCGTCCTTCATGCAGGTGGCGAGCTGTGGAGGCAGGAAACCGGGCCGTCGCTGGTTGGGGCAGCGGGTCGGCCCCGATTCCCTGCGCCCCCGATGGCTGGATTGGCTGAGCGGTGCGGCTAGGTCTCTACCCACCCCTTTATAAAACGGGGAAGAGAGGAGGCGCCATCCCGCATTCTTCAGTACCCATCCTCCTTCTGCTTCTGCTTCTTCCTCTCATCTGCCATGGCGAGAGGAGGTTCTGGGCCTTCGACGGTGGCAGCGAGGGTCGCTGTTCGTCATCGCGTCCCTCCCTCCCTCGAGCCCGTGGCGGTGGAGCCAGCCACAAGAGGAAGGGGTAGGGGGCGTGTCCGAGGTCGTCGCGGTGGTCAGGGGAGAGGGGCACGAGGTGGCGCGGCGGTCGTGCCTCTGCCAGCGGTGCCTCTCGTGATGGAGGGTCACGTCGGGGACCGGCCCCGTGAGTCCTTCATCAGGCTGCGCCGGCCACCGCGTCGTCGTCTTCGTCTCCCCACCCCCTTCGCAGTGGAGATGGAGCTCGATCTGCCCCAGACCCTCAGGTTGCACATGAGGGGCCGCGGGACCGGTGGTACGCGAGTCGACGTCGACTTCCTTGCCCCTCACGTCATGTATCTCCGTCGCGGGTGGAAGACGTTTGCCCGCATCCATAGCCTGACGGTGGGGCTCGTCCTCTACTTCAAATTAATGGAGGGCGGCCTGCTCTCCGTCAAGGTCTTTGAAGATCTTGGGACTCGCCTGAAGTGCTACGTGGAGAGCTCTTCCGACGATGAAGACTCGTCCTCGAGCGGGAGTGACGAGGAGGACAGCGATAGCGGTGACGAGGGAGTCGAGCGGCAGGATGCCGACTCCGACTTCGACTGACCGCGCCGCTCCTCCCTCGGTCACGTGCCCTGCCGAGGGCCATCCTCACCAAGCTCTCCTTCGGGGTGCTCCCCGTCGCCTCCTCGGGCGGCTGGCGTAGGAGGGCCGGAGAAGGCGAAGAAGGCGGGTGGCGGCCGTTAACTCGGAGTACGCGGGCACCGACGCCTTCGTCGCATATTGGCGAGCTGCTGCCTCATCTTCCAGCTTTCTGCCCCTCGCACCTCGCCTAGGCGCTCTTTTTGCCCTTTCGCCTCCTTGACCCGCCTCCTGAGGAGAGGGACGAGAAAGGGATCACGGTCATCTCATCTCTTTTTTAATCTGTAAGCCTTCGGGCCTTGTTAAATTTAAAGCTTGTAATCCCCCTTGTTCATGTTTTTCATTTCGTATGAACTGTACCTATACGAGATGTTTTTTAATGAAAAAGGGGTGTTTGCTGGGGGTTTTTGTTCGTGGATGGAACCCACGACAAGGAGTGAATCCTTGTTACTATTTAAGATAAACGTTTTCCACCTAGCAATAGGCCTTGCCGTCCCCCACTTCGCTCGACCATTCTCGTGCCCTTGGCGGAGGTAGGGATGAAGCGGGTTTAGGCTCCTCGTTCTATTTCCTTGCCCGCGACTACAACCAAATCCGAGCCCAGCAGATAATTGATACATCTCCAACGTATCTATAATTTTTGATTGCTCCATGCTATATTATCTACTATTTTGGACATTATTGGGCTTTATTATCCACTTTTATATTATTTTTGGGACTAACCTATTAACCGGAGGCCCAGCCAAGAATTGCTGTTTTTTTGCCTATTACAGAGTTTCGCAGAAATGGAATATCAAACGAAGTCCAAACGGAATGAAACCTTCGGGAACATGATTTTTAGGAAGATTATGATCGAGGAGACTTGGACCCTACATCAAGAAACAAGAGAGGAGGCCACGAGGTAGGGGGCGCGCCCACCCTCCCAGGGCGCGCTCTCCACCCCCGTGGGCCCCCTGTTGCTCCACCGACGTACTCCTTCCTCCTATATATACCTACGTACCCCCAAACGATCAGATACGGAGCCAAAAACCTAATTCCACCACCGCAACCTTCTGTATACATGAGATACCATCTTGGGGCCTGTTCCGGAGCTCCGCTGGAGGGGGCATCCATCATGGAGGGCTTCTACATCAACACCATAGCCTCTCCGATGAAGTGTGAGTAGTTTAACTCAGACCTTCGGGTCCATAGTTAGTAGCTAGATGGCTTCTTCTCTCTTTTTGGATCTCAATACAATGTTCTCCCCCTCTCTCGTGGAGATCTATTCGATGTAATCTTGTTTTTGCGGTGTGTTTGTTGAGATCGATGAATTGTGGGTTTATGATCAAGATTATCTATGAACAATATTTGAATCTTCTCTGAATTCTTTTATGTATGATTGGTTATCTTTGCAAGTCTCTTCGAATTATCAGTTTGGTTTGGCCTACTAGATTGATCTTTCTTGCAATGGGAGAAGTGCTTAGCTTTGGGTTCAATCTTGCGGTGTCCTTTCCCAGTGACAGTAGGGGCAGCAAGGCACGTATTGTATTGTTGCCATCGAGGATAACAGGATGAGTTTTTATCATATTGCATGAACTTATCCCTCTACATCATGTCATCTTGCTTAAGGCGTTACTCTGTTTTCATGAACTTAATACTCTAGATGCATGCTGGATAGCGGTCGATGAGTGGAGTAATAGTAGTAGATGCAGGTAGGAGTCGGTCTACTTGTCTCGGACGTGATGCCTATATACCTGATCATACCTAGATATTCTCATAACTATGCTCAATTCTGTCAATTGCTCAACAATAATTCGTTCACCCACCATAAAATACTTATGCTCTTGAGAGAAGCCACTAGTGAAACCTATGGCCCCCGGGTCTATCTTCATCATATTAATCTTCCAACACTTAGTTATTTCCTTTGCTTTTTTACTTTGCTTTTATTTTACTTTGCATATTTATCATAAAAATACCAAAAATATTATCTATCATATCTATCAGATCACACTCTCGTAAGTGACCGTGAAAGGATTGACAACCCCTTATCGCGTTGGTTGCGAGGATTTATTTGTTTTGTGTAGGTGCGAGGGACTCGCCGTAGCCTCCTACTAGATTGATACCTTGGTTCTCAAAAACTGAGGGAAATACTTACGCTACTTTGCTGCATCACCCTTTCCTATTCAAGGGAAAACCAACGCAGTGCTCAAGAGGTAGCAAGAAGGATTTCTGGCGCTGTTTCCGGGGAGTCTATGGAAAAGTCAACATACCAAGTACCCATCACAAACCATTATCTCCCGCATTACATTATTTACCATTTGCCTCTCGTTTTCCTCTCCCCCACTTCACCCTTGCCGTTTTATTCACCCTCTCTCTTCCGTTCGCCTTCTTCCCGTATGTATCTTTGTTTGTGTTTCCTTGTGCCTTCTATTTTCTTGCATCTTTGCTTGCTAAAAATCTATTATGGATCCACTTAAAGTGTTCTACTTGGATCATCTTTGATCCTTATGCGCCCGTGCTGAAACCCCAACTAGCCTAGTTGATGGGAAATCTTTAGATGAGCATGCTCATTTTGTGCGTCACCGTTTGTCTGAAAAAGGGAAACTCTTATGGTATCATATAAATAGTTTGCTATGCTATGCTTGGAATCTTTGTGAAATGTGTGATTTTACTTGTTGCTCTAAGAACCCTAAAAAACACCTCGCCTACCTATGTGAGTTTAATGAAAATAAAATCTTATCTTGTTATGCAAAAGGTGTTTATAGCTACTATGATATTGAAAAAATTGAAGAATTTGTTGCTTTTAAGGGTTCTTTTGAAGTTGCTTATTTGCTTGAAAAGTATGATACTACTCTTTACGAATCTGAAAATCTGGACATACTTGAATATTGCTATGAAAATTATGCTCATAATGTCTATGTCAAAGAATGTATTGAAAGAGTGACCGTTACTTCTAAAGAAAATAACGATATGCATGAATCTATAGATAATTATGATTCCGATGATTTGATTGAAATATCCCTTGATGAACATGATTCTTGCTATCCTTGTGTCCATGATGCCAATATTTATGAAGATTAATTTGCTATAGTTCCTTATGTTAAATATGATATCGTTGCTAATGCACCCATACTTGGTAGTTCCTTCGATGAAAAAGCATGATTGCAATAATTTTACTATAAATTTTCTTAATGTCAATTTGTGCTAATAATATGCAAAACCCTAAGCTTGGGGATGCTAGTTTTGCTATGTCTACTACTTGTTGCAATGATCATGATTGGGGTGATTCTTCGTATGATCTTGAAAATTTATTTAAGTCCCATGATGAATATGAGATTGATAATAGTGTTTGCAATAATATTGAAAGTGGGTTTGGAAGAGTGTCAACTTTAGATCCCACATATTTGGAGAATATTCAATCTTATGAAATTTTTGATAAAAGTGGGTTTGGAGAGGTCATGACTTTAGTTAATGTTAATCCCACTATTTTGGAAGAGTGTCAACTTTGCATGCATGTGGATCGTGTTAAGAATATGTTTTGTGATAGCTATATTGTTGAATTTTCTTATGATCCCACATGTAATTATTATGAGAGAGGAAAATATGGTTGTAGAAATTTTCATGTTACTAAATTACCTCTTGTTATGTTGAGATTGCTATTGTTTCTTTCCGCTTCCTTGCATATGCTAGTTTTTTCTTGCATTGATAATTTGTTTTCCTATAATATGCCTATGCATAGGAAGTATGTTAGACTTAGATGTGTTTGTCACGTGTTTTATGATGCTCTCTTTGTGCTTCAGTTCTTGTCATTCATGTGAGCATCGTTGAAATCTTATGCCTAGCTAGGGGCGTTAAACGATAGCGCTTGTTGGGAGGCAACCCAATTTTATTTTTAGTTTTTTTGCTTTTTGCTTATGTTTAGGAATAAATCTTTGTTCTATGCTCTGGTTAGATGTGTTTTTATGTTTTAATTAGTGTTTGTGCCAAGTTAAACCTATAGGATCTTCTTGGATGATAGTTATTTGATCTTGCTGTAATTTCCAGAAACTTTCTGTTCACGAAAACAATTGTTAAAAAACAGCAGAACGTGATAAAATACTGATTCCAATTGATGCTGATCAATAAACAAATTTTCTAGGCCTTCCTATTTTGGTAGATTTTTTGGAGTTCCATAAGTTTGCGTTAGTTACAGATTACTACAGACTGTTCTGTTTTTGACAGATTCTGTTTTTCGTGTGTTGTTTGCTTATTTTGATGAATCTATGGCTAGTAAAATAGTTTATAAACCATAGAGAAGTTGTAATACAGTAGGTTTAACACCAATATAAATAAATAATGAGTTCATTACAGTACCTTGAAGTGGTCTTTTGTTTTCTTTCGCTAACGGAGCTCACGAGATTTCTATTGAGTTTTGTGTTGTGAAGTTTTCAAGTTTTGGGTGAAAGATTTTGATGGATTATGGAACAAGGAGTGGCAAGAGCCTAATCTTGGGGATGCCCATGGAACCCCCAAGATAATCTAAGGACACCAAAAAGCCAAAGCTTGGGGATGCCCCGGAAGGCATCCCCTCTTTCGTCTACTTCCATCGGTAACTTTACTTGGAGCTATATTTTTATTCACCACATGATATGTGTTTTGCTTGGAGCGTCTTGTATGATTTGAGTCTTTGCTTTTTAGTTTACCACAATCATCCTTGCTTTACACACCTTTTGAGAGAGCCATACATGATTCAAAAATTGTTAGAATACTCTATGTCCTTCACTTATATCTTTTGAGTTATATAGTTTTACTCTAGTACTTCACTTATATCTTTTAGAACACGGTGGTGGATTTGTTTTATAGAAACTATTGACCTCTCATGCTTCACTTAGATTATTTTGAGAGTCTTAAATAGCATGGTAATTTTCTTAAATAATCCTAATATGCTTGGTATTCAAGATTAGTAAAAACTTTCTTATGAGTGTGTTGAATGCTAAGAAACGTTTGATGCTTGATAATTGTTTTGAGATATAAAGATGGTGATATTAGAGTCATGCTAGTTGAGTAGTTGTGAATTTGAGAAATACTTGTGTTAAAGTTTTTGATTCCCGTAGCATGCACGTTTGGTGAACCGTTATGTGATGAAGTCGGAGCATGACTTATTTATTGATTGTCTTCCTTATGAGTGGCGGTCGGGGACGAGCGATGGTCTTTTCCTACCAATCTATCCCCCTAGGAGCATGCGCGTAATACTTTGCTTTGAGAACTTGTAGATTTTTGCAATAATTATATGAGTTCTTTATGACTAATGTTGAGTCCATGGATTATACGCACTTTTCTTCCTTCCACCATTGCTAGCCTCTCTAATACCGCGCAATTTTCGCTGGTATCATACACCCACCATATACCTTCCTCAAAACAGCCACCATACCTAGCTATCATGGCATTTCCATAGCCATTCCGAGATATATTGCCGTGCAACTTTCCGCCGTTCCGTTTGTTGTGACACGCTCCATCATTGTCATATTGCTTTGCATGATCATGTAGTTGACATTGTATTTGTGGCAAAGCCACCATTCATAATTCTTCCATACATGTCACTCTTGATTCATTGCATATCCCGGTACACCACCGGAGGCATTCATATAGATTCATATTTTGTTCTAAGTATCGAGTTGTAATTGTTGAGTTGTAAGAAAATAAAGGTGTGATGATCTTCATTTTTAGAGCATTGTCCCAAGTGAGGAAAAGGATGATGGAGATTATGATTCCCCCATAATTCGGGATGAGACTCCGGACGAAAAAAAGAGGCCATAAAAAGGGAGAAAAGGCCCAAACAAAAGAAAAATGAGAGAAAACGAGAGAAGGGACAATGTTACTATCCTTTTACCACACTTGTGCTTCAAAGTAGCACCATGATCTTCATGATAGAGAGTCTCTCATTTTGTCACTTTGATATACTAGTGGGAAATTTTCATTATAGAACTTGGCTTGTATATTCCAATGATGGGCTTCCTTAAAATGCCCTAGGTCTTCGTGAGCAAGCGAGTTGGATGCACACCCACTTAGTTTCTTTTGTTGAGCTTTCATATACTTATAGCTCTAGTGCCTCCGTTGCATGGCAATCCCTACTCACTCACATTGATATCTATTAATGGGCATCTACATAGCCCGTTGATACGCCTAGTTGATGTGAGACTATCTTCTCCCTTTTGTCTTGTCCACAACCATCATTCTATTCCACATATAGTGCTATATCCATGGCTCACGCTCATGTATTGCGTGAAGATTGAAAAAGTTTGAGAATGTCAAAAGTATGAAACAATTGCTTGGCTTGTCATCGGGGTTGTGCATGATTTAAATACTTTGTGTGGTGAAGATAGAGCATAGCCAGACTATAATATTTTGTAGGGATAACTTTCTTTGGCCATGTTATTTTGAGAAGACATGATTGCTTTGTTAGTATGCTTGAAGTATTATTATTTTTATGTCAATATTAAACTTTTGTCTTGAATCTTTCGGATGTGAATATTCATACCACAATTAAGAAGAATTACATTGAAATTATGCCAAGTAGCACTCCGCATCAAAAATTCTGTTTTTATCATTTACCTACTCGAGGACGAGCAGGAATTAAGCTTGGGGATGCCTAATACGTCTCCAACGTATCTATAATTTTTGATTGCTCCATGTTATATTATCTACTGTTTTGGACATTATTGGGCTTTATTATCCACTTTTATATTATTTTTGGGACTAACCTATCAACCAGAGGCCCAACCCAGAATTGCTGTTTTTTGCCTATTTCAGAGTTTCGCAGAAAAGGAATATCAAACGGAGTCCAAACGGAATGAAACCTTCGGGAACGTGATTTTTAGGAAGACTATGATCCAGGAGACTTGGACCCTACGTCAAGAAACAAGAGAGGAGGCCACGAGGTAGGGGGGCGCGGCCACCGCCCTAGGGCGCGCCCTCCACCCTCGTGGGCCCCCTGTTGCTCCACCGACGTACTCCTTCCTCCGATATATACCTACGTACCCCCAAACGATCATATACGGAGCCAAAAACCTAATTCCACCGCCACAACCTTCTGTATCCACGAGATCCCATCTTGGGGCCTGTTCCGGAGCTCCACCGGAGGGGCATCCATCATGGAGGGCTTCAACATCAACACCATAGCCTCTCCGATGAAGTGTGAGTAGTTTACCTCAGACCTTCGGGTCCATAGTTAGTAGCTAGATGGCTTCTTCTCTCTTTTTGGATCTCAATACAATGTTCTCCCCCTCTCTCGTGGAGATCTATTCGATGTAATCTTCTTTTTGCGTGTGTTTGTTGAGACGATGAATTGTGGGTTTATGATCAAGATTATCTATGAACAATATTTGAATCTTCTCTGAATTCTTTTATGTATGATTGGTTATCTTTGCAAGTCTCTTTGAATTATTAGTTTGGTTTGGCCTACTAGATTGATCTTTCTTGCAATGGGAGAAGTGCTTAGCTTTGGGTTCAATCGTGTGGTGTCCTTTCCCAGTGACAGTAGGGGCAGCAAGGCACGTATTGTATTGTTGCCATCGAGGATAACAAGATGGGGTTTTTATCATATTGCATGAATTTATCCCTCTACATCATGTCAACTTGCTTAAGGCGTTACTCTATTTTCATGAACTTAATACTCTAGATGCATGCTGGATAGCGGTCGATGAGTGGAGTAATAGTAGTAGATGCAGGCAGGAGTCGGTGTACTTGTCTCGGACGTGATGCCTATATACATGATCATACCTAGATATTCTCATAACTATGCTCAATTCTGTCAATTGCTCAACAGTAATTCGTTCACCCACCGTAAAATACTTATGGTCTTGAGAGAAGCCACTAGTGAAACCTATGGCCCCCGGGTCTATCTTCATCATATCAATCTTCCAACACTTAGTTATTTCCTTTGCTTTTATTTTACTTTGCATCTTTATCATAAAAATACCAAACATATTATCTATCATATCTATTAGATCTCACTCTCGTAAATGACCGTGAAGGGATTGACAACCCCTTATCACGTTGGTTGTGAGGATTTATTTGTTTTGTGTAGGTGTGAGGGACTCGCGCGTAGCCTCCTACTGGATTGATACCTTGGTTCTCAAAAACTGAGGGAAATACTTACGCTACTTTGCTGCATCACCCTTTCCTCTTCAAGGGAAAACCAACGCAGTGCTCAAGAGGTAGCAATAATCCTTGGGTATAGGAAAGGGGAGCACGGTGGCCTAGAAATAAAACGAGGTTTCACATACCCCAGTTTCATAACGAAACGCATGATAGAGGATAAAAGACTTATCTGGATCTGCAGCCCCCGGCAACCTCATCTCGCCGCGGTTGGATCCTTGTACTTGCAGCCCCGACAACTTTGGTTTGCCGGGGTTGGGACGCCGGTCTGTGCCCTTTCTTCCAAGTAGCTCAGTAGAAGTGCTCATCTGCCCTGCGAACCAAAAGAGGATAGCAAAGAAATAGAGAGACGCTCACTCGACCTCTAGGCTAGGGGTTAGTCGCCGCTAAGCACTATCAACCCTAACCAAGTAAGAGACTCGACCTAGCATGCATGCTATAACTTAGGGCGCCAGTGCTTCATTTATTTATGCTCAGGGTCTGCACTTGGCTTTGTACAAAGGGTTACATGCCTTGCCGGCAAAGATTGTACAAAAAGGTGGCTTGCCGGGGGGCCCAGCAAGCCGCGCCTTATGGGTAAAACTTGCGAAGATGCTCGATGTTCTAGGAAATACTCAACGTGAAGCACATTAGTGCCGGTTTGAATTTGAGCCGGCACTAATGTGTACATTAGTGCCGGTTCCAACGGCTAGCTGGGCCGCTCTCATTAGTACCGGTTCGTGGCAAACCTTTAGCACCGGTTCGTGCCACGAACCGGTACTAATGAGAGTGGTGGCAGGATGTTGTCAGTATGGGGCCCCTCCAGCACCTTTAGTACCGGTTCTTGGCACGAACCAGAACTAAAGGTCGTCCTACATAAACCCTTCGTCCACCCGAGCTCGCTCTGTTCTTCCCCTTTCCCCTCTCCTCTCTGTTCTTCCCCTCTTCCACTCGAGCTCATCACGCATTTTGCCCAAAATTTGTCAAGATTTGAAGGCCCCCATCCATTCAAATGATCAGAAAGGTTAGCAACTTTGTCCTTTCATCTCTCATTGCTATATTAGCTCTTGCAATGCTTTATATAGTGATTAATTTGTGAGTTTAGTAATTTGGGAGGAAATATATATATGTGCTAGTATTTGATTTATATGCAATTTGAGGTCAAAAATAACACTTAGTTTGCATATGTAGGTGTGGTTTACTTAGTGCCTTCTAAATCTTCGTCGTAACCACCGTCGATCGCTGGCACCGTCCCGTCGCCGGCACCACCATGTGGTGAGCCTCTTGTTCATGAAATTTTATATAAAAATTGATGTTTGTGTGATTTGGATATATAGTTACTCGTATAATTATCTTACCCGTACGTTGTTTGTTATACATATAGTGCCATGGTTTTGATATCCGTCCCCGTCGGCCCTCGTCCTTGTTATGATTCGTATGTGGTATATATATTCTCTTTTAAAACTAGTTGCATTTCGTGTTTATGACAAATTATGCCCATCAAGTTGACATAGATATTTTTTCTAGGAGGTATGTGAACCGGAAATTCCAACCGACCCTATTGTCGAGAGGTTAAATTTAGTTGAAAGAGAAAACGAGTACTTGAAAGAAAAATTGAAAAGAATTGAGGGGGAGAAGATGGAATTGGAGTTGCATGTTGCCGATGTCGTCGATGATCACAAGATCAAGATGGAGAAAATGCGCTTGAAGATTAGAAAGATTAGAAAATATGCCATCGATAGTGAGGCTTGGTATCAGTATGCTGTTGGATCAATTGTTACCTTAGTTGCGATCTTGATCGCATTTGTTGTTGCATTTAAATGCTTTAGCTAGAGAGTTATTTGTTTGTTGCATTTAAGTGTTGTATGAACTTTATGTATGAACTTGTATTAATTTGGTCTATTTGGTTTTGTGTAATGAAGATGAGCCGGCAATGGATGTACGATGACCGATGCTCTCCCCAGTTCGTTGAGGGCGTGCATACTTTTCTGCTTGCGGCTGAGGCAAACAAGCGGGCGGATGGTTTTATGCCTTGTCCATGTGCGGGCTGTAAGAATGGTCACAATTACTCTACGTCAAGAACCATTCACGTCCACCTGTTTGAGTCTGGTTTCATGCTCCACTATAATGTTTGGACCAAGCATGGAGAAAGAGGGGTTATGATGGAAGACAATGAAGAAGAAGAGGACGACGACAGCTATCCTGGCCATGGGTTCCCTGAATACGATGATACAACAATGGGGGAAGAAGCTGAGCCGGTAATGCGGGAAGAAGCTGAGCCGGCAATGCGGGAAGAAGCTGAAAAAGAGGCATCAGATGAGCCCGTTGATGATCTTGGTCGGGCCATTGCCGATGCAAAGAGAAACTGCGCAAGTGATTTGGAGAAGAAGAAGTTGCAGCGCATGTTAGAGGATCACAAAAATTGTTGTACCCGAAATGCGTAAGTGACAAGAAAAAGCTGGGCACCACACTAGAATTGCTGCAATGGAAGGCAGAGAATGGTGTATCTGACAAGGGATTTGGAAAGTTGCTGGTAATGATAAAGGATATGCTTCCAAAGGACAACGAATTGCCCGAGAGTACGTACGAAGCAAAGAAGGCTGTCTGCCCTCTAGGGTTAGAGGTGCAGAAGATACATGCATGCCCTAATGATTGCATCCTCTACCGCGGTGAGTGCGAGGATTTGAACGCTTGCCCGGTATGCGGTGCATTGCGCTATAAGATCATCCACGATGACCCTGGTGATGTCGAGGGCAAGCGCCCCAGGAAGAAGATTCCTGCCAAGGTGATGTGGTATGCTCCTATAATACCACGGTTGAAACGTTTGTTCCAAAACAAAGAGCATGCCAAGGCGATGCGATGGCACAGAGAAGACCGTAAGAAAGACGGAAAGTTGAGAGTACCCGCTGACGGGTCACAGTGGAGAAAAATCGAAAGAAAGTATGAGAAGGAGTTTGCAGATGACGCAAGGAGCGTATGGTTTGGTCTAAGCGCAGATGGCATTAATCCTTTTGGGGAGCAGAGCAGCAACCATAGCACCTGGCCTGTGACTCTATGTTTGTATAACCTTCCTCCTTGGTTGTGCATGAAGCGGAAGTTCATTATGATGCCAGTGCTCATCCAAGGCCCTAAGCAACCCGGCAATGACATTGATGTGTACCTAAGGCCATTAGTTGAAGAACTCTTACAACTGTGGAATGGAACAGGTGTACGTGCGTGGGATGAGCACATGGGGGAAGAATTTGACCTAAAGGCGTTGCTGTTCGTGACCATCAATGATTGGCCTGCTCTCAGTAACCTTTCAGGATAGACAAACAAGGGATACCGCGAATGCACGCACTGTTTGGACGATACCGATAGTATATATTTAGCTAATTGTAAGAAGAATGTGTACTTGGGACATTGTCAATTTCTTCCGAGCAGGCATCCCGTAAGAAAGAAAGGCAAGCATTTCAAAGGTGAGGCGGATCACCGGATGAAGCCTCGCCACCGTACTGGTGCTGATGTACATGATATGGTCAAGGATTCGAAGGTGGTCTTTTGAAAGGGTCCTAGTGGACAACTTGTTCCGAATGACGCTGACGAACGCGCACCCATGTGGAAGAAGAAATCTATATTTTGGGACCTGCCCTATTGGAAAGACCTAGAGGTCCGCTCCGCAATCGACGTGATGCACGTGACGAAGAATCTTTGTGTGACCCTGCTTGTCTTCTTGGGCGTGTATGGGAAGATAAAAGATACACCTGAGGCACGGGAGGACCAGCAACGTATGCACGGAAAAGACGGCATACATCAGGGTCATGCAAGCTACGCTCTTACCAAAGAAGAGAAGGAAATCTTCTTTGAATGCCTGCTCAGTATTAAGGTACCGTCTGGCTTCTCGTCGAATATAAAGGGAATAATAAACATGGCAGAGAAAAAGTTCCAGAACCTAAAGTCTCATGACTGCCACGTGATTATGACGCAACTGCTTCCGATTGCATTGAGGGGGCTTCTACCGGAAAACGTTCGATTAGCCATTGTGAAGCTATGTGCATTTCCCAACGCAATCTCTCAGAAGGTAATCGATCCAGAAATCATACCAAGGTTAGAGAATGATTTGGTGCAATGTCTTGTCAGTTTCGAGTTGGTGTTCCCACCATCCTTCTTCAACATCATGACGCACGTCCTAGTTCACCTATGCGAAGAGATTAACGTTTTGGGTCCTGTATTTCTACACAATATGTTCCCCTTTGAGAGGTTCATGGGAGTCTTAAAGAAATATGTTCATAACCGTGCTAGGCCAGAAGGAACACTACTAGGGAAAAGCCTATACACAGAATCTTACCAGCGGCGCACTTTAAAATCAGGCGCTGCTGCTAAGTAGCAGTAGCGCGGGTTTTTAACCCTCGCTACTACTAAGTTGATAGCAGTAGCGCTGGTTTTTAACCCTCGCTACTACTAAGCGGTCTCTACCGTGCCCCCGGGACATGCCATAGTAGTAGCGCGGGTTTTAACCCTCGCTACTACTAAGTTGCTAGCAGTAGCGCTGGTTTTTACCCCTCGCTACTACTAAGCGGTCGCTACCGTGCCCCTGGGCCATGCCATAGTAGTAGCGAGGGTTATAAACCCGCGCTACTACTAAGTTTTTACCCCTCGCTACTACTAAGAGGTCTCAACCGTGCCCCTCCGGGACATGCCATAGTAGTAGCGAGGGGTAAAATCCCTCGCTACTACTAAAGGTCCCATTTTGAAACTCTACCCCCCCCCCCCCCCCCCCGTGGATCGCCTTTTCGGTTTTGTAAAAAAGCAAAAGAAAATGATAAAAACTTCAAAAATTAAAATCCTTCGAGATGTAGTTATGTTACTACATCTACTAGTTAGGAAAATTTAAAAACTTAAATTTGGACATGTTTTGCAAAAAGTGTAGGGAAAATGTAAAACGGCTATAACTTTTGCATATGATGTTAGAAAAAAACGTATAATATATCAAAATGTTTCAAAAATTAAAATACTTCGAGATGTATTTATGTGACTACATCTACTAGTTAGGAAAATTTAAAAACTTAAATTTGGACATGTTTTGCAAAAAGTGTAGGGAAAATGTAAAACAGCTATAACTTTTGCATACGATATCAGAAAAAAACGTATAATATATCAAAATGTTCAGCATGAAAATCCGCATCCGATGGAGACGGCCTATGGCCTGTTTGCAAATTTTTAGAATCCTCAGATTCCAAAAGGAAAAAAAGTTATGCTCAAATTTCAGTTTTTTTTAATTTTGGTCAAATCTGGTCAAACTGTGGTCAAACTACTTATTCAAGAAGTATTAGTGTTACTAAATAATTATTCAAGAATATTAGTGTTACTAAATAATTATTTCAGTTTTTTGGATGTTTGGTCAAATCTGGTCAAACTTTGGTCAAAATGTGGTCAATCTACTTATTCAAGAAATATTTGTGTTACTAAATAATTATTGTTTTTTAGAACAATAGTTTTAAACTCAAATAGTGAAATGTGTGACTTCATGCTCAAGCTAAACTCCCGAGGGTTAATGGGATTGACATCTTACTATTATCAGGAAAACAACAAAGTGCAGACTTGGAATCGAGGGAGAATAGAACCCGGAAGTTAAGCGTGCTCAGGTGGAGTAGTGAGAGGATGGGTGACCGTCCGGAAAGTTAGATGATTTGGAATGATGAGGGGTGATTAGAGATTAAATTGAGCAGCGATGAGGGGTGATTGTAGATTAGAGGTTAAAATAATTCAGAAATTTGAAAATTCGGGCAAAAAAATCAAATTTTTTTTTTCAATTTTTCAGATTTCAAAGCACGGGTTAGTAGTAGCGCGGGTTTTTACCAACTCTACTACTAACGGACGTAGTAGTAGCGCGGGTTGCACCCGCGCTATTGCTATATGTTAGCTGTAGCGCCTTATTAGTAGCGCCGGCCCCCGCGCTACTAATAGGCCCAAAACCCACGCTGCTACTAGGCTTTTCCCTAGTAGTGGAAGCATCTCCAAGGGCCATGAAAATGAGGAGGTCATTGAGTTTTGTGTTGAATTTATTCCTAACCTTAAGCCGATTGGTGTTCCTGAATCACGGCATAAGGGCAGACTGGATGGAAAAGGCACGCTAGGAGGGGAACAAATAATATGTATGGACGAAGATTCTCTCACTGAAGCACACTACACAGTTCTATAGAATTCCGCCTTGGTGGCTCTGTATATGGATGAACACAAGAATTTGCTACGCTCCAAACACCCGGAGCGGTCTGATGACTGGATTACACGTGAACAAACCAGGAGTTTCGCCAGCTGGTGCAGACACGTACCATGCATGACACCTCTATTGAAGATGACCTGTACTTGTTGTCCCAGTTACCATCTTCGAATATAAGGACTTTCAAAGGGTACGAGATAAATGGTAATACATTTTACACGATCGCCCAAGATAAGAAGAGCACCAACCAAAATAGTGGTGTCCGCTTTGATGCAGAAACCAAGACGGGAAAGGAAACATATTATGGTTATATACAGGACATATGGGAACTTGACTATCGACGTGGTTTGAAGGTCCCTTTGTTTAGGTGCAAATGGGTCAATATGACACAAGGCGGGGTAACGGAAGACCCGCAGTATGGAATGACAACAGTGGATCTCAACAATCTTGCGTATGCAGACGAACCATTCGTCCTAGCCAATGATGTGGCACAAGTTTTCTATGTGAAGGACATGTCTACCAAGCCAAGAAAAAGAAAAGATAAGGAAGCGAATGCATCGTACGATGAGCCAAAGCGGCACATAGTTCTTTCTGGGAAGAGAAACATCATGGGAGTGGATGACAAGACAGACAAGTCAGAAGATTATGAAAAGTTTGATGAAATTGCTCCATTCACAGTGAATATTGACCCAAGCATCCCGATAAATGATGAAGATTTTCCATGGTTACGGCGCAAAGGGACACACACGAAGAAAAAGTTTCACACCCAAAGATCTGGGATGTGATCGGCTTCACTATCATCACTTTCTTCTGTGTTTCACACCCAGAAGGGAATCTCTGTAATAGTTAGGGTAGTTATGTGTTTTGGCATTTGAAACGCGAAGAAATTTTATGTGCAAACAAATTCTTTCATGCCTTTACTGATTTTTAAAGTTAAGTTATTCACAAACTAGTGATTCACACTAATTTCAAACAATTCAAAATTTAAACAATTCAAATTTGAAAACTACGGGCACTAACAGAAAGTTTGTAATTTTTTGTACCTAAAGCAAAAATATTCACAAAGAAACTCTAAATACACAAAAAAAAACAACTCAAAAATAAATAAAGAAAATAAAATAAAAATAAAAGGCCGCCTACTAGGCCAGAGCAGCCTGCATACGACTAGAAACCCAACCTGTTGCTGGGCCAGGACGCAGGCCCACAAAGGCCCTGTAGGCCCATAGGGCAGCACAGATCATATAGGCCCAGTAGGCCTGCTTTGGAGAGGAGCTCGAGAGAGCTACCACACGGGGGGTTATAAACAAGTGCGGACGCCCCTCGGATAGCGAGGTGGGACTAAACTTGCCGCACCGCAACTGCGCCAGCGCACCCCCTTTAGTACCGGTTGGTGGCTCCAACCGGTACTAAAGGCCCCCCTTTAGTACCGGTTGGTGCCACCAACCGGTACTAAAGGGTGTGCCTTCCCGCTGCTTGGCCTGGCCAAAACAGGCCTTTAGTACCGGTTGGTGGCTCCAACCGGTACTAAAGGCCCCTCCTATATAAACAACACTTACGAAAATTTCAGTTTCTCATCTGCTTCTTCTCCTCTGCACCGTCGTCCGCCGCCCCCGTACGTCTCCATATCCCTCGTCGCCGCCCCCGTCGCCGCCCCGTCCCTGTCGTCCCCGTCGTCACCGCCGCCCCGTCCCGGCCCGTCCCGCGTCGTCCCCGTCCCCGTCGTCGCCGCCCCGTACGTCCCCGTCGTCGTCGTCGCCGCCCCGGCCCGTACGTCCTCGTCCCCGTCGTCGCTGCCCCGTCCCTGTCCCCGTTGTCGTCATCCCCGTCGTCGCCGCGCCCGTCGCCGTCCCCGTCGCCGCCCCCCGTCGCCTCTCGCCTCGTCGGCGAGCGCGCACACACACATACATTTTTTTGTTTTTTAGTTATACAAATAGTTAGAAATTTTTCTATTTTTTAGAAATTGCGAGAAATTTTTCTGTTTTTTAGAAATAGTTAGAAATGTTAGAATTGTTAGAATAGTTAGAAATGTTAGAATTGTTAGAATTGTTAGAAATGTTAGAAATTGCGAGAAATTTTTCTGTTTTTTAGAAATAGTTAGAAATGTTAGAATTGTTAGAATAGTTAGAAATGTTAGAATTGTTAGAATTGTTAGAAATGTTAGAATTGTTAGAATTTTTTTTGTTTTTTAGTTATAGAAATAGTTATAAAAAAGTTAGAAAATTTTTCTTTTTTTTTTAGTTTAGAATATATAGAAATGTTATAAATTTTTTTCTTCTGTTTTTTAGTTATAGAAATATTAGAAATGTTATAGAAATGTTAGTTATATATAGCATTGTTAGAAATGTTATAGAAATGTTAGTTATATAGAAATGTTAGAAATTTTAGTTATCAAAATCCAATCATTAAAAAAATGTTACTTTTTGCGGGCATGCATATAGCTAGTATTTGTTCTCGACGATGCCCGGCCCGCATCCTCGCCATCGACACGTCCGCGATGACGTCCGGCTGACCCATGTCTAGGACTGGGCTCCGCCGGGCTGGCACTGGGAGGTGCTGCCTGGAGGGGCGCGCCGCTTGATGAGGAACCCGGCCCCTGGTCCCGTCGTTGACCCTGATCTCATTTGGTGGCGTTCGCGTGGGCTAGTTTCGGTGCGGAGGGAGCCGGCCCCGCCGAAGGTGGTACATCGCCGTGTCCGGGAGGAGGACAAGCACGTCCATCGCTACATGGTTGCGTTAGAGGGCGGCAGGTTCTCCAATACCTGGCAGTTTCTTCAGGGATCTCACTTCAGCTATGATCCTGTGAGGGTTCCTTCTCTTTGGGTGTCCACCGCCCGCGCCGCAGGAACCGCGAGTGTCCTAGATTCTTATGTAGTATTCGATCTTTATTAGCTACCTAGCCAGTGATGTATTCGATATTATATATATTATTCGAGACGATGTATTCGAGATTATATCTATTATTCGAGACGATGTATTCGAGATTATATCTATTATTCGAGACGATGTATTCGAGATTATATCTATTATTCGAGATGATGTAATTTGAATACTAAATTGTTTTATATTTCTTTTGGATTAGTTAAATAAAAGCTATGGCGGACAATACCGGCAAAGAGGGAGAACAGACCCTGTTCGATATGATACGCTATGGCGGGCCAGATGATGATCAGAATGAAGAAGATTATGACGGCTCCGAATTTCTAAACAACACCGGAGAGGGTGATATGATATTCGATCGCGACGACCGAATTGATGAAGTCATGAACTACGATTATGATGATGACGAAGAAAATGTTGATCTTGAAACAACAAAGACCGGCGATGTATATATATTTATATAAGCATGCATCTGGTGATCATCACATGTTTTAAATGAGTTGAAGATATATTAACAAATCGATCTTTCTTCTTTCAGCCATCCGGATCGAGCAAATCTTCAGGCAACAGGACGAAACGAGGCCCGAACAAAAAGTTGAAGGAGGGCGTAAAGTACAATATCGAGGCAATCATACCTAATGGCGAACCTTTATTGCCTCAGAAGATTGCGGACAAGTTCGTTCGTCAGTGAAGAGTTCTTGTGAAGGACCAACTCCCGATCTCCCTTCAAGAATGGAGAGAGCCAGCAAAGCCATGTCCGAATGTTACTTTTGTCGACAACAGACAAAAAAGTCTGCTTTGGGATACTCTCATGGAACATTTCACCCTACCAGATCATTTCACAGATGCAGATGTGGAGAAAGTCAAGGACGCCGCTCTTAGGAAGATGGCAGTTGCATTCAACAACCACAAGAATCATGTATGGGACAAGTACGTCAAGGATGGAAGGAAGACTCCAGTATTCGAGGGAACACTAGAGAATCAAAGTGCTCATTGGGACGATTTTGTGAAATTCAAGGATTCAGAATTAGCTAAGGAACGGTCGAGAATAAACAAGAAGAATGCCGAAAAAAAGGATAAGTTCCATAAGCTGGGGCCAGGTGGCTACGCGGTGGCAATGCCTAAGTGGGATAAGTCTGAGAAAGAGATGGAGGATGCAGGTGTCACTCCGGTTACTAGGAGCTGGCCCCCTAGGTGCAGGACTTGGTTCTATGCGCATGGGGGGGAGTTAGACCTGAAGACAGGCAAAGTTTCAACGAAGGCATGTCTGAACGGAGCCGACGATAAGATACTTGTTGCAATAGAAGATGCTCGAACGGGGGTGTTCCAGCCCAACAGAGAGAACGACGAGCTTACGCGTGCCCTGGGAAATCCTGAACACCCAGGAAGAACACGAGGCAAGGGCGCTATTCCGTGGTATGAGGGGTTTTCGGACTGTAACACCGACTACAGAACCCATGTGAGAAGGAAGATTGCGGAGGAGAAGTAGAGGAAGATGGAGGAGGAGAAGAGGAAGCTGGACTATGAACGCCTTCAAGGCCTAGAATAAAAGCACGCGGACTTGGCAGTCAAATTCCAGCGGCAGCAGGAGCAGATCGACTCACTTATCCAACAAAGGGGGTCTCAGCAGCTGCAACAGCTAGCGGATGATCCAGCATTGGATACCACCGCCCCATCCATGCCGAGAAGCAGCGTGGGTTCTGCCCCGTTTGACGCAATGCTGGATAGATACCCCGTGGATGACATCATGGAGAACACTAACTGCGAGCTACACTTCAAAATGAAGAACATATCCATGAAGGTGGCGGACGCCGTTCCTTATACAACTTCCCCCGATGCAACCTTCCATTGCAACCCGATTGCACCAGGCTATGCTCGTGTCATGGTTGATGAGGTGGTGGACCAATATTCGGGGCTAGAGCTTGACATTCCTGGAGGTGACGAGGAGCACACACTCGGAGAGGCCAAACATCATATCATCCTATGGAGAAAGGATTGCATCATCTTTCAAAGGCCACCGACACCGCGTCAGCCGACTCCTCGTCGAAGTCCGCCACCGAGTCAGCAGACTCCCGCTCCTACAAGTCCACCAACGCGTCAGGCCACTCCTCCTCCTCCAAGTCCGGCAAAGCGTCAAGCCACTCCTCCTCCAAGTCCGGCAAAGCGTCAGGCCACTCCTCCAAGTCCGACACAACGTCAGACGTCCACTCCTCCTCCAAGTCCGGCACAACCTCAGGCCACTCCTCCTCCAAGTCCGGCACAGCTTCAGGCTACTCCTCCTCGTCCAACTCAGCCCCCCCAGCCGTCTCTGCCGCCTCAGCAATCGCAGAAGAGACACCCCGCAGCTATGGTGCGTAGCGGTACGAGTTGAGGTCATAGTACAGGAAGTACAGGCGGAGGCAAGCGATATAAATATGGTCCAAGCCTCACTACTCCTCTTCCTCAGAGGGCTTACGACAGGACCAAGGAGCAAACCAATGCCATAGTGCGGGCAGAAGTCGACGCCCATTTTGGACCGAAACCGCCACCGCCGCCAAGGGAGAAAGTGCCTGTGGAAAAGATTGACCACTTCATTCGTATGGCTCAACCACCAGCTTCTAAGCCCGTTGACACAGACTATGAGCGCCACATCAGGAAGTTAAATCGAGCACGTCTACAGAAGGAGGCGAGCTCAAGCTCGAGCAAACAACAAGCAGCTATCAAAAAATGCGGGAAAACCGTTGCCCAGCTGGGAGAACAGGCGGCGCAATCGATCCCCCCGCTTGTTGTGCCAACAACACATGACAGTACGCGCGCCCAATATTATTGTGGGCAAACAGTTTACGTTCCCGAGGTGGGCGATGTGGTAATAACCCAGGAGCATATAATGCAGGCTGAAATTCTCAACATCACTGTTGGACAACTCCTCGAGATCGAGCCCATGCCTGTGCTTAGAGAGGAGGAAATAAAACGGAAATATGTCCGGGGCGAACCTTTGGTCAAGCCAGACAAGGTCAAGAAGCTCCCAACGAGAATGTATGAATTGTGTCAATGGTACATGGACATTACCAAGAGATCCAATCGAAAGTCCCTCATGGTGCAAGTCAAGAAGGATCATTACTACCATCAGAAAGCTGTGACCGTTGAGTATTCTGAACTGTTTCGGTTATACAATCAAGACGCACTCGACAAATCTATCGTCAGTTGCTATTGTCTGTATGTGATTTCTTTCTGTAATTTAAGTCTCAAGCTAGCTGTAGTGATCCTTTTGATCAATCATTACCTGTAATTATCCTCACTATATTCTTTTCTGTGGTATTATGCAGGATTAAGATGTATGAAATGAGAAAAGGTGGACGCTATGGCATTGGGTTCATTGACCCAAACACCATTAATGAATACACATGGAAAATAAATCCACATCATGAAAAGCAGGTAGAGGACAGCATGCTAGAGTTCTTGAAGCGCCTCAAATACAATGAAGATATACCACTTCCTTACAACTTCCAGTGAGTCACACTGTCTTGTACTACAAATTCTCTGTTTTTGCCTACTAGCTAGCTACATGTTTTTGCTTACATATGCCCGCTTAATTAAGACATGCAAACGTGTGTGCATGCAGATTTCACTGGATCTTGGGTATCATTAAAGTTGACGCCGGAACAGTTGAAATACTGGACTCACTACTCAAAGCAAATACAGACTATAACATCTTGTATGGGATAGTCAACAGGTAATTTCAATCATTATTAACTATATATCTCTGCCTATTTAGTTCGTCATTTCATGATATGAACTATTTAATAACCCCTTTATTCATTTTCTTTGTCGACGGGCAAGGCTTGGGCAAGGTTCATCAGCGTCACGGAAGGCGAATGGAAATAAAAGCTGAAATGGTTTCGACCCAAGGTAAGTAACTAAGTAGTACTAGATAGCTAGCTAGCTACCATCCCTTTAATTATCATGCTTGATTAATTATTATCTGATCAAATTCCATTCTCATAAAGGCCCTGAAGCAGGAGCAGGGAACTGATCTATGTGCATTCTGCGATTGCGAGAACATTCGCATGATGGCGTCCGAAAGGAGCAGATCTTAAAGACAGGAATGGGTACGTTTGTCAGAACACTATTCACAATTTTTACACCATTATCGATATCTAGTCACACAACTAATACACGTGCATATTGATCTCCTTCTTAACAGTTCACAGAGGTGCGGGACAAGCTCCTAGAAACGGAGCGCGTAGAAGCACTTCAAGAGGAAATAGCGGGATTTTTGCTCGACCAGGTCATAAATCCGAAGGGAGAATACTATTACCCGCTACCGCCCCCATGAACCACTTCCAATTGTCATCGTGCTCCGAAGGCACCAATTAGGCTAATGCCACTGGCTCCAAAGGCAACATTCATATGTAGGAGAAATTGTATATAGCTATACATGTGTGTATGTGTGAATTAATATGGTGGTTTGTGAGACATTGATGATATGTATATGATTGGTTCTACTAGAAATTCTATTTATATATATATGCATAACGTGTACAATGTGTAGTATCGTAAAATACCAGCAAACGAAAAAGAATTAAACTGGAAAACACAAAATTAAATGAAAAAGAAATCATAAAACCAAAACCCCCCCAAACCTTGTAGTACCGGTTGGTGTTACCAACCGGTACTAAAGGGCTCCCGGCCCCCGGAGCTGGCTCGTGCCACGTGGTTGCCCTTTAGCACCAATTCGTGCTGAACCGGTACTAAAGGGGGGGGCTTTAGTGCCCAAACGTTAGTGCCGGTTACGGAACCGGCACTAAAGGTCCTTACGAACCGGTGTTATTGCCCGGTTCTACACTAGTGTGGGACAACATCTTCGGTCTCCAGGCGGACTGCACCGGGACTGGTGACTCGTATTACCTGATAAGGGCCTTCCCACTTCGGCGTCAACTTGTTGTTATTCTTGGCCGACTGAACGCGCCGAAGAACAAGGTCGCCTTCCTCAAAGCTTCGGGCATGAACCTTGCGGCTAGGGTAGCAGCGCGAGGCTTGCTGGTAGCGTGCTTCTCTCACAGCCGCCCGAAGATGATCTTCCTCAAGGAGCATTGCGTCATCTTGCCGCAACTGCTCTTGCTCAATGTAACACCCCAAAATTTTGACCCTGATTTATTAATTAAAATTTTGCCAGGAAATTAAAATTTTATTTTCTAGTTTTATCTTTTAATTTCAGATCACTCTGTCCCTCTGAATTTTTGAGTTTTTCCTTCTAGGTGGAAACCTTTCAAAAATATTGTTGGACTTGTATATCTTCCCAAGACCATTTCTTTTTATCAGTGGAATTATTTCTACAATTATTTTTCCTGAGCTTTATTTCTTCAAAAATGATTTTGCATTAGTTTTAGAGTTCCATTTGCACTACAACCCTTTCAAATACTTCTTTAAAAATTCCAGCAAAATTGGGGGATGTTAGTAGTAGTGTATAATTCAACTTTATGCAAAAACCCATTGGTGTTCTTTGGAAAATTTGAGCAAATCATCCTCATCTTCATTCTGGTCCAGTTTGGTGTTTTGTACTGCAACCATGTTTTATCTTGCCCTATTGCCCTTGATTTTTCTCCTGCTTATAGACCAGCCTACCAAACCCTTAACTCCAGGAGATTGGACCCATTGGAGTATTTTTGGTCCATGCAATAATGCCCTTCACTTTCTGTCCAGAACTAAAGACTTGCAAAACTTGCACTAACAAGTTTCTGGTTTCACTACAAAAAAATACACTTCCGTGATGATACGTGTTTGTCATAGTAGGTCGCTTTTTTTGTCATGCATGTACATCCATGACAAATTTATGACAGAATCAAGATAGTCATACCTGTGCTGTCGTAGAAGTGTTCCATGACATTACCAAAATTATCATCACGGAAGTGTCCACTTCCATGACGATAAATCGCGCGTCACAGAAGTGCTTTCGTCAAGGGTGACCGACATGTGGCATCCACCGTAACAGAATGCCGTTAAGCTATCGGGTCGGGTTTTGGATCCGATAACCCGTTAACAGCCCCGACCAATGGGAAATTTCCAAGTGTAAAATTCTTATTGGCCGGACGAAACACGTGTCAGCTCGTCAGTGGGTCAGATAGGCGCCTATGATACGTTGACATGTGGCATGACCCAACAGAGGCCCATTCCTGTGTAAAGGCCGGCCCGTTTGACTTGGTCAAAAGCTGGCGGGCCGGCCCATGGAAAGCCTGTTAACGGCCTGTTCGAATATAGCCCATTTACAGCCCGCTAACCCAAGGCCCGTTACGCCCTATCCGAATTCGGCCCAATAGCGTCATCTGGGCCATCCAATATGATTCCAGCCCATTTTCACTTCTGGCCCATGTATGGCCCATGATGTCTTTCGGCCCATATGAGGCCCTATGTAACTCTTGGCCTACTAACGGCCTGTGGTGAAACTGGCCCGTAATGAAAAGTGTATCACTTTACACCCATTAACGGCCCATGGTGAAACTGGCCCGTGTTGAACAGTGTATCACTTTATACCCATTAACGGCCCGTTATTCCGTTGGGCCGTTTCCAGCCCATGTTATCTTTCGGCCTTCTCAGAGCCCATTTATTCTTGGGCTCATTTCCAGCATTCGTTTACTTACGGCCCGTTACTGTCATTTTCTGCTTGTGGGCCAAATTCAGCCCGTGGTTACAGTCGGCCCATTTGTGGTCCGTTAATACATTGGGCCGTTTTCATTGCATCATCAAATACGGCCTATTAACGATGGCCCGTTATGGTCGGCCCATGAACGGACGATTCCAACTCTAGCCCGTTTACGGCCATAATGCGGCCTGTTATTGGCCCATGTTTGGCCATCGATCATATTGCCCGTATAAGTCCCATTGATGATATGGCCCGTAGAAGGCCCATTGTTTCTACGGCCCATAGAAGGCCCATTGTTTCTACGGCCCGTAGAAGGCCCACTGTTTCTACGTCCTGTAGGAGGCCAAGTGTCACTACATTAAATATTAGCCCATGGTTATTGTGGCCTAGTTTTAAAAAATAGGTTAATGCAGCCACTACCAAACCACGGAAAAAGAACTGCAATGACTAGAAGCAAACAAATAAACAAGACAACAAGGAAATAAATAAGCAAGCAACTTACGCTAGGCTATCACGGCTATCACACATATTACATCCACTGGGCATCAAAGTTCACCACCAGTGCAAATAAACGCGCCGACAAAAGCATATACAAAACTAAGAGCACTTCAGAAGGCACTAGGCCTGGCCAGGTCGGGCCCCCCAAACAGCTGAAGAAGCTGAGTAGACCTCAGTTGTGTCAACGATAGATGCATCAACACTAGATTTAAGGCATGATGGTGCGCACGGCAGTCCTCTGACATCTTCATTGTATCTTTGACTTCAAGTTGGAGATGAGCTGAAGCAAGCCTTTCCGCTTTAAGTTGAGACTGAAGAAGTCGAACTGATTGAGGCAACGACTGCACAGAGGTTGTCTCACACCTGCTGGTGAGTAGCTTCAACTCACTGTCTTCATCAAGACAGGACCTTGGGGTCATCTCGCTGTCCTCAAAATGGTTTGGCTCACTATCTTCCCTAAAGTTCTGCCTGGCGTAAGAGATACAAGTCTGAAAGAGAAACAAGGAGACACGTAACAGGTTTCACAATTATATAAGCAAATAAATGGATCTGTTCTGCATAAGGAACATGGTTTTACAACTACAATTTGAAACTGGTAGTTGTTGCAAACATCCAATCAGATGTAAACAGCAAAGCAAACAACAGTGGAGGAAATGATGCCTATCCTAATCTATACTAGAACAAAGTTTGAAGGCTTGAGAAGGATGAACTTACATTACATGTTAACACGGGCTGGACAAAGCCCTTCTCCATGTTGATGGAAGGATAATTCAATAAATTTCCCAAAGAAAATTCTTTATAAGCGTTGCCATTATTCTACATTTCGCAAAGAGTAAATATAGATCAAATAATATTGGAAGAAACAAAGGATAATGAAGCTCACGTGCAGACTGATCATACATAATCAAATAGCAATTAATTGAGTACAACATTACAAGGCAAAAGGGAGAGAGGTACTGACAAGAGCAATGCAGAGCCCGTTATTGTTTTGAGATCGTATGATCCTTTGAGCAAGGAGATTCATCTGAAATTAGTTTTCATACAAGAGAGAAGGTAAGGCACAAGCAGAAATTTAGGAGTTCAGATTTTGAATTGATATCATAGAAAGTACGTGATGCTGGGCTCCCAGCAGTTCTAATAGGGGTTTGGCCACTGGAGTAGGGGTAAAGTGTGGTACAGTTGGGCCTGTGTTTTCTGTGGCTACTGATCTATCTGATTTAACAGGTATCACTGCCTTTTCCAAATACCTAGTTTGTACTCCTTGATGACCTGCACTCACCCTCTTCCTTTTGGACACCTATTACGAAAGAACAACATCTGACTGGAAAAACATAGTGTGACAACACATGGAATAGGTACAGAAAATGGATAGGTATGGCATATACTCATATATGATGCTTAAACTAAGCATATGGTGTAACAAAGTAGAAGTAATGCAAGAGGTCAGATGCAAAATATGTGCGACCAATACAACTTTGCAAATTTAGAGCAAGCACCTTGATAGGTGAATAAGATAGGCCATCCTCCACCATGCCAAGTTTTATAGCCAGTGGATCATTCTGCAATATTCTTCTCGTGTGCCCATTCTCATATTCATTTTGATAATGTTCAATATCTGACATGCATGAAAACATAAAAACAAGTGAGATTTTCTTTGTAATGCAGAAGTGATTCTAATCCAATACTGCCTCCCTGTAAACCCCTTTGTGCTATCCCTGCAATTCTTTTAAAAGATGCCATGCATGCTGTAATTTGTTGTGTGCATTAATATAATGTGGCCTACTACTCAAAATATGAGAGTTCCAAAAGTGTTGACACTTCGCAGATGATAGCTTCAACATATAGTAAAGAAGAACAAGTCGACCTGACCTGACAGATTCAAAATATACTAAGGGAGAACAACTCAACCTGACCAGTCGACCGCAAGAGAAGAGTATCATCTTAAAGAAGAGCAGAAGAGCAAGCAGATTGAAGATATTACAAGTCTTTTAGTACAATGTCGGTTGGCCACCCATGATGAACCAGAGCGCACAGAGAAATACTATTCTTTCCGGTCTCTCCATATGTGGCTCACATGCATTTCGAAACTAAAGTAGGAACATTTAGCTAACCAATTAAACATCTCTCAGTTTTACTAATATCAGCAATAATATCAAATATGAATTTGTACAACTAAGCTTGTTTAGCTTGATGGGTGGAGCAGTGCTATTACGACACGAACCACGTAGGCTGATTGTGGTCATCATAAAATGGGGAAAACATAAGCATGATGAGTACAGTGTTGACCGTGGCAGTGGGATGGCAGATCTGAAGCTGCAAACCGCGCAAAGGGTAGTTAGCAACCAATGTTTGCTTTGAAATAACAACTAAGATTTGGTATGGACAAGAAAGTACGGTCAACAAGTGACAAAGAAATGCAATTATGCTGTCTCTCTATATGTCGCGACATGCATTTGGAAACTCAAGTGGGACCTTTAGCTAACCAATTAAATGTGTCGGTTAACTAATATCAGTATCATATCACAATCATATTTGAGCAACTAAGCTTTCGAATTCTGAGTGTTGTGTTGTTTAGCTTGAAGGGTGGAGTAATGCTAGTACGACAGAAAGCACCTACGCAGATCATAGTAGAGTAGATAAAAGGGGAAAACCCTAAGCATCAGGAGAAAAATCAGGAAAGTGGAACTAGCTGGACCAGTGGGTGGCGCACATGCTTTTCGAAACGAATATAGGAACATTAGGTGACCAATTAAACATTCTCTGTTTTAGTGATATGAGCATCATATCAGATTCATATTTCAACATGTAAGCTTTGGGTTGAGGTCTTGAGGAGTAGTGCTAGCACGACACGAAGCACCTACAATGATGGTAGTGAATATAAAGGGGGGAAACCATAAGCTTTACGAGTATAGTGCCCATGCCATGGTGGATCTGAAGGTGCAAACCGGACAAAGCTACTTCGCAACCAATATTTGCTTTCAACTAGCCACTACGATTTGGTACGGACAAGTAAAGTACAGTAAACAAATTACGATCTATTTTCCGAGTGAGATCAATAACTTAAGCACATATGGAAGAGTACCAGCTCTCTTGCGACGCCGTGTAGGCCTATGCTGATACGTTGAGGGTGCTGCGAGTGCGATGGCTGTCGGCGGCGGGGAAGAAGACTTTAGACGGCAGACGGCCGGGTTGGTGGATATATCTTGTTGCCATGGACGAGGCAGTCGTAGGAGCGGCAACGGCAAGGTGGACGACGGCGCCGATGAAGCGAGAGGAGGCGATGAAAGGATCCTGGTCCAGTGCCGTGGATGAGAGACGTCCATCTCTTGTAGTGGACGACGGGGTAGGGTTAGCGGCTACGGCAAGGTGGAGGATAGGGTGGCGGACGGAGGAGGCTGGTCGCAGTGCGGAGGTTGTCGTGCCGCTGACGGTGTATGAATGGGGAAATGGAGGGGAGGGGGGGGATCTCAAACTTTGGGACGCGCTTCCATGAAATGGGGGAAAGTTACGAACTTATCCCCCGTTTAAAATTTCCGACATCGCGTTGGTTGGGGATAGGATGGTAATCTCGCATCTCCCAAATATTTTCCGGTAATTATTTTGGGCGAGGAGAGGGTGTTTTGTTGCCCACGGTTAGCGCCCACGGTGTATGAATGGGGCTGACAGGTAGGGCGGTTGTGTCACATTTGATGGAAGTTACACATCTGCCCCTATTTAAAATATAAGCCTACATTGATTTCGGACGAGGAGAGTTTGTTTTACCGCCCACCGTGTATGAATGGGGAAATGGAGGAAGAGACACATGTCTTTCAGACGAGCTTGAATCAAATGTGTTTTGCCACCCACGTTTGGCGCCCACCATGTATGAATGGGCTCAAAGGCCGTCGTGTCACGTCTGATTAAAGTTACTAGTCTACCCCTATCGACAACAGTGTAAATCCTGTCGATAAGGATGTCAAGTGTCAGGGGTAGACAGTAATTTCCATCTCACAAACACTGCTTCGGGCAGCCCACAAATTATAGTGGGTGTTTAGCCGCTTCGTTCAAAACTTGGGAGAATTAGCATTCACGTTTGCCCTAGGACCTGGCAAACTAAATTCAAATCCAATTTGTATTCGATTACGAATATCCATAGATAATTATACGTTTTGTTATTTATTTCTTCAAAACCACAACAAAGATTTATTCCACCTTTATATATGACTAGCACATATGCCCGTGCGTTGCAACGGGAGAGAGATTTTTTTTGCGAGAAGCAACGGAAAAGATAATAGATTTGTCATCATTAAAATGGTCTCCACAATGGTAGGCACCAAAGAAAGGAGTTATGGTCTTCTCACTGGACATGTTTGACATGGGAAATCTTGATAGTGATGCGGTTGGTCGGCGTGGTGGCGAGAACTCAACTTGGGGTTGTGCCTGCCTCCTCATTTGGTGGCCGTGAGACAACCTTCAGGACACGATTGTCTCAACCACTCTATCCTAGGACGGCATAACCAGGTGGATTATTAATTGCAATGCATAAATCACGTTTTATTAGCATAATCAGGCATGAATGCTCCTTCTTTTTGAGGGTTTATTCTCTTTGATTATTTTAGTGCACAATTGCCCATATTTTTTCTCTAATTAAAGCCAAACAACATATTCTCTTTTATTGGCACATGCCCATAATTACTTTTATTTATAGTCAACCAGCATAGAACAAACACGCACCGCTAACCAATGGCGTCAGATTAGAATTTTATTTATTTATTTTCAAACATTAAAAAAATAAATTGCGAATATTCTTGGAAACATGAACAATTTTTTAAATCCTGAACAATTTTAAAAAAATGCGAACAACAGTTTTTTGAAATTTCCAATATTTTTGGAAAAACACAAACAAAATTAGGAACATTAATATTTTTGAAATTCACAAAAATATTTTGAAAACATGAAAATTTTATAAAAACACACAATTTTGTGAATTTTTTGAATTTTTAAAAGGGGGAATTTAAAACAATTTTCATAAATGTTTTCTTAGACGAAAATATTATTTTGGACTTGTGAACATTTAACTAAAATAAAAATATTTTAAAATTTGGAACATTTATAAAAAACTAATCTTATAAACAATCTCAAAGAATTTTTGAAGAAACACAAACATTTCTTAAAAAAATGGGAAATTGAAAACTGGAATTGTTTTAAAAAAATTCATACATTTTTCAAATCAAGAAATTGTTTTTTTGAATTATTACCATTTTTGAATATTTGAACAAAAAATGAAATTCTGAATATTTTTGTAAATTTTTACTTGAAAAAAAGATAAAAATAAAGAAGGTAAATAGAAAAAAGAAATATAAAAGAGAAAGAGAAAGGAACAGAAAAAAAAATCGAACACCCAAAAAGGGGCAATGGGCCTGCCCAGTCTTAGGCGCCCTATGGACAGCTTCCACTATTTATCGCTCTATGCGCGAAATAAGGTCTTCCCAACTGCTTGGGCAATGGTTAGTGGGCTGGCTTAGTTGGACCAAAGCGTGCGTGGCCCAATTATGAAATACTGGACAAACAATTTTTCTTTTCTAGTGGATAGACGCAGAAAAGTTTAGTACCACCTCGGATAGAAAAAAATAAATTCTTTTCGATGGTGAACGAATGAAAAAATTGGAGAAACGCACCTTACTTTATTAGTAGGTATAGATTATGATTTATCAATGCCGTGATCTTCGAATTCAGTAGGTTGGATACACTCTGAGTCAAACAGTTATTTCATCCAATACAATATGCTCACACGAAAAACAGTTCACCTTATGTCAATCATACAAGTACTAAGGATTACCTCGCCTAAAAAATTCGGATCATTACAACACATGGACAACATAGGGGGTCTTGCAACATAATCCATTCAGAGACATGACACAACATGCAAGTACAATAATGTAATGAAAATTTCAACTGGTATCTAAAGAAGAACCGGGATTATCTTGGGCTTCAGATAGCAGAAACAGTAGGACCTCCTCCGTCTTCAAATGCAACATTCTTACTTCCCCAAATTCTTGGGTTGCTTGCATAATGCTTGCCGCTAATTCCGTAATTTCCAGCCTCAAGATAAAGATTACCTCATTCATGGCAGCCACACCATCTCTTTCTGCCTCTAGTAGAGACTCAAGCACTATAATATCTGTACTCAGACTGCTCTCCGGTGGTGTTGCCTCTGAACTGCTACCATCTGGTAACATGGATGGCACACTGCTTCCACAAATAGATTCTGGGGTTGTACATTGTGTCCTAGTGTGAACGGCATCCTGAAAGGTTTCCGCTGGACATCATTAAGAGATAGTTATCGTATGATCCAGGCAGTAAGCTTACATGGTAAACGACGGACGAATTATTGCCGAGCATGGCAAACTATATTTAAATGGTTCGAAGCAGTATCAGCCGAAAAAAATTAAAATGGTAAGATGAAACTAGGGACGTAAGTGGCAAATAAACAAAATCCCCCAGTCCCGTCTAGTTAGTTTTTGCTACCTCCCTAGTTCATGTTCCTCAAAAAAACAAAAACTCTTTTGAACTATCATACCACTAGTGGACTTTAATCGGGATTAAACCGGACCCAGTTGACATCCCTAGTTGAAAGGGAGTGTACAGCCGCTATATTTAAGTTGCCAAGGCATCTAAGCAGTTGAAATAATCTGAGAAAGCACTTAATAGTGTGGCCTCATATAAACTACGAAGACAGTCTTGTGATGAAGTTGAGAGGAAAAGTTAAGGACTCAAATGAAATAGGCATGCATTTCTTTACGATAGTACAACAGGCACTGCTGACATATTGGCCAACTCAGGTATAGCATAACAATAAATAAGCATTCGAATCAAGCAATACAGCAAAGCAGACAACTGAACTATTTGTAATTTGGTAGGATTACACGTTGAGGGCACAAGCCAAGAAAGCAGCCCACTCGCATTACATTTCACATGTACTAAAACACACTGGCTTACCATATGTTGCTGTGAAGCCTAGCTGCTGTTGCAATGTTCTTTGAAGATATCGTCAGCATCCCGTGGTTGCAAATCTAGTTGTTGTAGTTTATTCTGCACCATCTATTTAGGTAAAATTAATTTTAGTCGCATGCACTGGTCCGAATTGATCATCAATGGTTCATCTAAACTAATGAAAGAAGGGTGTGTGCATACACGACAATACTCCCTCCGATTCTTTTTACTTTGCGTATAACTTTTCCTCAGTTTTCTCGTATTAGTCTGTGCGTTGCCGATTCCTAGCGCTGGTTTCCTTTTGTGCCCCGCCCCATCTGCCTCTACCCTAATTAATTGGCAAATTAGTCTAGAAAAATTAAACCAGCGCCCTCCTTGGTATGCGGGTCAAGAGTTATGCGTAGAGTAAATAGAATTGGAGGGAGTATATCTGCTTCCCTCTATTTTTATGCTTGTTCGAGGTGCCAGCCCCAAAAGAACAAATATTTTGCTTGATGGGGTTGGCAACTCCATAATTAATAGAAGCATCAAATTAGTCATGCAACTTGGGAAGATCAAGAACACACAAACAAGTAATGAACAGAGGCTCGGAGCAGTGATGTAATAGCTAGCATCAGAAAATGTATGGTAAAACAAACAAAAAGCAGTGGAACCACATGCTAGTTTGCTGATGTGTAATTAAGCATAGAGAACATTAAGCAATCTGATGGAACCAACAGGTGGCATCAGAACAAAACTAAAGCATATTAACTATATGTGCACTGGTATGTAATTTAGCACATGTAACATGTTCACTGCTAGAAGTATGGCCCTACAGGTGCAAGCAGAATAACGCGTCTCATGAAAAACTGAATGATGCCCTGAAGAAATTCAAAGGTGCATTGCTTATGCTAGAAAAGTGAACGTAGGCGCCGGCCTTTGGATAATAGTACCTGATTCTCGATGGCGTATGGGTATCGTTGTCATACTTGATAGCTAAGGATCGTCGATGGTGCTCATGTTGCGGTTGAGTTTGGGCCGGCTATCGCCGTCACTGAAGCGGCTCCGGTGCTACGGTTGCGGCGCCTGTCGACATACAAGAAAGCTCATCCGTGGTAAGTGAACAGTTGCACAATAAAGAGAAAAACAGAAGGAGTACAAATCGAAATAACCTGATGAGGCTGCGGCGTTGGTAAAGCAGGGCTGGTGGAGTTGAATATGGCGTCCGTGGAGCGGGTCCGGTGCAGTGGTCGAAGGCTTCGGCGGGCGCGTTGTACAGTGCTTTCGGCGAGGCGGATCTGTTGCGGCGGACGAGGGCTTGTATGAAGGGCCAGTGAAGGGGCGGACGAGGGAGTGAGTGAAGGGCCTACGCTATGGTGGACGAGGGCACCGGTTAAGCAGATCCGGTGCGGTGGACCATGATGGCGGTCAAGGAGATCTGGAGCGGTGGACAAGCCAGTCGCTGAAGCGCCTTCGGTGAAGTGGTGAGTTGGCAGTTGGGGGTTCCAAGCTGCGGAAGGTAGATCCGGCAGGGTGTGAGGTCCAGCGCTGCGGCGGAGGACTAGATTCGGCGGCTTGCCGTGGTTGGGGGGGTCGAGGAGGGGAAGGGGAGGGGCTCTAGGGAAGAATGTTGGGGGCAAAGAGGGGAAAAAATGGAGTTACCAAAGAAGCCCTTTTCCGTTCATGTGGCAGGGGTAAAACAGGAATATCGCAGGGCTAAACTTTCGGGCGTGTGATATTTCGATGTGAGCGGGAAGTTTGAAAGCTTTTGGCGCCTAAAATTATAAGTATTCTGCTCTCGTACGGCCGACTATGCTATCATGGCAAAAAAAGTGCAAGTTTTGAAAATCAATGTCTCCAACTCGAAACTTAGATTGTCCATTCAATTCAAATATGGATCATTGAGCTACTACAAGCAAATACCATCATACGGTCCAATTCAAATGAAATTCCAAATGTGTTTATCCTAAATATGATGACAAAAGCAAAAATGTGTATGTGTATGAATAAAGTGGATGATTATAAAGTTTGAACATGCCCGTATGTGTATATCTCTAGGTTTGATATATGAATTTGAAATCACGAAATCCCGGCTTAAAAATGTACCTCCGTTTAAATGAATTACAAAAGCTAATGATGGAGTCGAATTCCAAAATTCCAATCTTAGGTTTGTAATTCTGGTACATCAAGGTATATCACGCATGTTCAAAAGTATCTTATCTCATAGTACAAACTGTGAAACAAATTGATCAACCATGAGTGCACAATATCTCAATTACGCTAAAGTCCCTCAAATATAGACACCTCACTCTTTATCTGAAGTCAACCCCCCCCCCACCACCACCACACACACACACACACAGAGAAGTCATTCTCTCCCCCAAAAACCACCACACAAGCACATTAACACCCCTCTCTCTTGTAAAGTCCGGACACCAACATAGGTCTCTATCACTTTGTCTCTCGGGCATGCACACATCTCTTCCCTCACTCTCTAGGTCTCCCGCTATCTCTCTTACCCAAGCACACGCACTATGTAGAGTGTATATTTCCCATACACACAAAACGTCACCCCCAAACGTCTATCTCCCTAGTTATGTGGTTCTCATGCACTCACCTCACACACCACCCCCACTGCAAACAAGCACACTTTGTCTCCTTGTGCACCACTCTCCTCTTTCTATCTCTCACACATGCGGACCCGCCCCAGCTCTTTCCCTGTATACATATATGTCGTGACTCTTTGCATAGCTCCCTAATGTATAATCATTCTCGATTTCGCACATTGTTCTCTACACCATCTATTCTAGATCTCTCATGAAGTCCCTATCACACACACGATGACTTGCTTCCCTTGCGTCTCCGTTCATAGGCCAATTTCGGACAACATCAACATTGTCTCCCTATCTATACGCCATTTATGGACACAAACGACCCCTCTCGCCCCTCCTCTTCCTCTCTCTCTCTCTCTCCGTCGCTAGCTCTCTCTTTCTCTCGCTCTCATAACTCTCTCCCACACACACACTCGATGTCTCTTCCAAATAGTCTGCTCCCCCCGCCCGCACCCATGCTATCTTGCTACTACACATGTCACACCATCCCCTTCCCTTATACTAGGTTTACATCATCAGTGGTCTCTCTACTCCACATACACTCTCTGCCTCTCACACACAAACGCGTGCACAAACACACACAGACACGCACAAACACCCATTTACCTGGATACTCATCTCTCCTCATGTCCGCATGTGTATCTCACACACTCACTCTCTAATTATGTATATGCGTCTCCACGTTACACAACACAAAGCCCCATGTACATGTCTCTCTCTATCCTCCACACACATAGACACAAAGAATCTGTTATCATTGCCTCAGTCTCTAACATATCACACATGCACACACACACACACACACACACTCTCTCTCTCTCTCTCGCAAACACGCTCAGCAATGGTTTCCCTGTGAATAACTTACCGTCTATTCATGAACAGTCGTGGGAGTACGGCGAACACGAGATGTGAAAAAGAATAAATCTACACGTGCTTAGACCACCTAGTATGACTACTAGGACTAGAGCAAGCCAAAAAGCGTGCCTCCATCACCCCCTCCTTGTCGGCGACGGGAAAATCTTTGTTTTACACAGTCGAGAAGTCATTGTGCTAGGGCCCCACATGCCGAGGCGTTGAATAGAATGTAGATGCTAGTTTACGGAAGCAAGTATCCATAATACGTTTGTATCTCCATACTTATATTTCTTCTCTTATAAAAAACCGAGTTGGTGATGATGGTACGTGTGCCATCTTGCAATATAGACCGTCCGATCTATATCTGACGGATGGAAATTAAACTAAAAGATACCCGCACCCCTCTCCACATTTGCAGACAAGGCCTTCCCTCGTTCATCCTTATCTCCAACAAACCTCATTGTTGAGCAATTAATAAAGGAAGCCTCTGGAACAAACTGGCCTGGTGGCCGCTGCCGGCGTCGTCAATCCCCATGCCTCCTCTCAGTCCGACCACCAACCACCACCACACCCCACTCCTCTTCACCTTATCTCATATTTCTCGAGATATCATTAGTTTTTACACATGGTATTACTCCCGCAAGGGTCAATCACAACAAGTGTTTTATAAAAAATGCATCTTGATGTTCCGTGCAATGCACGGATCTTGCTAGTACTCCTACACAAGATTAAGTTGGTCATGCTGGTGTGTCTGCCATCCATCATTTCTGACCATTAGATCTACATCTAACCATTGTGAGGTAAGTTGTTGCCTTTTCTCACCAACATCCCACTTGTCTACCAATTTACAGAAAAACCCATAATTAGTATCTTAAAACCAACCACATCCCTCCCTGACCTCACCAAAACAGCCCAAGGAATATATTCTAATTGAAACATAATATATCTCTAGTGACATATGTATATCAAAATTAGAGTGTTTTGTACCAAGTTTGTGAATAAGTATTATTCTAATTATGATTCGTTGCAACGGACATGAAAATTGCTAGTATTTCCAACCATGCATTTCTTTTCCTAGTATTCCATAGTTTCGAGTTTTCCATCAAGATATTAGTCACTCATGGTTGATATTTACTTTCAATCATGTACACATATGCACTATGTAACTAGCCTTGCTTATTGGCTTCCAAAGCTTAACTTTCACTCCTACTTACAATATGTAGAGTATTTAACAAAAAACTACCACTTTCAACCAGCCCTAGGAGGAATCTATTGTACAAAAAATAGCAAAAACATACCAAAAATTTCTTAATCCACGCCAAAAACTACCTAGTACTCCTACCGATTAGGTTCGTTTTAACCCATTTATGACAGGGTTGGCCCACATGTCCGTGCTGACGAGGCAGCTTAAACCAACACATTTTGTTTGACCATTGACACGAGGGACCCACATCTGACCTTCTATCCTGTTATTCCCCCTCAAATCATTATTTTTCCGGAACATTACTTCAAACAGTACTGATGCGTGTTCGTCGGTGGCGCCGGTGATGAGCGAGTTGGCCGCCGCTCCGCCGAACGGGCCGGACGCCGCGCTGGCCTCCGCACGGGTTCGCAGGCTGGCCCGAGCGTGACTCACGAGCGAGTAAGCCGCCGCACTGGCCTTCGCTCGAGCCAGATTGCTGGCCTTAGTGCGGCGCGCGTGAGCAAGCCGCCGCGCTGCCGTGCCAATCTAGCTAGCAAACCTTGCAGACAAGCAGCTGGACGGAGCTATCTTGGCTAGCTAGCGGCCGCGAGCGCCGGACGGAGCTGGCATCCGGGCTACCGCAACATGGGCTCCACACCGCCGGCGGTTTTGACCTCGCCTTCTGCCAGCGGCGGTAGCTGCATCCCATGGGCGAGGATGACTAGGTGGACGGGCCGGAGGTAGGAGGTCACTCGAGGATTTTTGTTGGTAAGAGCATGTACAATGGTTGATAAGGTAGTCTTATCTTAAGTCTGCCATGTATGCAAGTGGTAGTAGTTTCTTGGCATTTTAGTGGTTTCTTGCATTATTAGAGCAAGTACAATAGAGCTGAGTCAGCGGGCTATAAGAAATAAACTACTACTACATGTTGGCTATAAGATGGGCTGTAGATGACATGGCACTGGCTTATAGCCAGCAGCTGGCTGTACTATTAACCATGCTCTTAGGGGTTTCTTGTAAGGAACAATGTACGTACTACTAGCGACAAAAGGCGATTCTAGGTTGCGTTGTACTCCAACGAGTACTACTAGTGGTCGCGGGAGTGTATACCTCGTTTTGTGGGTTCGATCCCGGCCGAACGCACGACGGCCTTTTAAAAAAAATAGTATACTACTACACTTTGCTGCGAGCCAATATTTTACACGGGTAGTTTGAGTTTTGAAGTCAAACGGACGTGCGGCCCCACAATCTGGGTGCACTTGACAGCCTAGCCACGTGAACAGGTTTTCCTTCCCAGCATCACGTGGCTCGCGTGCTCGCCCTAGACGCACCTCGCTTGCAGCTTCCTCATCAGCTAGTAGCATATTTAAACTAGCGCCTCCCAATTAAGCCTGAGGAGCCGGAAAAGCCTGGCGGGGCATTGGAAACTGTGCAATATGGCTCTGTACGTAAAGTGCTCTACTACTACTCTGTAGCTTGTGGCGTTGCACGCATGGACTTCACTCCGTTATCAGCTCTACTATAAAAGAAATTCCTCTTGACGTGTTTTTTTTAAACGGAGGCAAAAGCTTTGCTTCATCTCATTCATAAAGAAGGAACTACTAACAAAGTTCGACGAGATCCATTACACCTCCACAAATGGAAGCGAAAAGCCTAGTCTCGCTGTATCAAATAACTCAAATGTTCTGCCCCCGCAGTAACCATCGCTGATAAACAGGCTGCTAGTGTGTGCGTGAGAGGAGCGGCTGAGTAGGCTAGCTACGTGAGTGGAGCGGCTGAATAGAGCACCGAGAGTACCCACTAGGCCACTACGTAGGTGTACTTCCCCTGCATTGATAGTACAGCGATGGTTCTAGAGACAGTAGTACCCTCCACTTCCAACTGTAGCTCCTTGGCCCTGAGATTCAAGAGTTCAAAACTGGTGCACTATACAACACTAGACTAGAAGTACAGTACATCACACTACTAGTTGAGAAAAGTAGTACTAGTACTGCTACAGTATGAGTACGTAGTCCTCCGTCACATAATGTAAGATGTTTTTTGACACTAGTTGGCGTGTACAAAAAATGGCAAAAACATACCCAAAATTTCTTAATCCACGCCAAAAACTACTACCTAGTGCCAAAAAATTCTTACTAGTGCTATTATTTACAGTATAATGCAATCCCATAACGTTCAAAAATGCTAGTGCTACTAGTAAATAATAGCCTCACCCCTTCGCTGAGGAATGATCTACAGTTGGAAGGGACGAGGCCCTGCGGTTACTACGCTCTTATCTCCTCCTCGCCAGTTCCCCTCCTCCCGAAGAGAAGGCAGTTCGTCGCTGCTCCCATGGATTCGCCAGGCGGTTCTCCTGCTCGTCGGGGCTGGGAGACCTTGGACGACGATCCTTTGGGAGAAATCGCACGCCGCTCCGATGTCCTCACCGCCGCAAGACTCGGTGCTTCCTGCACCAACTTTTTCAAGACGCTGCTTAAATAGGCTTGGGAAAAGGGCATGCTTGTTGGTCTTCCATGCGTCCTCGAGGAGAAGGTTCTTCTATGGGACAATCCTTCGAACAGTCCACCGCTCCCTGGCCATGGTTGCACGTTGACTCCGCTAGAGTTGCCGACGTTGAGAGGTAGTCAGATTTTGTCCGATGAGCAGGTCAGTAATGGAGTTTGATCATGTAGTACTTAGTTATTCCATTTCCATCCCGTAATTTCTCCGCTGCCCACCGTCTTATATATAGGTCTGGGTCGGTGCCAACGAAGATTGGCTTGCATACCTCCAGCCGGATACCACCATGATTTTGCACAACATCCACAGCAGTGCGGCCGTTCCGGTAGACCCCTTCTCCACCATTGGGATCGGTCTTCCGGACTGGCTGGGCAAGAATACGTATGATGATGCCTACATGAGATTGAAGAAGATAGAAATTGCGGACCCACCGACAAAGCGACGCGGCTACGACGATTACTATCTCATCGCGGTGTTCGACATAAGGATTGCCATCAATGCAAGAGGCAGTAACGGCAGAGGCTGGCGAATGTTGGCGGCGGCAGATTTGTACCCCTACACGTTCGAAGACGACGTGCACCATCTAGGCCGCATCTTCGCGGTGACAAGCCAGGGGACTTGTTTCATCTGGTTGCCATCCTACGGTACGAGAGATTACAAACGGAATGCACAAACCATCATTTGCATCCCTAACGGTACTCCATTATTTTGCAGGGACCAGTCATCCCCCGATCAAAACAAGATCGCCGATCTTGGATGTGCATTTGCATCCGCGATTCGGTCTAAACTGGAACCTTGTAGCTGACTTTGGCATATTGGGATCAACTATCTTAGCAGTCGTTACCCATGGTACCACTGATGTGCAACATGGTCACACAATCTACCATGATCGGACCGTCACCATCTACCCAGGTATTCCATTTTTTAACCCTCTCGCCTTCTCTTTCATTGTTGTACTAGTAGTATACTTTGTAGTACTAGTAGAAGTACTTTTTACCTTGGAGGACGCGTATAGCTAGCTAGGCCCTTGAAGTCTTGAACCCACTAGCTGCCACCATTTTTGTTTTTCCATGTCTTACTATCTCATCCATGTAGCCAAGAGTGGCAATATATAATAAGCCGGTTATTTTACTTCCTCTATACCAAAGTAGTACTATTTGCTGCACAGTATTACTGACCGCCATATTTGAGAACAACATTATTATGCATGGACCTTGACTATGTACGTCACCATGTGTCCAGATCTGGGATGCTGCGTGTACCAGATGAACGGCGCCGAGTTCGACCCCCGTGATGCTACGTGTGTGCCGAGGAACACTCTTGGAGAGTACTCGCTTTTCATCGGGGACAGCTTCCACATTGTGAAGCGGATGCCACCTTCCGTGCACGACACGGAAGGCCTGCCGTTCATGAAGCATGGTTGTGTCTTCAGTGTGCACCACCGGATGAACGACATGCTGGGGCACGCTATCCCTGATTTATGCCGCTTCAGCTTGGATGGGTCTCCATCGTGTGGAACCGGACTAGAAAGCTGCGACAATGATTCCCGTTGCCCTCCGCTATGGATCGTGCCATCCATGAAGAACAACTGGGACTGGAACCTAGAGGAGGACATGTAGCCCATCTATAACGTGTAAGTGGAGTACGGTAATTGTGAACGGTAGCGCTGTGAATATAGGTAGACTAGTCGTGCACAAATTTATCACATGAATTGGAGATGAACTTTTGTGGCATAGTGGCATTTGTCCTTTAGAATTTATTACTAGTAAATGTGTTATGTGTACGTGCAACTTGTGTGGTTGTTGCACGGGCTCCAACACGCTCTTTGAGAAAAAAAGGTGGCACAGCTTTGGATATACGTGACGTGGCGGCATCATACAGTAGCATCGTTCGCTATAGTTGTAGTACACTCCTACTAGGACGACAACTCCTATAAAACCTTGTGCTTGGCTCTTTGCCTCTTCGGGAGGTTCAACAGTTCGTACTCGTGTGAACCTTGCACTTGGCTCTTCGCCTCTTCGGAAGGTCCAACAATGATGATACTACAGTACAATATGCTTCTGGCAATCTGACACCGATTGAACTGTTGCACGTCCACCGTGAGGGCGAGGGCGAGGGAGAGGGAGAGGGAGAGGGAGAGGGCGCTGTAGTCAAAACCCTCTCCTCGTCCTGCGAACCACCGCGCGCGTGGGCGAGGGAGAGGCGTAGTAAGCAAGCTTCTCCTTGTTCGGCGAGTTGACGGGACACATCAAAGCAGTACTAGTACTAGTAGTAGTCCATATTGCGTCCTTTCCGATTAATATGGCTTAATTTGAAACGAGAAAAATACACTGGCGGTCAACGTATGTAACAATACGCTCTTTACGGTCACTATATATAGATTTGCGGCGATTATACGATCACTAGCTCATCGTAGAGCACCGTATTGCACCCTACTGACCGGCCACATAGTCGACGTGGCACTTTGTTGACTGGTTAAATTGACACCTGGTTTCTGGGTCCCACCTGTCAGTTGGCAGAGCAAAGAAATCAGTTAAACAAAACTTTACGCAGGCGCGACACGAGTCCAACCCTTGCGCGCGAACCGCCCTGGCTGTGTATGTGAGTGCATGCACGTGTCCTCCCTCGGTCTTCCAACAAAGAGTGTAGTACATGATGTACATCTACACTTACAATGCATTTAGCCTTTAATCTAAATCGATATTGATTGACTAATGCACCAACTTGTGCTGTAGGTATAGGCTACATGTCTATCCTTAATTACAGCATGCAACAGCCTTCATTTAATCTTCTTATCTCAATGGTCGCATGCACACATAAGTCTGCTACTTTTGGGCATTAATTATGCCCTGGTCAATGTGTAAATCTCTAAAAGTACAGTCTTTCACGGATGTAGGGAGTAGGTTGAGCACTTGAGCGTGAGCGTGTGTGTTGCGTCATGTGCTGTGTGCCGTATGGGTGCGTGAGTGTTGCGTGCTTCCATGTGTACGTGTGAGTGTTTCATGTTGCATGCATGCATGGGGCTTACTCCCTCCCATTGACATGTTCATATTTCAAGCTTCCTCTGTTCCCTCCATATAGTGATACTCCCTCTATTCCCAAATAGTAAAAGCCTCCCTCTGTTCCCAAATACAAAGTATTTGTCTTTCTACAGATTTCAACAAGTGACTAGGTACGGAGAAAAATGAGTGAAGTGAGCGTAGAGGCATAGGGATACTGTAAAAAGGAAGTCCTCGCGATCCATTATTCCCCATCTCGGCCAGAGAGAACTATTCAAGTAGTCTTCGCAGTGAAGTGACAATACACGCTGCAGCAGATGGGACACGTAATTAATAAGCTGAACCAGCGTGTTGGTGTTACTAAATAAGCCTTACCCAGTACTTCCATCATGTTTTCCATTAGAGAACGCTTCCGCAAATACGCCTACGCACCTCTCTCCTCCATTAACTGACATATGGGCCCTGTTGTGGTAGACCGACATGTCATCGGTGTAACTATTTACACTTCAAAGGACGGTATATCCTGGTAGTAGTACAAGTAGAATTGAGATTGAATGCACTTTCTTCCCCGTATTCCACTCTTCTTCCTCCTCTCTTCTTCTTCCTCCTCTCTTCCCTATCGCCGTCCGCACACCATATACCCCTGCTCACTGCTCGCCCGCCCGCGCAATCTTCCTTGGTAGCTCGCGTGTACCATATCCCCCCGCTCACTACTCGGCCACACGAGGAGAAGCTTCTTTGCTCGCCCGCCCGAATCCACTTCCCCGTTGGCTCGCATGCACCGAAAACCCCAATGGCAGAACTGACTGACACGCAGAGCCGTGACTGGAATTCCCTCCCCGATGTTCTCTTGGAGCAGATCTGTAGTCATATGGACCTACTCAGCACCGTTCATCTGGCTACATGCTCGGTGTCTTTGTACCATTCACTCATCTTCAACCGGCCGGATCTTTTCAAGACACCCTGCTTGCTGATGGCCGATCCTCGCAGGTGTCCCAGACACCGACTTGACGATCCTACGGAGGTTGTCGTGGTGCCCCTCAACATGCTACCACTACCCTTCCACCTGTCCTTCATGCGCGACCACTACTGGGCGGGCATGAAGGCCAACTGGATCGTCCTCATCCACCACACCGATAGTCCATGGCATCTCGTGGATATCTACACCCAGCGAGAGATCACCCTTCCATCATTGGATACCGCCGCCATTGAGCCTCGCGGCCCGCCGGACACTCCTGCCTACTACGCACGAGACGCGTCAAGCTTTTGGCTCGACCTCTGTTTGCAGAAAGTTGTAATCTGCGAAGTGCCCACACCATCAGAAGACAACATGGATTACAAGCTCATTGCCTTGTTCAACATGGGATTAGTCTATCTGAAATCCGATCGCCATACATGGTTATGGAACATCATCAATCCTGTTGAGGCAACATTTCTGTCTGATGCTATAATGCACGATGGCATCATTTACGCGGTCGACGCATAGATTGGCTGCCTATACTGGTGGAATCTATCGTCGTGTAATTGTTCTATCTCATCTCATCTTTACCTTATGAATACGATAGCCTGTTCATTTGTTACAAATTTAGAATGCATAGCATGTCTATAACCACATCATTGCTATATGTTCCTCTCATTTCCTAGATTTTTATGACCACACATGTTTATTGTTAGAGTTGACATGAGAACAATTGGCATCTAATGATTGTTAGAATACATATTATGAGCATAACATCATGATTGCTATATGTTACTCTCGTTTATAAGATTTTTATAACAACGCATGTTATTGCTTAGAGATATATGAGAACAGTAGTAGTAAGTGCTACGGTAGAATATGAGTAGGCGCTGTCATAGCTGTTTTCCTCTCATTGTTACATGATGTTTGAACCATGACATATTGCTAGGATATGAAAGCCATTGGCTTATTTTTTTTAACTTGGGGTATGATTATGACCAAGGCATTACAATTCTCTGTCTATGATATGTGTCACTGTTATAATAATCTTAATTCCACACATACTCTGAACATGATTGTTTATTTTTGTCCCTTTGGTCTCCAATTTGAATTGTTGCAACAGACGCAAATGCGCTGGCCTTCATGATTCCAGGACCTGGAATCATACCAGCCGATGGGTGGTGGTTTATCGCTCGTTTTGCTGACGGCGGTCATTTGATGCTCATTCGCACGTACCAAATTGACCAAACCATTACATCAAACCACATGCAGTACAATGCGTGGGGCGTTCATGACATTGATGGCTGTGGCTGCTTCATGTTCGAGAAAGATCCCAGCTCCGTTGGGCCAGGCGTATTCAACTGGAGGCGGGTTTACAGCCTCGGCAACCACTCCTTGTTCCTCGGGCTCAATTATCCGATCATCCAACCAATCATCGATCATATCACCGGCGATGATTACTGTGCTATGCAACTTCCATTCGCGAGGGGGGGCTGTGTTTACACATCATACCATGGGTTTCATGAATCACCATATCCAGAGATTCGTCGACACAGCTTGTTGCCAGATAATCTTCAGTGTGTGAAAGGCATCAAGCTTCCATGCGATGGATGGCTTTTGCAAACCCGACATGCGGCGATGTGGTTCATACCAACAGCAAATATGCACAACTTGATTCATGCTGATATCTAGACTGAGCCATGTATTCTACTGCTGTAGCACGACCCTCTTTTATTGGATATTATGTATTGTTGTTAGTTTGAAGCACTCCTCTGCTTTGAAGGATAGATACCTTCCTGGGATCAAGTGCATCCTAACTCACCTGCATAGGATGTACTGATAATGATGATGGAGATCCTGTGCAGAAGCCATATATATATATATCAGTTAGGCTTCAAGTGCGTACTTGTTAGTTAAACCTATGTATAAACTGTGACACTAAATACGACTAGTAAGTAGTACAATAGCAGTACTAGTATACGTCGGTCAAATTATTCATCATGTCCACACATTGAATTGACGTGACAACATGCTGCGCGTGAGGTGACACAAGAATCCCGGCGGCGTGTTCGGGTATTCTGGACTTCAGATTTGGAGTACCACTTATCTGTCGAAATCTTTCATCATTCACTTAAAACAGCCGATTGATCATACATTGAGTACCATATAACTGGAATTACTGATGCAAGTCGAAGAAGGATTGGCCGGTGCTGCCGGCTGGCGTCAAGTTCGATCCCATGGATCAGGAGCTGATCGAGCACCTTGAGGCCAAAGTGAGTGCTGACAGCGCGAGATTTCAGTCTCTCATCGATTTGTTCATACCAACCATCGGCAGCGAGCACGGCATATGCTACACCCAACCTGAGAAACTTCCAGGTAAGACACCGATCGGTCGTCTACTTGCACAAACATATTCCTTTTTTTATAGCTCTATTTTTCTTTTTAGACGCAGACCTGGTGAAGCAATTACAATTTGATAGTTAAAAAAGTGAAACAAGTGACTGCAACATGCCAAAGATGTTATGAAAATGCCAACTAGGTACACTAAAACCTGTATTCCACAATATTGCAGGTATCACACTGAGTGGCCTAAGGAAGCATTTCTTCCAACGCAATTCTAGGGCGTTCAAAAGGGGCGCGTGGACGCGTCGCAAGATACAGTCGGAGTGCGGCATGCACGCGATGTGGCACAAGACTGGCAATACCTTGCCGGTGATGGTCAACGGCCGGCAGACGGGCAGCAAAAAAAGGTTCTGGTGCTGCACACCAACAAGAACTTCGACCAGCAGAGGACGAACTGGGTGATGCACCAGTACCACCTCGGGGACCTGGAGCAAGAGAAGGAGGGAGAGCTGGTCCTCTGCAAGATTTTCTACCAGACGAACACTAGGGCCAGGAGTAAAAAGATTATAAGTTAGTTTGGTATTGGTAGTTGTACTACCTTGTCGTCCGCAAGTTGGTATTGTTGTTAACGATCTTTTGGTATGAACTTGCATTTGCTTCCAACCATCATGCCGAGGGTCAACGTGGATATAAAGCTGAATCATTTTTTCGAAACGAATTTTCAGGCACCTGATTTTTATTTGATGGGTAGCATAAGCACTCGTCGTTCGAATTCCCAGTTCTCCAATTTTTTTCGAAACAAGTGCATGCACTTATTATCACGATAAAAAAAATATCCGTGCTGCATCCCAGTAATCAGTCTGTACTTGCAGAATTCTCTCGCTTATTGAGCACATATATTGTTTTTTCAGGTCGAGCAAGTTTCAACTGGGCTGTAGATTGCCCAGGGTTGTTTTGTTTTAACAGGCCCAGCCCATGACGACAACGGGGCACAAAGATACAGCAGGTATCTACTGGCCTCTGGCCTGCCAGCGTTAGTTATATTTTGTCTTACAACATCCGCAGGCAATTTTTTTACTGAATCAAACACACAGCCCAGTTCTATTTTCCTCTTGAAACGCATGTCCTACATCCGTTTTCTAAGCTCTACCTATAGTTTTACTAGTTCATATACACGTATCATTATATTGAAAACACATAAAATTCCCTTTTCATATTTACATCCTTATTTTTGTTGATTTTTCCCACCCAGCGCTGATTTTTTTACCACTGGTTTTCCCTTAAACCAACTAAATTTGTCCCGCGTCTTATCTGCTTACAAAAACAAAACGATTTTTTTGGCAAATCAATAAGTTCTTAAAAAAATGTTTATCTTTTTGGGATTACAACATTTCGGACTCCACCGGAATATGCAAAATAAGGTTGGACTTTTTGACCGTGGTCCTAGGCAGAAAATGGGATGTAATAAATTACTTCAGAATTAGCAAATGGGCTGCGAATTATAAAAAATAGCAAATGGGCTTTATGTTGTCTGCCACAGATTTGGAGGCTGACTTGTGGGCCTACTAAGTTCATGTGTACACAAGGTTTCTCAAAAAAGAAACTTAGTCAACAATCGACTCTACCAGCGTCAGACCGTTAGATGTCAATCTAACGGCAATCGTGCTTCTTCAGTCTCTGATCCTCCTGCCCTAGCCGCCCAAACCAGCGCCATCGGAACCGCCTGTTCCTGCCTCCCGTGGCTGCAGTGCTACCGGGAAGGCTTCACGGCCCCATCATACTCGCATCCCTGGCCTGTCTATCCCTCTACTCACCCACACCTGCTGTTATTTTCCGGCGACGGCAGCCGAACCAGTCAACACTCGTACTCTCCACCGTGTGGGCAGCCACTACCGTGTCTTCCTCGGCTCCGTGTCGTTCCCTTCGTAGGCCTCGCCGTCGTCCACCGCCCTGGTGCTCTCGGCGCGGCATGGTCAACGATGTCCATCCAACGGCCGTAGTGCTTCTTCAACCTCTGGTCTTCTTTCCCCAGCCGCCCAAAGCAGCGCCGGTCGTGCCGCATGCTCCTGCCTCCCGTGGCCGGCTGTGCTGCCACGGAGGCCTCACCGTCCCCATACTACTCCCACCGCTGGCCAGGCCATCCCTCCACTCACCCACTCCCCCCTGTTATTCTGCAGCGATGGCAGCCTCACACCGTAGCCGAACCAGTGAACCCTCGTACTCCTCTCCGCATGGGCATCCACTGCCACGTCTTCCCCGGCTCCGCGTCGTCCCCTTCCTAGGACTCGCCATCGTCCACCGCCTTGGTGCTCTCGGCGCGGCGTGGTAAACGTGGTTAACGACATTCCATCGGAAGAGTACTATACGTGGAGAGGCTGACAGCTGGGTCCACGGCCATAGCCTAGTTTTTTTTTGATTTGCCATGTAAGTCGCTTTGTCAGGCCTGTTGGGATGCAAATCTTTCAAGACGAGGAGAGCTTTCATTTGGCTGGCCGAGAAAATGGCCCATCAGTAATGAGAAATGGGATGTACATTTTTAAAACACATCAAACCAGCAATTAGTTTCAAATATCTTTTTTTCATTTCGAGATTTGAAATTACATTAATTTTTATGCGTGGAGAATTTGTTGGATTTTATATTGATACACAATTATTTTTAAAATCAGTTTGAATGTGAGTCGAAATTTTGGGATTAAAAACAGTTCAGACCGGACCGAAATATGCAAAATTTCGTATAATTTTTTAACCGTGGCCACAATATGGGCTGTAATGCTAACAAAAAGAATATGGGCTCAAAAAAACCTTAATAATTAGCAAATGGGCTGTAAATTATTAGAAATAATGGCAGATGGGCTGTATGCTGTTTTCCACAGATTTGAGGCTTTCCTAGAAAAAAGGTTGACGCCCAAGCAGTGACTGTTGGATGGCCATCCAACGGCTGTCGTGCTTCTTCAATCTCTGCTCTTCCTGCTCCAGCCGCTCAAACAAGCGCTGGCGGGACTGCCTGCTCCCTCCTCCCCGCGGCCGGATCTGCTACCGTGCAGGCCTCACCGCCCCACCGTACTCCATTCGCTGAGCTAGCCATCCCTCTACTCACCCACACCTGCTGTTATTCTCCGGCGACGGCAGACAAACCAGTAAACTCTCGTACAGTCGTACTCCCCTCCGCGTGGGAAACAACTGCCGAGTCTTCCCTGCCTCCGTGTCCTTCCCTTCCTAGGCCTCGCCGTCGTCCACCGCCCTAGTGCTCTCGGCGAGGCCTGGTCAACGTGGTCAATGACCGACATGCATCTGAAGTGGACTTTACGTGGAGAGGCCGACAGCTGGGTCCACGGCCGCACAAAAGGAAATACCTCTTTATTAAGCGCAAAATAATGATTCCTCCACCTGACATCAGGGACCCACCGAAAGGGCCTCTGTATTTTGCCAAAAAAACATTACTGCCGCTGACAGCTCGGACCCACCAGCTATATCTTCGCATGCAAGGAAGTGCCTCCTTATTACGCACAAAAAAATGAATACCCCCCTGTTAGCTGGGACCCAGTATAGTTGCAGGCAGACTTGTGGGCCTACTAAGTTGACGGGGATGGAGGGCTTTGTCAACTTAGTCAATATGCATGATTCTAGCTCCAGTGACCGTACGATGTCCATCCAACGGCCGTAGTTCTTCTTCAACCTCTGGTCTTCTTGCTCCAGCCGCCCAAACCAGCGCCGGTCGTGCCTCGTGCTCCTGCCTCCCATGGCCGGGTGCGATGCGGCGGAGGCCTCACCGCCCCTACTACTCCCACCGTTGGCCAGGCCATCCCTCTACTCACCCACACCCCCTGTTATTCTGCGGCGCTGGCAGCCTCACACCGCAGCCGAACCAATGAACCCTCGTACTCCTCTCCGCGTGGGCTTCCACTTCTGTGTCTTCCCCGGCTCCGTGTCATCCCCTTCCTAGGCCTCGCCGTCGTCCAGAACACCGCCCTGGTGCTCTTGGCGCGGCGTGGTCAACGTGGTCAACGACCGACTTCTACGTGGAGAGGCTGACAGCTGGGTCCAGGCGGCCGCAAGGAAGTGCCTCCTTATTACGTGCAAAATAATTATTCCTCCACCTTACAGCAGTGACCCACCGGACGGGCCACCTTATTTCGCGAAAAAAACGTTTCCCCCCTGACTACTCGGACCCACCAGACGGGCCAGTGTATTTCGCGAAAAAAAACATTCCCCCACTGTCAGCTCGGACCCACCGGAAGAGCCTCCTTATTACGCACAAAAAAAAATGAATACTCCCCCTGCTAGCCGGGACCCACCATGGTGGGAGGCTGACTTGTGGGCCTACTAAGTTGACTGGGACGGGGGCCTTCGTCAACTTTAGTCAATATGAATGATTCTAGCTGCACTGACCGTCCGATGTCCATCCAACGGCTGTAGTGCTTCTTCAACGTCTGGTCTTCTAGCTCCAGCCGCCCAAAGCAGTGCCGGTCGTGGCGCATGCTCCTGCCTCCCGTGGCCGGCTGTGTTGCCGCGGAGGCCTCACCGCCCCCTACTATTCCCACCGCTGGCCAGGCCCTGCGGCGACGGCAGCCTCACACCGCAGCCGAACCAGTGAACCCTCGTACTCCTCTCCGCGCGCGCGCGGGCTTCCGCTGCCGCGTCCTCCCCGGCTGCCCGTCGTCCCCATCCAAGGCCTCGCCGTCGTCCACCGCCCTGGTGCTGTCGGCGCGGCGTGGTCAACGTGGTCAAGGAACGACTTCCATCAACGTGGACTGTACGTGGAGAGGCTGACAGCTGGGTCCACGGCCGCAGCAAGGAAGTGCCTCCTTATTACGTCCAAAATAATTATTCCTCCACCTGACAACGGGGACCCACCGGACGGGCCACCGTATTCCGCCCCCCTGACTGCTGGGACCCACCAGCTACATCTTCGCACGCAAGGAAGTGCCTGATAGTCGGGACCCACCTGGTCAAAGCGTACGTAGCGTTGTCATTCTGGTCGCGAACGTGTACGTACATATATATTGGTCGATGTAGAGAAGCGCACGTGTCGTAGTAGAGGCGGCCAGGGTGCAAGAAAGAAAATACGGCCATGTATGTGTACATACGGGTGGGGTCTGGAACGCCTACTCGCGCATACGTACGGCAAGGGCTCGTGTACATGGCTAGGTCGGAACGGAGAAACAGCGTCGTCGTCGTGTTCATGGGTCGGAACGGAATGCGTGGTCATGTTCATCGGGAGGGCTTGGACGGAAGAGGCGATGGAAACAGGCTTGGCATACCGTATAACGGAGGAAACGGCCTTGTGTTCGACCGGCCATGTTCGAAATGGGATCCTGTTCATCAGGAGGGGTCTGGCATACCGCAAAACGGAGGAAACAGACCTCCTATGGTCGAAACGGGGGTCTTGTTGATCGGGAGGGGTGTGGCGTACCGCAAAATGGAGGAAACGGACCTCCTACGGTGGAAACGGGGGTCCTGTTGATCGGGAGGGGTGTGGCGTACCGCAAAACGGAGGAAACAGACTTGTGTTGGAGCGCTACGATCGAAACGGGTGTCCTGTTCATCGGGAGGGGTGTGGCGTACCGCAAAACGGGACTCCACGGGATACTGTTCATCTCCACCGTCGACCCCCTCCAGCCTCCACGAGCTACTGTTCATCCACCGTCGACCTCCTCCAGCCTCCACGGGCTCCTGTTCATCCAGCCTCCACCGCGCGCTACTCCACTGACTACTGTTCAACCACCCCTCCACCATCTACTGTTCATCCAGCCCTCCACACCACGGGGTCCTGTGCAACCACCCCTCCACGGGCACCCCTCCACCGTCTACTGTTCATCTTGCCCTCCACACCACGGGGTCCTGTTCATCCACCCCTCCACGGGCACCCCTCCACTGTCTACTGTTCATCCAGCCCTCCACCACACCACGGGGTCCTGTTCATCCAGAGGCAACGCCACCGCTCACTGTTCATCCAAACCCCCCTGCAACGCTCACTGTTCATCCCATCGATCGGCTTCAGTTAGCAGCAGTAGCGAAGGAATCGCTCGATCGGGTTCAGTTAATAGCCATCGATCGATCGCTCGGGTTCAGTAACGCGTAGCGTGCAGTGCAATCGCTTGGGTTCAGTTAGAGCCCAACGCCTCGCTCAGGTTCAGTTAGAGCCAACGGCTCGCACACACGCGCGTACGTGTACGAGAGAAACGCGCATCGCTCGGCCCCCGACCTCCCATCGTAACCGGGAACTCCCCGAAATTTTCCTCCCCCTCGCTTCTACCACGGTTTTTTCCGTCATGGACGGCCCAAAGAATGTCATGCAGCTGCATCTCCGGCCCGCCCAGGACGAAAAGCCCATTTTCTGTCATGATTTTTTGTCATAGAAGTAGGAGCCCACCACATCTATGATGATACCGGGTTTTGTCACAATTATCGTCATAGAAGTGTCATATGTATGACAGAATTTTTTTTCGTTCGGCCCAAAATGTCACGGATGTGTCTCTTTTTGTAGTGTTTTGCCCAAATAGCCTCACCATCATCACTTGCACCTAAAGAGACGCCAACCTAGAGATTTGGGCCACCAGAAGAGATGCATAGATGCCCATGGCATTCTATCGAGCTCCTTGTGTTCATGGACAGCTTTGGCATAGTTTTATGTTTGCATTGTGATCTTGCCCCTCTGGACAAACCGGCATGTCCACTAATCTCGTAGCCACCTCTCACCAAGACCTGTTAATTGCCAGCCTTACCCAAGCAATCTAGGCCACCCTGGCCTTCTATCGAGCATGTAGCGTGTGTGCTCTGGGCGCGCCCAGAGCGCACGTTTTGCACACACGCGCAACCGAGCCGCCGCCTCTTGCCCCTGGCCTTTGCTCGCCTGCAGGGCCGCACCCCGTTCTCGTCCGCTCGCCAGAACCCTCCAAGCCACCCCTGGCGCCCTACAGCACCGCCGTCAGAGTCCTCTTGGCGGCACGCCGGTGTCCGCAACACGCCCCTGCCATGGCAGCGCCGCCCAAGCCACAGCCGCCCGCCAGCTGCCCTCTAGAACAGCTCGAGCTCATCCACGAGCCCGTCCGCTAGCGCCCGTCACCGCCATGTCGCCCTGCCAGCAACAGAACGGCGGTTCGCCGGCGTTCTTATCCGCAACCGCGGGAACCGACCTCGACCGCCTATAAAAGGAGCCATCGAGCTCGTCCAGACCCTCACGCGACCTCAGGCCATCTCCCTACTGCTCCCATAGCCAGCAATCGACGGAGGGAGGCCGTTTGCCTCGTCTCTGGCCAGATCGGCCGCCGCCACGCTCCGGTGCCGTACGCCGCGAGCAGGGCCTCCCCAGTTCTTCCAGCGCCACCGTCCGACTACCCTCAACTGTGCGGAGCCGCCCCACCTCTCTAGCCCGATCGGGAGCCACCATAGCTCGAGACCCCGATCCACCCGAAACCACCGTCCGCCACGGAGCTCACTGCCGGCGACCCCCTCCACCCCCGCCAGCCTATCGACCACTTGGAGGACCGCCCTGGACCAGCGGATCCATCCCCGCCCTCAGAATCCCACGGGGAGCCGCCGTTCGTCGGCGGCAATCGCTGGAGCCCCGGCACCGCTCAGCCAAAGAAGGAAGGAGGGCGCGGGCGACTGGTCAAACCTGACCAGTGGACCTGACGGCCCCACCTGCCCGTGACCCCAGCTCTGCCGACGTGTTTCAAGTGGAAACGTAAAACCCAGGAGTACATCTTCTCTATCTCGAAAGCGTATTCTTGTTCGAACTGTTTTTCTTTTTCTTTTTAATTTAAAAACATATTTTGATTGAAACTTTGACTAGCTATAACTTTTTAAATATAACTCCGTTTGACGTGATTTTTTTTGTTGTTTCCCAAATTCCATCAAGTTTATTTCCATATTTATTTGAAAATTTTCCAAACAACTTTTTGTACTGTTTTGAAACTATGTGTCAATTTAAATTTTCTTAAAAATAGGATTTTGAAGAAGGAAGCAACTTTCAAAAAGTGCACCCTACTTATAGACTCTTGGAAGGCAAGCATTCTGAACCCCGGTATAATATTTGTTGTGTGTCGTTCGATGCTAATACGACACCACCTTGACATGAGGTGTTCGATATTTTATGTGATGATATGATCATGTTTAGGAGTGCATAATGAGGATTCCTTGCTATTGGAATTTGATATGCTTCTGATAGTAATCACCCTCGTATGCCTTTCATGCCTATCGGGAGGAACCCGAGAAAGTCTCTGCTTGGGTAGACATGAATTTGTCTCTAATAATTCGTTGAGACGATTATGTCCGGTAAGGCATGGTGAGGTATGATGAGGGGTGATTCTGTTTGTCGGTGTGAAATATATTTGTTATACTAATCCTGCAGGGAATGCCTTAACCTCCTAAGTCGACCATAGATCGAGTCTTGTCCTAGTAACCCCCATACTTGTTTCGTACTACCACTTGTCCCTGCCATAGGTAGGGTATGGTTCAGTAAGTTGTCAACCCCTTCCTAGCACACACCGTACAGAGAGGCCATGGTGGAAGATACCGGCTGCATCCGGAAGACATGCCACCTGGTCCGGGGGCATGGGTGTTTCGGGTTGGAGCCGAGGGGGTAGCTCCCCTAGTTTGCGCGTGTTATAAATTTTGTGATCCCATGCTTGTCGAGGTTGTAGCCTCCCCACTTAGAGTTTCGCTTAACAGGTGTCGTGGGTGATTCCAAACACCGGTAAGTTAGGCTGGTGTGTGCGGTCAGGTGTGTTTTCAACTAATAGACCGTAGATGGAATTAGTTCCGATGGACTAAAGGAATCCGTTACTCGTGGGTAAAGAGTACACTCTCTGCAGAGATTATATCTATTCGAATAGCCGTGTCCATGGTTAAGGACTACAGTCTGGGATGGGTCAAGTGTCGGTCTTAGTGTCGGTCTTCGGAGGAAAAATTGTTAAACCAGAACATGGATCATGACTTGTGACTCATGATGATTATGATTATTATTATTATGGACTAACCATTTACATTATTGAGTATCCCTGGGACGGTTCTACCTCCTGGATATTCACTGTGATTATTCTCTTATAAGCCCTTTATGTGGTGTCACTCAGACGCCTGACTGTGGCATGCTTGCTATTTAAATTACTTACAAGCCCTTTATGTGGTGTCGCTCAGACACCTGACTGTGGCATGCTTGCTATTTAAATTACTTATAAGCCCTTTATGTGGTGTCGCTCAGACGCCCGACTGTGGCATGCTTGTTATTTAAATTACTTATAAGCCCTTTATGTGGTGTCGCACAGACGCCCGACTGTGGCATACTTGTTATTTATTTTATTTGTAAGCCCTTTTTGTGGTGTCGCTCAGACGCCCGACTGAGGCATGCTTTATATTATTATCCTTTCGAGGCATCGCTTCAGACACCCGATCGGTGCATTCTAATTCTACTCTCTGATTGCATATTCATGTTTGACATGAATAACCTGCTTGCGTGCATCATGGATTTTTTTATTTCATGACTGACATTGTGATCATGGAATATTTCAGAGCATGATTATCATTTGTTATATTATACGTGTGTTCATAATGTTTGCAAGTACATTCAAAGTACTCACTGGCTTGTCCCTGGCTATTGTCTTGGCCAGATTTCTTGCATGGAGAGGAGTGTTGCGATGACAGTGCCGGAACCTACGCAATGGTGATAGCAGCCTCGCGAAGATAGGAGTTATCCAGGTCAGCTGTTCCTGTGGGAAATGGAGTCCCATAGACACTGATGAACCACAAACGCTTCTGCCATCAGCCACTAGAAACCTTGTGTTGTACTCATTGGCCAGAATGGTCTTGTACTACATATTTTGTGTTTTGCTTGGAATTTCTGTATCAAGTTGGTGCCTCATCAGCTAACAGTAATCCTTGGGCTGGTGAGCACAAGGACCATTTTCTGGGAAATATATCCTGAAAAAACTGGTCCTTACACTCAAGCTCATCATAAGCGAGCACTCGAGGTGACCCGTATATGAGTTCCGTGGGGAGAACTGCCTCCGCCCATATACTAAGGCAAGGGGTGTCTCTCCGGTGGCTCGATTTGGCGTCGTTCTGATCGACCAAAGAACCACCGACAATTCATCAATCCAGCGCCTTCCGCTCTTATGCAACCTGTCAAAGGTCTTCATTCTCAGGCCTCGCAACACTTCAGCATTCGCCCTCTCTGTTTGGCCATTGCTCCGTGGTGTGCCACAGAAGCAAAACAGACCTTGTTGCCGAGGTCTTGAATGTACTGCATGAAGGTGTGGCTTGTGAACTGCGTGCCGTTGTCGGTGATGACTCTGTTTGGCACACCAAAACGGCAGACTAGCCCCTTGAAGAACTTGACGGCTGACTGTGCTATCACCTTCCTCACTAGTTCCACCTCTGGCCACTTTGTGAACTTGTCGATTGCAACGTACAAGTACTCAAAGCCCCTGATAGCACGGGGGAAAGGGCCCAGTATGTCGAGCCCCTAGACTAAGAATGGCCAGGAGAGAGGGATCGTTTGAAGGGCTTGAGCTGGTTGATGAAGCTTCTTTGAAAGGAACTGACACGCTTCACATTTGGTTACTAGTGTCGTCGCATCCTGGAGGGCGGTGGTCCAGAAGAAACCTTGTCGGAACGCCTTTCCGACAAGGGCCCTCGACCCTATGTGGGAGCCACATATGCCTCCATGGATATCTTCCAACAGCTCCAGTCCTTCCTCTCGAGGGATGCACTTCAATTTCACACCGTTCGGCCTTCTCATGTACAACCGACGGGCTACTTTTTCTGCTTCTTCTTGCTCCTCAGGAAGCTCCCTTGTTTGGAGGAATCGGACGGTATGCTGCGCCCATGCCGGAGCCTGGGGCTCGACGACAAGGACCAAAGGCATCTCTTCTGTCATGGGAGCGGCTATCTCCACGGCTAGGGCTTCACGCTCTACCGGAGTCAGTTGCTCTTGGGCAGGCTCAGCGTCCGCGGCAGCACCCTTCACTACAAAAAAAAGACACATCCATGACATTTTGGGCCGAACGAATTTTTTACTGTCATACATATGACACTTCTATGACGATAATTGTGACAAAACCCGGTATCATCATAGATGTGGTGGGCTCCTACTTATATGACAAAAAATCATGACAGAAAATGGGCTTTTCGTCCTGGGCGGGCTGGAGACACAGCTGCATGACATTCTTTGGGCCATCCATGATGGAAAAAACCGTGGTAGAAGCGAGGGGGAGGAAAATTTCGGGGAGTTCCCGGTTAAGGTGGGAGGTCGGAGGCTGAGCGATGCGCGTTTCTCTCGTACACGTACGCGCGTGTGTGCGAGGCGTTGGCTCTAACTGAACGCGAGCGAGGCGTTGGGCTCTAACTGAATCCGAGCGATTGCACTGCAGGCTATGCGTTACTGAACCCGAGCGATCGATCGATGGCTGTTAACTGAACCCGATCGAGTGATTCCTTTGCTACTGCTGCTAACTGAAGCCGATCGATGCTGCCTCTGGGATGAACAGTGAGTGTTGCGGGGGGTTTGGATGAACAGTGAGCGGTGGCGTTGCCTCTGGATGAACAGGACCTCATGGTGTGGTGGAGGGCTGGATGAACAGTAGACGGTGGAGGGGTGCCCATGGAGGGGTGGATGAACAGGACCCCGTGGTGTGGAGGGATGGATGAACAGTAGACGGTGGAGGGGTGGTTGAACAGGACCCCGTGGTGTGGAGGGCTGGATGAACAGTAGACGGCGGAGGGGTGCCCGTGGAGGGGTGGTTGAACAGGACCCCGTGGTGTGGATGGCTGGATGAACAGTAGATGGTGGAGGGGTGGTTGAACAATAGCCGTTGGAGTAGCGCGCGGTGGAGGCTGGATGAACAGGAGCCCGTGGAGGCTGGAGGAGGTCGACGGTGGATGAACAGTAGCTCGTGGAGGCTGGAGGGGGTCGACGGTGGAGATGAAAAGTATCCCGTGGAGTCCCATTTTGCGGTACGCCACACCCCTCCCGATGAACAGGACCCCCGTTTCGACCGTAGCGCTCCAACACAAGTCCATTTCCTCCGTTTTGCGGTAAGCCACATCCCTCCCGATCAACAGGACTCCCGTTTCGACCGTAGGAGGTCCGTTTCCTCCGTTTTGCAGTACGCCACACCCCTCCCGATCAACAGGACCTCCGTTTCGACCGTAGGAGGTCTGTTTCCTCCGTTGTGCGGTACGCCAGGCCTCGTTTCCGTCGCCTCTTCTGTCCAATCCCTCCCGATGAACACGACGCATTCCGTTGGCTCCCCATGAACACTACTCATTCTGTTGCCTCCCCATGAACACGACGACGACCCTGTTTCTCCGTTTCGACCCAGCCATGTACACGAGCCCTGGCTGTACGTATGCGCGAGTAGGCGTTCGAGACCCCGCCCGTATGTACACATACGTGGCCGTATTTTATTTCTTGCACCCTGGCCGCCTCTACTACGACACGTGCGCGCCTCTACATCGACCAGTATATATGTACGTACACGTTTGCGACCAGAATGACAACGCTACGTACGTTTCGACCAGGTGGGTCCTGACTGTCAGGCACTTCCTTGCTTGCAAAGATGTAGCTGGTGGGTCCCAGCAGTCAGGGGGGCGAATCGTTTTTTTTCCTGGACGCACTTCCTTGCGTGCGAAGGTGTAGCTGGTTGGTCCCAGCAGTCAGGGGGGAAACGTTTTTTTCGTGAAATACAGTGACCCGTCTGGTGGGTCCCTGCTGTCAGGTGGAGGAATCATTATTTTCCGCGTAATAAGGAGGCACTTCCTTGCTGCCGCCGTGGACCCAGCTGTCAGCCTCTCCACATACAGTCCACGTCCGATGGAAGTCATTCCTTGACCACGTTGACCACGCCGCGCTGAGAGCACCAGGGCGGTGGACGACGGCGAGGCCTAGGAAACGGACGACGCGGAGCCGCTGAAGACGCGGTAGTGGATGCCCATGCAGAGAGGAGTATGAGGGTTCACTGGTCCGGCTGCGGTGTGAGGCTGCCGTCGCCGCAGGGCTTGGCCAGCGGTGGGAATAGTAGGGGGCGGTGAGGCCTCCCCGGCAGCACAGCCGACCACAGGAGGAAGGAGCAGGCAGCACGACCGGCGCTGCTTTGGGCGGCTGGAGCAAGAAGACTAGAGGTTGAAGAAGCACTACGGCCGTTGGATGGACATCATACGGTCATTGGAGCTAGAATCGTGCATATTGACTAAGTTGACAAAGCCCTCTGTCCCCGTCAACTTAGTAGGCCCACAAGTCAGCCTGCCACCAAGGTGGGTCCCAGCTAACATGGGGAGTATTCATTTTTTTGCACGTAATAAGGAGGCACTTCCTTGCGTGTGAAGATATAGCTGGTGGGTCCGAGCTGTCAGCGGCGGTAACATTTTTTTGCGAAATACAGAGGCCCTTTCGGTGGGTCCCTGATGTCAGGTGGAGGAATCATTATTTTGCACGTAATAAGGAGGCATTTCCTTGTGTGCGGCCGTGGACCCAGCTGTCGGCCTCTCCACGTACAGTCCACTTTAGATGCATGTCGGTCGTTGACCACGTTGACCAGGCCACGCCGAGAGCACCAGGGCGGTGGACGACGGCGAGGCCTAGAAAGGGAACGACACGGAGGCAGGGAAGACTCGGCAGTTGTTTCCCACGCAGAGGGGAGTATGACTGTACGAGGGTTTACTGGTTCGTCTGCCGTCGCCGGAGAATAATAGCAGGTGTGGGTGAGTAGAGGGATGGCTAGGCCAGTGATGGGAGTACAGTGGGGCTGTGAAGCCTGCGCGGCAGCACAGCCGGCCGCGGGGAGGAGGGAGCAGGCAGTCCCGCCGGCGCTTGTTTGAGCGGCTAGAGCAGGAAGAGCAGAGATTGAAGAAGCACAATGGCCGTTGGATGGACATCCAACAGTCACTGCTCGTGCGTCAACCTTTTTTTAGGAAAGCCACAAATCTGTGGATAACAGCATACAGCCCATCTGCCATTATTTCTAATAATTTTCAGCCCATTTGCTAATTCTTAAGGTTTTTTTGGAGCCCATATTCTTTTTGTTAGCATTACAGCCCAAATTGTGGCCATGGTTAAAAAATTATACGAAAATTTTCATATTTCGATGCGGTCTGAACTGTTTTTATCCCGAATTCGACTCGCATTCAAATTGATTTTAAAAATAAATGTATATCAATATAAAATCCAACAAATTCTCCACGCATAAAAATTAATTAATTTAAAATCTTGAAATGAAAAAAAAGATATTTGAAACTAATTGCCGGTTTGATGTGTTTTGAAAATGTACAGCCCATTTCTCATTACTGATGGGCCATTTTCTCGGCCAGCCGAATGAAAGCTCTCCTCGTCTTGAAAGATTTGCAGCCCAACAGGCCCGACAAAGCGACTTGCTTGGCAAATCACAAAAAAACTGGGTTGTGGCCGTGGACCCAGCTGTCAGCCTCTCCACGTACAGTACTCTTCCGATGGAAGTCGTTCCTTGACCACGTTGACCACGCCGCGCGGAGAGCACCACGGCGGTGGACGACGGCGAGGCCTGGGAAGGGGACGACGCGGAGCCGGGGAAGACGCGGCAGTGGAAGCCCGCGCGGAGAGGAGTACGAGGGTTCACTGGTTCGGCTGCGGTGTGAGGTTGCCGTTGCTGCAGGGCCTGGCCAGCGGTGGGAATAGTAGGGGGCGGTGAGGCCTCCGCGGCAGCACAGCCGGCCACTGTCAGGACTGCCTTTCCAATAAAACAATTATTGGAAAGCCGACCTTTGTGTTGACCAGTACAGAAGAATTCTACTTACTGGCAGACAAAACCTTGATACAGAAATCCAGCAGTACTAAATATTATACATGGTTGAGCTGAGGATGCTCAACAATTTATTACAAGCACGCCTATATTTAACATAAAGGGGGATATGACATAAGGGTATGGTGGCATAACTACTGACTCGCAATAAAGGTGGTGGTGGATGTGTCACAGTGAGGTGGGTGACATGACTCTGAAATCTAACAGCTCATCAAGCGTCGGAGTGAGGCTTGATGATTTTACTTGGGTAGCGGAAGTGTATATAATACAAGTGACCAATTCCAAGATCGCAGGAGACTGACTGGGACTCCTCTAGGCGTCGGACTCGCTATCGAACTCTTCATCCATAAGATCGCCTTCGTCAACATCTGGCCAAATCAACAAGCCAGGTGAGTACTTTGAATGTACTCGCAAGACAGTTCGGACATAAGATATAACAAATGTAAACATGATGCACATGAGCAGATTAGTATGCACAGTCAAATAATAGATTTGCACTGCACGATACATAAAAGGAAGTCAGGCGGTAATCCTCTCGAAATCCCAATTAAATAACAGAAGACCGATCGGGTGTCTGAAGCGACGCCTCGAAAGGTAAAAGTAATTAACATGCCGCAGTCGGGCGTCGGGGCGACACCACATAAAGGGCTTATATTGGAAGGTAAATGACAGCACGTGCCACAGTCTGATGTCTATGCTACATCATATAAAGGGCTTATATCAAAAGTAAATAACAATAATGCCACAGTCGGACATCTGAGCGACATCACATAAAGGGCTTATATCAAAAGTAAAATACAATCATGCCATAGTCGGACGTCTGAGCGACATCACATAAAGGGCTTATATCAAAAGTAAAATACAATCATGCCACAGTCGGACGTCTGAGCGACATCACATAAAGGGCTTATAGTTTATCATTCGGATTTAAGTAGCTTATGAATTTAAATCATCGCAAGGAAATACTCAACATATAATAATGAACTGATTAGTCCATTCACATGAATAACCTTCAGCTGAGTTTACCACTCTCGGTTTTATGTTTACTCTCCGGAGGCTGTCACCGGGGTTGACACTGAGATTTGACACTGAGACTGACACTGACACTGCTACGGTGTCCAAGTCCTTGTTCATGGACAAGGATACTCGAAGGGTTTTGACTCTGCAGAGTTTGTACTCTTTAACCACAGCCAACGGTTTTCGGTAGTCACGAGGACTAGTTCCGCTTACGGTGTTTTAGAAGAAACACGTCTAACCAGTACACAACCATTCCACATTCCGTTGCCAGGAATCACCCTCGGCAATGTTCAAGAAAAACCTTAAGACGGGGACGCCACAACCTCGAATAGCATGGGATCAAATTTATATCGCGCGCTCTAAGGGGTGCCACCCCTCTCGGTCCCAACCGGAAACACCCATGCCCCCTGACCGGATGACGGGCTTTAATCCAGGGCCATGGAACCCTCATCACGGTCCCTCTGTTTGGTGTGTACAAGGAAAGAGGTTTGCAACTTACTAAACCGCACTCTTTGCAGAAAACATGTGGCAGCACGAAGGGGAAACGAATGGGATCGAGACTTGACCCACGTTAGAACTGGAGTTAACGGTTGACATAAAACTGGCATGCTTCAACAATACCAGCTTGCAACCCATCATGTCACCACATGATCGTGTTATCTTATCATCATAAGGACACTTCGAACTCCGAAGCTCACCTGTAGCTTGCCTTGCATGCACATAACATTCATCAATGCTTATATAAACATGCCATGAGAAAAATTACTCGAGCAAACATGCAAAACACTCATAATATTAAAGGTTCAAACATGCTTGCCTGGTTCGGAGAAGTCGGAGTCTAGCTCGGCGAAGTATGCGTCTCCTTTACCTCCTCCGGTATCTACGTATTAAAGAAAATTGGATACTACATAAATACCGTGCGTGCACAAAAAGTATCCCAAATATTTTTCAAATAAATATGACGAAAAACTGGACAGAAAAATAAAGATGACAGAAAAAGACTCAAGTCAAAATCATCTTTTGTTTAAAAGTTATAAGGGTTTTAGTCCAGGGACATTTCTATAATGAAATAGAAAGTTTCCAGGGTTTATTTTATAAAAACAAAAAACGTTTCAGTTTTAAATATGCCAGTCGAGAGGGGAGACGTATTTTGCCCGAAGGCGTTTTCAGAAAATGTTTCGAAAAAGAGAAAAAGCTGACGGGGGGGTCCCACCCGTCGGGTTTGAAAACTAAAACATGGCACTGGCACCCGAGGGCCGCGGTGGTCACCGGCGGCGATCCACGGCGAGGCAGGGGGATCGGGGGTACCTACGGGTTCACGGTGTTCTTCCGCACCTGTGGGTGGTGGAGTTGAGCGTCGGCGAGCACCACGTCGACAGCGGCCCCAACTCCGACGGACGGTGGTTAGGGCGAGGTTGATCCTCGTCGGGGAAGGTTGCAAATGCCAAACTGAGGCTCGGGTTAGGTGAGTGAGTGCACTAGGAGGCTATGGGCAGGGTTAGGGATGCGGGGGTGCCCTCACCAGAGCTGATCTCGCCGAAGCCTGAAGCGGAATAGGGCGGCCGGGGATGGAGAAGAAGACCCCCTCGTGGTCCCCCTTGTGGCTGGGTGTGGCTATGGAGAGGTGGAGGTGTGATGCCTGGTCGAGACCGAGCTCGAGGTCTCCTTTTATAGCCGTCCCATGGCGGTGCCCGAGAACGGGATAACTCCGGCGATGGTTACGGCGGTGCAGAAGTTGAACGGGCCAATTGGGTGATTGGGCAGCTTCGAGATGATCCCCTGGCTCCACTCAAACGATAACGTCGGTTGGATTTGGCCTGCTCCATGGTTTCGACGGAACGGCGCGTCGCGGGCCCGTCGGTGGCAGAGAGCACGCCCTGTGCTTGCCAGGCCACGGCGACGGTGCCGCAGCGTGCACAGAGGTGGGGGTGGACATGCGGAGGCCTCTGGTGGCTGGGGCGGTGCCGGTCGGCGCCGAAAGGCAGGGCCGGCCTCTGTTGGCCGCCACGGGTGGCTCTACCACCGCAGAAGACGCCAGAGCTGGCGAGCCACGTCACCACCGACGCCTGCGCCCGGCCAAGCGAGTGTGCGGCGCACTGGATAAGAAGGGGGAGCAGTGAGCATTGATCCAAGGAGGCTACTGGCGAGATTATCGACGGGTTCTGACGAAACGACACTGTCGACTGAACCCAGACACTGAATCTCTGAACTTTTCTGGATTCACACAGAAACAGTGCATCCAGGTGTTCGATGAAATGTTTTTGGCATGTGGGAAATTTTTCTGGAGCTGATCTTCGGTGAGGTGGCCTCTTGGTGTATCTGGAAGCTGCATGAATTATCTCAGAATTTTTGGAAAAGGGAAGATATGAATTTCACCAAAAATGGCATTTCTGGTCCAAACTTGCAGTGGGAAAATTTTGAAATATTTGAACTGAGGACAAGTGGATCTTGATGGATCTAGGTTGAGGGTACTAAGGACTAGTCAGAGGAGTTTTTTGGAGTTAAAACTCAAAAGGAAACTTGCGGTTCCTTTGCAAATCACCTAGGTCCAAAACAAATCACAGAAATAGTTTTGAGGGTAAAATAATTTGAATAAAAATCAAAAATGGCTTGAAACTTGCTGGAGGTGGGAGTCTTGACTTGATCCAAGGCAGGGATGGGTTTTGGAGGGCAATGTCAATATGTGACTTGGCAAAAGGGGAAATTTTTGAATGGGAAAAGAATAAACCCATAATCCCTAGGGTTTCTTTTTAATAGAATGGATTTAAAAAAATAAATTTGTGTAGAGTCAAGACAAAATGAAAAGCTCCCAAGACCAAAAATCAAGGTTGAGAAGAGTACCAAAAATATTTGTCATAAAAGTTTTGAGAAGGAGAGGTTTTAAGAAAAATTTTAAATAGCCTCCTTCAAATCAAATAAATATTTTGATAAAAACCAAATAAATTTTTTTGGAGTGTCACAACACCTACCCCCTTAGGAAATATCTCGTCCCCGAGATTTCAGCTGATCCTCAAATAGGTGTGGGTATTCTACCCGGAGAGAGTCCTCTCTTTCCCATGTCGCTTCATCCTCGGTGTGATTGCTCCACTGAACCTTGAAGAACTTAATTGCTTTCTGACGGGTCCTTCTTTCAGACTCCTCTAATATCTTTATTGGACGTTCCCTATAGGTGAGTTCTGGTTGCACATGAATGTTCTCATGTGACACTTGCTTCTCTGGGTTGCTTACGCATTTCCTCAACTGTGAGACGTGGAACACGTCGTGGACGTCTGACAGCTCCTTGGGTAGGTCCAGCTGGTAGGCTACGGTGCATTTCCTTGCAACCACACAGAAGGGTCCAATAAATCTTGGTGCTAGCTTTCCTTTAACCTTGAACCGTTGCAGGCCCCTCATAGGGGATACTCGTAGGTACACATATTCACCGGGTTCAAAGCTGACTTCATGATGCTTCTGATCGTAGTAACTCTTTTGTCGGCTTTGCGCTGTCTTGAGTCGGTCCCTGATGAGTCTGACTTTCTCTTCAGCTTCCTTGAGCATGTCTGGGCCGAAGATACGGCTGTCTCCTGTTTCTGACCAATTTAATGGAGTACGACATCTCCGGCCGTACAAGGCTTCAAAGGGTGCCATTTGTAGACTGGATTGGTAACTGTTGTTGTATGCGAACTCGGCATATGCTAAGCTTTCTTCCCAACTGGTTCCATAGGTGAGGACACATGCTCTCAGCATGTCCTCCAGAATTTGGTTCACGCGTTCAGTTTGTCCATCAGTCTGGGGGTGGTAGGCGGTACTGAATGCTAACTGAGTTCCCAGAGCCTGTTGTAACTGGTCCCAGAATTTCGAGACGAATTGAGTGCCTCTGTCGGATATTATAGTCTTTGGAACTCCATGCAGACAAACTATATGGGAGAGATAAATCTTGGCAAGCTTCTGAGTGGTGTGGGTTGTCTTCACTGGGATGAAATGTGCCACCTTGGTTAATCTATTGGTGATGACCCATATGGCATCATTTCCGTGTTGTGACCGAGGTAGTCCGACAATAAAATCCATCCCAATTTCGTCCCATTTCCACTCAGGTATCCTGTTTGGCTGCAGTAGTCCGGCTGGTTTTTGGTGCTCGACTTTTATGCGTTGACAAGAATCGCAACATGCAATGAAGGTGGCTATATCCCTCTTCATACCGTGCCACCAAAATCTTTCCTGAATGTCCTTATACATTTTGGTTCCTCAAGGGTGGATTGAATATGTGGCGGTGTGGCCTTCGGTTAGGATTTGCTGTTTGAGGTCATCTATATTTGGCACGCAAAGTCAGTCTCCGTACCATAATATTCCCTCATCGTCTACGACGAATTCTGAGGCTTTGCCCATACTCACTTTTCTTTTTATGCCCTCGATGCTGGGGTGTCCATGCTGAGCTTTCTTAATCTTCTCCACAAGGGTGGGTTGTATTTCCAAATTTGACACAGTGCCTTCCATGACCATCATCATGTTGAGTTTGGCGAATTCCTGTTGAAACTCAGGTCTCAAGTTTTGTAGACTGTCGTTGTCCAAGCTGGGGTTTCAACTAAGAGCATCTGCCACTACATTTGCTTTTCCTGGATGGTAGTGGATGCCAACATCGTAGTCTTTTACTAATTCCAACCAGCGCCGTTGCCGTAAATTGAGCTCTGGCTGTGTGAAAATATATTTGAGGCTTTTGTGGTCCGTATATATTTCACAACGATTCCCAAGCAAAAAGTTTCTCCACTCTTTGAGTGCATGAATGACTGCTGCCAATTTTAAGTCACGAGTGGGATAATTTTCTTCATGCTTTCGAAGTTGTCTGGAAGCGTATGCGACTACCTTGCCTTCTTGCATCAGCACGCATCCGAGGCCTTTCCGGGATGCGTCACAATACACTTCAAAACTTTTGTGTATGTCTGGTATAACCAAAACTGGTGTGTTGTTAACCTCTTCTTGAGTTCTTGGAAACTCTTCTCGCAAGCTTCAGTCCACACAAATTTCTTCTCCTTCTTGAGTAATTGTGTCATTGGTTTTGCTATGGTGGAGAACCTCTCAATAAACCTTTGGTAGTATCCAGCCATTCCCAGAAAACTACGGACATCTGTTACATTGGCTGGTGGTTTCCAGCCAAGTACGGCCATGAATTTTTCTAGATCCACGGCAACACCTTCTTGGGTCAATACGTGGCCTAGAAAACCGACCTATCTTAACCTATATTCACATTTGCTGAATTTGGCGTATAATTGGTGTTTCCTTAATTCTCCCAGTACAATCCTGAGATGTTCTGCATGCTCTTCTGGTGTCTTAGAGTATACCAGAATGTCGTCAATGAACACCACAACAAATTTGTCCATAAATTTCATAAACACTTTGTTCATGAGGTGGACAAAATATGCGGGGGAGTTTGTTAGTCCAAACGGCATTACTGTAAACTCATATAGTCCGTATCTGGAGGTGAATGCTGTCTTAGGGATATCTTCTGTTCGGACTTTTAATTGATGATATCCTGACCTTAAATCATTTTTTGAGAAAACTTTGGCTTGTGCGAGCTGGTCAAACAAATCATTTATCCATGGCATCGGATATTTATTTTTGATGGTGACCATGTTGAGTGCTCGATAGTCTATGCATAAACTCAGTGTCCCATCCTTTTTCTTGGCAAATAATACTAGTGAGCCCCAAGGTGAGGAGCTGGCTCGTATAAATCCTTTGTCCAGTAATTCTGTTATTTGCTTATTTAATTATACCAACTCGGAGGGTGCCATCCTATAGGGTTTCTTGTAGATGGGGGTGGTTCCAGGTGCTAGTTCAATGCTGAACTCTATTTCCCGGTCTGGCGGCATGCCTGGTAGTTCTTCCGGAAATACGTCAGGGAACTGGCACACCACCGGAACTTTGCTTAACTCTGAGGTGTCCACCTTGTTCAATCTTGGTTGTCGTGATCCTGGTCTTTCTTGAGCTGCGACTTTTATTGTCTTCCAGTGATGATGAGTGAGGACTACAGTCCGATTGAAGCAATCGATAAATCCTTTGTTGGTGGTTAACCAATCCATTCCTAGGATAACCTCCAATCCTTTATTTTCCAATATGATGAGGTTTGCTTGAAACTTTAGTCCTCTGAGCTCAATAACCACACCTTGGCAGTAACTCTGAGTGATTTGCTTATTCCCGAGGGACTTGATGATCATGGATTTTTCCAAAGGGAGCATCGAAATCATGTTGCAAAGCAAAACTCCTCGAAATGAACGAGTGAGAAGCTCCCGAATCAAACAAAACCGTGGCAGGTATTGTGTTGACAGGGAACGTACCGAGTACGATATCCGGGGCATTGTGTGATTCCTCCTTGGTCACATGGTTCAGGTGACCCTTCTTGTGATTGTTGTTGGGGTTGAAGTTGTTACGCCTGGGTGCTGAATTGTTCCCATTGTTGTTCGGTTTTGGGGCCGAGTTTCTTGGCTTTGGGCACTGTTTAGCATAGTGCCCTTCCTCTCCACAAGCGTAGCAAGCAACACCTGGGCGATATGTAAAATCCTTGTCCCTTCGTGAAATTTTTTGATTGGGCGCGGAACATTGGTTGTGGGTCTGTTTGCTCCAATCTTCTGAGGGTCAGTCTTGTGCCGGTTGTTGCGAGCATGAGTAGTCTGGTTCCTTTTCCGCTTGTGAAATTCCTCCAAGCTGTGGCGCTCATTTTCCAAGGTAATGGCCTTGTCCACAAGTGTTTTGAAGTCCGGAAAGGTATGTACGACCAGCTGGCATTTAAGTGCTGGTGCCAGACCGTCTAGAAACTTCTCCATCTTTTTGTTCTCTGTCATATGCTCTTCGTTGGCATAATGAGACAATAGGGTAAACTGACTATTGTAGTCAGTCACTGTCATGCTTCTCTGCTTGAGGTCATCAAATTCCCTTTTCTTGATCTTCATAATGCTTCTGGGAATGTGCGCCCCATGAAATCCTTCTTTAAAATCTTCCCACATGATATTGTTTTCATTGGGGTGCATGTGTAGGAAATTCTCCCACCATGATGCGGCTGCTCCCGTGAGATAGTGAGGTGCATAAAGTACTTTCTCACGGTCTGAACACTGTGCAATAATCAATTTCCTCTCAATGTCTCGAAGCCAATCATCGGCCTCAAGAGGTTTATCAGTGTGAGAGAACGTTGGGGGACGCATCTTCTCTAATTCAGAAAATTTAGAGTGCTGCTGATATGGCTCACGATGATTCCCCATATTGATAACATGGTTCATCATTTCCTGGTGCTGCTGCTGGCTTTGCTCGTAAAGGCGGCATACTTGAGAAAATGCTGTTTCACTGCCTTGCCGACTTGACTGTCCCTGTGTGAACTTGTTACTAGTCTGGGCACCATAATTTTCTTCCGGCGGGTTTGGCATGGAACGAGTCCAGGGACGAGGCATTTTTCACTCTGGGGTAAATTTTGCAAACTCATGAAAAAATTGAGTCATAAAAATAAATAATTTTGTAAAGGCGGAAATCTTAAGAACTCTCAGATTTTTCAAGATAAAACTCGATTGCGCATGGAGAAGGACCGCTTAGTACATATCTTACACGCAAGCCGTATTTATACAATACATCACTCAGGATGTGCGTACACATTCCTGACATGTTATTTAGGCTAGTGCACTTCTCCGAGATCCTACATGATGCACACACAAACTACTTCTCACCAAACCTGTGTACATATAAACATATCATACAAGCTGGCACATCACACTGTTGCTAGGCGTACTCAGTCGGAGATGGTGAAGACTTCCTTTGGCCCGCCGAGGGTAAGACCCAGTGGTGCCGGAGACTCAATCTCCTCCTCGCTAATAGGCTCAAGGCGCAAAGTACTGGGTTGAGGAGCTGGTGCAGGCGCGGTAGGTGGTGCAGCTCTAACGGGAGTAGGAGCAATGAGCTGGTCAAACTCCTCAGTGCTAGGCAGGCGGCGAGCGGTGGCTAAGATGGCCGGTGTATAGGATGCTGAGGACGAGACGAATGTCAGTGGTGGTGCCATATGGAGGAGCTCCCTCCTGTTGGCGGAGCAGTCATGGATGGAATCCATGCGAGCAGCTACGAGGTCATCCACGAGTTTGTCGAAAGCTGCATCAAGTGCCTTGAGGTACTCAACAAGCATCTCAATAGCCTCATCTCTTTCTCCCCTAGCGCAAGCGAATGCATAGTGACAAGTGTATGGCACGTGGCATGGGAGGTAGCGGTAGCGTCGAGTCTTCATTGAAGGAAGAACATCCCGGAGACGAGCTATTGCCTCACGTGCAGCCATCTGCATGGCATGCCTCTCCGAGGCATGGCCCTCCCGACGAATCGGAAGCGGCGGAACTCGGCGCGTCCTCCCTTGAACTGAACTGCGGCCTGGTACATGGACAAACTGTCGCTGAGCTTGTGCCGGTAGAGTGTGAAATCCGGACGGACTGATGGCCCGATCGCGATCTTGGTGATGGAGATGAGGAGCTTGATAAACCCCTCAGGAACATTGGCGAACACCTGTGACTCACAATCGTTGCTCGCCATCTACAATAGTAGACAAAATCCCGAATAGTCAAATCATAAATTTATGATGACCAACAGAAAATTGCTACAATATGCGGAATAAAAATATATGCTAATAATCGATTAGCGATCGCACCTAGTGGCTTCCTACAGTCAACCTGGCTCTGATACCAAGTTTGTCAGGACCGCCTTTCCAATAAAACAATTATTGGAAAGCCGACCTTTGTGTTGACCAGTACTGAAGAATTCTTCTTACTGGCAGACAAAACCTTGATACAGAAATCCAGCAGTACTAAATATTATACATGGTTGAGCTGAGGATGCTCAACAACTTATTACAAGCACGCCTATATTTAACATGAAGGCGGATATGACACAAGGGTATGGTGGCATAACTACTGACTCGCAATAAAGGTGGTGGTGGATGTGTCACAGTGAGGTGGGTGACATGACTCTGAAATCTAACAGCTCATCAAGCGTCGGAGTGAGGCTTGATGATTTTACTTGGGTAGCGGAAGCGTATATAATACAAGTGGCCAATTCCAGGATCGCACGAGACTGACTGGGACTCCTCTAGGCGTCGGACTCGCTATCGAACTCTTCATCCATAAGATCGCCTTCGTCAACATCTGGCCAAATCAACAAGCCAGGTGAGTACTTTGAATGTACTCGCAAGACAGTTCGGACATACGATATAACAAATGTAAACATGATGCACATGAGCAGATTAGTATGCACAATCAAATAATAGATTTGCACTTCACGATAAATAAAAGGAAGTCAGGCGATAATCCTCCCGAAATCCCAATTAAATAACAGAAGACCGATCGGGTGTCTGAAGCGACGCCTCGAAAGGCAAAAGTAAATTAACATGCGGCAGTCGGGCGTCGGGGCGACACCACATAAAGGGCTTATATTGAAAGGTAAATGACAGCACATGCCACAGTCGGACGTCTATGCGACATCACATAAAGGGCTTATATCAAAAGTAAATAACAATAATACCACAGTCGGACGTCTGAGCGAGATCACATAAAGGGCTTATATCAAAAGTAAAATACAATCATGCCACAGTCGGACGTCTGAGCGACATCACATAAAGGGCTTATATCAAAAGTAAAATACAATCATGCCACAGTCGGATGTCTGAGCGACATCACATAAAGGGCTTATAGTTTATCATTCGGATTTAAGTAGCTTATGAATTTAAATCATCGCAAGGAAATACTCAGCATATAATAATGAACTGATTCACATGAATAACCTTCAGCCGAGTTTACCACTCTGGGTTTTATGTTTACTCTCCGGAGGCTGTCATCGGGGTTGACACTGAGATTTGACACTGAGACTGACACTGACACTGATATGGTGTCCAAGTCCTTGTTCGTGGACAGGGATACTCGAAGGGTTTTGACTCTGCAGAGTTTGTACTCTTTAACCACAGCCAACGGTTTTCGGTAGTCATGAGGACTAGTTCCGTTTACGGTGTTTTAGAAGAAACATGTCTAACCAGTACACACCCATTCCACATTCCGTTGCCAGGAATCATCCTCGGCAACGTTCAAGAAAAACCTTAAGACGGGGATGCCACAACCTCGAATAGCATGGGATCAAATTTATATTGCGCGCTCTAAGGGGTGCCCCCCCTCTCGGTCCCAACCGGAAACACCCATGCCCCCTGACCGGATGAAGGGCTTTAATCCAGGGCCATGGAACCCTCATCACGGTCCCTCTATTTGGTGTGTACAAGGAAAGAGGTTTGCAACTTACTAAACCGCACTCTTTGCAGAAAACATGTGGCAGCACGAATGGGAAACGAACGGGATCGAGACTTGACCCACATTAGAACTGGAATTAACGGTTGACATAAAACTAGCATGCTTCAACAATACTAGCTTGCAACCCATCATGTCACCACATGATCATGTTATCTTATCATCATAAGGACACTTCGAACTCCGAAGCTCACCTGTAGCTTGCCTTGCATGCACATAACATTCACCAATGCTTATATAAACATGCCATGAGAAAAACTACTCGAGCAAACATGCAAAACACTCATCATATTAAAGGTTCAAACATGCTTGCCTGGTTCGGAGAAGTCGGAATCTAGCTTGGCGAAGTACGCGTCTCCTTTACCTCCTCCGGTATCTACGTATTAAAGAAAATCGGATACTACATAAATACCGTGCGTGCACAAAAAGTATTCCAAATATTTTTCAAATAAATATGAAAAAAAAACTGGACGGAAAAATAAAGATGGCAGAAAAAGATCCAAGTCAAAATCATCTTTTGTTTAAAAGTTATAAGGGTTTTAGTCCAGGGACATTTCTGTAATGAAACAGAAAGTTTCTAGGGTTCATTTTATAAAAACAAAAAACGTTTCAGTTTCAAATACGCCAGTCCAGAGGGGAGACGTATTTTTGCCCGAAGGAGTTTTCAGAAAACGTTTTGAAAAATATAAAAAGCTGACGGGGGGGTCCCACACGTCGGGTTTGAAAACCAAAACATGGCACTGGGGCCCGAGGGCCGCGGTGGTCGCCGGCGGCGATCCACAGTGAGGCAGGGGGATCGGGGGGTACCTACGGGTTCACGGTGTTCTTCCGCACATGTGGGTGGTGGAGTTGAGCGTCGGCGAGCACCACGTCGACGGCGGCCCCAACTCCGGCGGACGGTGGTTCGGGCGAGGTTGATCCTCGTCGGGGAAGGTTGCAAATGCCAAATTGAGGCTCGGGTTAGGTGAGTGAGTGCACTAGGAGGCTACGGGCAGGGTTAGGGAGGCGGGGTGCCCTCACCAGAGCTGATCTCGCCGGAGCCCGAAGCGGAACAGGGCGACCGGGGACGGAGAAGAAGACCCCCTCGAGGTCCCCCTAGTGGCTGGGCGTGGCTCTGGAGAGGTGGAGGGGTGATGCCTGGTCGAGATCGAGCTCGAGGCCCCCTTTTATAGCCGGCCTGAGGCGATGCCCGAGAACGGGATAACTCCGGCGATGGTTACGGCGGTGAAGAGGTTGAACGGGCCAATTAGGTGATTGGGCAGCTTCGAGATGATCCCCTAGCTCCACTCAAACGATAACCTTGGTTGGATTTGGCTTGCTCCGCGGTTTCGACGGAACGGTGCCTCGCGGGCCCGTCGGCGGCAGAGAGCACGCCTTGTGCTTGCCAGGCCACGGCGACGGTGCCGCAGCGTGCACAGAGGAGGGGGTGGACACGCGGAGGCCTCTGGTGGCTGGAGCGGTGCCGGTCTGCTCCGAAAGGCAGGACCGGCCTCTGTTGGCCGCCACGGGTGGCTCTGCCACAACAGAAGACGCCGGAGCTGGCGAGCCACGTCGCCACCGACGCCCGCGCCCGGCCAAGCGAGTGTGCGGCGCACTGGATAAGAAGGGGGAGCAGTGAGCATTGATCCAAGGAGGCTACTAGCGAGATTGTCGATGGGTTCTGACGAAACGACACTGTCGACTGAACCCAGACACTGAATCTCTGAACTTTTCTGGATTCAGACAGAAACAGTGCATGCCAGGTGTTTGATGAAATGTTTTTGGCATGTGGGAAATTTTTCTGGAGCTGATCTTTGATGAGGTGGCCTCTTGGTGTATCTGGAAGCTACATGAATTATCTCAGAATTTTTGGAAAAGGGAAGATATGGATTTCACCAAAAATGGCATTTCTGGTCCAAACTTGCAGTGGGCAAATTTTGAAATATTTGAATTGAGGACAAGTGGATCTTGATGGATCTAGGTTGAGGGTACTAAGGACTAGTCAGAGGAGTTTGTTTGGAGTTAAAACTCAAAAGGAAACTTGTGGTTCCTTTGCAAATCACCTAGGTCCAAAACAAATCACAGAAATAGTTTTGAGGGTAAAATAAATTGAATAAAAATAAAAAAATGGCTTGAAACTTGCTGGAGGTGGGAGTCTTGACTTGATCCAAGGAAGGGATGGGTTTTGGAGGGCAATGTCAATATGTGACTTGGCAAAAGGGGAAATTTTTGAATGGGAAAAGAATAAACCCATAATCCCTAGGGTTTCTTTTTAATAGAATGGATTTAAAAAAATAAATTTGTGTAGAGTCAAGGCAAAATGAAAAGCTCTCAAGACCAAAAATCAAGGTTGAGAAGAGTACCAAAAATATTTGTCATAAAAGTTTTGAGAAGGAGAGGTTTTAAGAAAACTTTTAAATAGCCTCCTTCAAATCAAATAAAGATTTTGATAAAAACCAAATAAATTTTTTTGGAGTGTCACAGCCACGGGTGGCAGGAGCATGCGGCATGACCGGCGCTGCTTTGGGCGGCTGGAGCAAGAAGACCAGAGGTTGAAGAAGCACTATGGCCGTTGGATGGACATCGTACGGTCACTGGAGCTAGAATCGTTTATATTGACTAAGTTGACAAAGCCCTCCGTCCCCGTCAACTTTGTTGGCCCACAAGTCATCCTCCCACTACGGTGGGTCCCAGCTAGTAGGGGGGTATTTATTTTTTTGTGCGTAATAAGGAGGCACTTCCTTGCGTGCAAAGATATAGCTGGTGGGTCCGACCTGTCAGCGGGGGGAACGTTTTTTTAGTCCATTTGGTGGGCTGGTTGAAACAATGATGTAGCATCTATGCAGCCTGTTTAAATCCCATTTGCATTTTTCTCGAAATCCGCGGACTTGCTGGGCTGGGTGAAAATATCATGTTGGGCTAGATGGAGAAATGTTATAAAACATAAACACATGATTGCACGTCAGTAAAATCTTTGCAAGCTTATGTACGCAATCACTAGGAGTTTACTTGCCAAATTATATATAAACAATTATTATTATTATTTTGTAAGAACTTTCAACTTACGAAATAAAATGTCGGTGTACAAAAAGGGGGGTACACTTTTTGTACCCCTATGACTGTGCACGGGCAGTCTGAGCCATGGGCTACGCCACACCGAGCGCGGCAAGGGAGGTAAGCCAAGGTAAGGCCGAAGCTGAAGAGAAGCAAAACAACGCCAAGACCAAGACCACAAAGAGCAAAGGTGACAGAGCAGACCCCCCTGGCAAGATCCTTGCCGGGGGGCACCTTTAGCTAGCCCGGCAAGATCCTTGCCATGGCAGCTCGCCCCACACCTACGGAGCGAGGTCACCCTTGAGTCCACTGCCCCTATGGGGCAAGGGTTCGGGAGACATGCCTGTGGTGGCATGCAGATCTTTGTGAAGACATTCAAGACCAGATGCCCACTTAAGAAGGTAATGACCCTTGGTGGGATCCCAGCCAAGGAGGACCACAAGGCCCCCGGGAAGAGCGTTGCCGGGGATGACAACAAGCGCCACGGCAGACCCTTGCCGGGGCCCCGGCAAGGCCCTTGTCAAAGACGCCCGTGGGGCCACCATCAGGCCCGCACCAGTCGCACCTCCACCGCCGTTCGCATGCAGCTGCCGACCCAACCAGTTGGGCAGGCACCTGCGTGGCGGCGTACAGATCTTCATGGAGACCCACCGCTGCGCCACCTCAGCTGCCTGCCTGCCTACATGGCACCACAAGCACCGCTGGCCAGGGCGCGTGTCCACGCAAGAGGGAGCGGCGACGGACAGGACAGGGCTCTACCCCGTCCCCGATAAAGCAAGGACACCTAAGCAAGGCGCATTAAATGCGCCTTGATGTAATGCGAGGGATAACCTCGCATTACTGTACCCTTTCCACCTCCTGTGTGCCACTGTGGCAACCCCTTTCCTATAAAAGGAGGCCCAAGGCGACCAGGAGGAGGATTCGGCTTTTTGGAGCTCCTAACGCCCCATAGCTAGCTCAAGAACACAGATATACAATCCACCAAAGCAGGAGTAGGGTTTTACGCATCCTCGCGGCCCGAACCTGGATAAACGAACCGTGTGATATCTGTTTGATCCGCTCTTCTCATGACCCCGCTCCCCGCAACCATAGTAGGGATTCTTGTGATCCCATAGGTGTCGTTTCCCACCGACATAAAATATCATTTTAATTTGATGAGTTAATAGTACGTGGGGTATTATTATTTTCTAGGCTAGACGTGGGATAGTTGAGTTGGTTCTAGGGGAAAGTACTGGGAGAAAACTCAGTTTACATCGAAAAAGAAAGTCGGAGAAAATTCAGAGACCTGCTGGGTCCACCTGAGGAGGGGAATATGTTGGGAGGAAGGAGATTCAAAGCACGGCAGCCGAGTGAACTAGTTTACATAAATAAGAAAATAGCCAATAAAAAAAGCAATCAGGTTAATGGGTTCTTAAAAGAAATATTTCGGACAAAACAGATAATTACGACACATAGGCTAATGCATGAAACACTCAGATGATAAAGGTGCTTATAAACAGATAAAGTACATCATCTAGACCTTCCTGGCATGCTTGATCATGACGCTGCGGCTGTCCATGTACTCGTCGGTTACGGGAAGCAGACACGCCCTCATGTCCAAGATCTGCCTGTACATGTCGTAGCATGCGTATGCGTCCTTGGCCGCGTAGGTTATGTAGGCTAGATTCAGAGGTACCTCCTGCGTGTTCAGGTCGTCTTCTTTCATGTTGGCATATCAGGGGTCGATGATGGTCTCAGCGAGGTCAACCACGGAGTCCTTCTCCTGCCCGTTGCTGATGATCTTGTATTGCTTCTGGATGTCGACAAGCTTGTTGCACCAGATGGCCGAATCGTCGCATTCTTCGTTCTTTCCACCGTAGCGAAGGTGCAATCGGCGCTGCCGATGAAACGGGCGAATGGTCCAGAACCTGGTGCAGCCATAGGTCTGAGGCGAGGCAGAGCTTCATCGAGTCCATATCGTTGGTGTACATCACATTCAACTTGGTGCATCCATAGGACTGAACGGCGAACTCAAAGGGGAACTCCTTGCTGAAGTCCATATCCAGCAGTCTCACCCCTCGGATTGCCATTGGAGTCTCTTCGAGTGAACGAGTGTGTAGGCGGCGGCAGCAGTTCGTTTTTCAGCTCCTGGGGAACTGGATTCAACAGTAAGCTGAGTGTGTACAGGCGACAACAGTTACTACCCCTCCCTCGTCCGCTGCACGCCCGGCAGAAGATGCACCCTCGGCCACACGTCGGTGCATTTAATTAGATCTAATAGAAATTTATACTTAAAACAAGCAATGCATTCGCTCGTTCTATCAGTTCCACAGGATCAACATGCACAATAATTAGAATTATTATTCTCAAGACACACACGATCAGCACATTTGTCGCACTTTCACAAAGATAATACTACCAAGTTTGAACTGTTTGTTAAGGTTGTTGTCCTCTGCATCATCATGCCGTGTTTCCTAGCTTGCAAGATTTAGAACCAACAAATAAGATCCAAATAATAAGTACAACAAAGATGCCTACACATCTCATTGATTCCCAACTTGCAAGATTCAGAACCAACAAATAAGATCCAAATAATAAGTACAACAAAGATGGCTACGCATCTCATTGATTCCCAGCTTGCAAGATTCAGAACCAACAAATAAGATTCAAATAATAAGTACAACAAAGATGCCTACACATCTCACTGATTCCTAGCTTGCAAGATTCAGAACCAACCCATTAGAGCCTTTTGATAAAGTGAATATCGGGATTAAATCCATCTTCGCTAGCCATGTCATACAATCGAAGAACTTGGCGAATGCTCTTGACCGTCACAACATCTGTAGTTGAGTATTCCTGTTTGCATAGCACAAACCCGGAGAGCATGATTTCACTTTAATAGTGGCCTCCTTTACTCAACCTGCAGCTCCACTCGGATGAAGCCTGCCTGGAGTTCCATGATTCAATTCATGCGCCTTTTTCTGCAGTTCACCTGAAATGAAGCAAAGATTGCATCATTCAGCTAGCAAGAAGTACTTGCTCTCGTGAGCTGGCAGGTTCTTCTTTAGTAGTTGCACTAAAATTAAGGAACATTAAGGTTGGCTGTCCGGCTCATGTAAGGTGCAACTATAATGTTGTTATCCTTTTGTGCAGTTCCACTAAAATAAAGTGCCATTGTGGTGACAATGACGGCTCATCTTGCAAAGGCTAATAAAATGTTGCACGAGATTACTAGCAGAACTAGACTGAGATTTTGGAAACTCCAATCACCATTTTCTGCAGTTCCACCAAAATTGAGAGTGTTCCCCACGTGACATTTTAGTTGAACTGCACAAGACACTCATTCCAAAAAAAGTGTTTTGTGCAGTTCACTAAAAGGTCACAATAGCAACAAGGTGAAATGGATATCCCTATCTGCACAAAAAGATAGAAAGTAAACAGTTGCTGGTCAATAAGAATATACGAAACATATACAAAATGAAAAGAAGCATCTTAATTATGTTCATGGAAATCACGCAAGGACAGTTGAAATTTTAAAACGTCAGCAATGCTTCATGTTACCAGAAGCATTACGATCAACAATGAGATTCCTCAAATATGGGATTACTTTAATGGTGGCATTGCTTGTTTACCAGACACAGTAAATCAACAGCAGCTAAAGAGTTGGTTTAGAGGCATGGGACCGTGGGGACACCAGGACACTCAGCAGCGTAAAGGAGCAACTTACTTATCATACTGGGGAAAACAGCAGGAGTGCCATTGGTAACACAGTTTAATTGCATCTTATCACTGGAGGAATTAGATTAACAATAACACTGGTTAGACATGTCCCTAAGGTAACAGTGTGATCGCTTCATTTTACATGCGCCCTTACATTAACAACAGCGAAAGGTTGGTATAAGGACATGCGACAATGGACGCATCAGCACAATGTACCTACAAGGAGGCATAAAGTGGTGATGCCGAGTTTGTTCATGCTATGTGAGGGCAGCAAACCTAATCCTGGAGACCTTGTACTATGTGAGGGCAGGAAATCTAATCCTGGAGACCTTTTACTATGTGAGGGCAGCAATTCTAATCCTGGAGACCTTTTACTATGTGAGGGCAGCAAATCTAATCCTGAGACCTTTTACTATGTGAGGGCAGCAAATCTAATCCTGAGAACTTTTACTATGTGAGGGCAGCAAATCTAATCCTGGAGACCTTTTACTATGTGATGGTAGCAAATCTAATCCTGGACAAACTCTGTTGACTTGTCCACCAGCCGCCACTTTCTATCCTTTTTTCAACCAATAATAGATCTGTTCCTTATCCAGTTTGTACTGCGTTTTCCCATTATTTCCCTTTTCATCCAAGAGACTGGTTGGGTATCCGGTCTCTACTACTTTCACCATATTATTTCCTCTTTGAATCAAGTCCTAGATTCATGCTACAACTTTCCCCCCTTTCTTCGTTGTTTGAACAAAGCCCTAGATTCAAATGCATGAAGTAGCTTTACCTCTAATAATACTAAAAATTTAGGTGGCTTTGGAAGAGCTGATGGGAGTAGAAAAAGATGCACATGTAGACAAGTGGGGAGCTGGGGCAGTAGAGCAAGGCCGCTTACAAAGAACTTATACCTGAGGGTCGCCGAGATGTCGGCGGCGGCAGGTCAGATCTGCGGACAATAAGGCAGGGAGGAAGAAGGGTCGGAGGACCTCCCGAGCCGGCGCTGTGTCGGAGAGAATGGCACGGGCAGAGGATCGGGCCCCTCCGGCAGCTGTGGATTTCCTCCCTCGGCGGCGATGACAGCAATGAACGATGCACCTTTTACTCCTCTACACACACCGGCCGAAGGTATCCGGCCGGATCTGTGACCAGCGGTGAGCAGAGAGAAAATGTCGCTTCCGCTGTCTTGTTTATATCTGGAGAGGATGAGAGAATGAAGAGAGCAACCCTAGTAAATCAAGCGCTCAGGCCCCTGCGTCCATATATAGTGGAGTGATTATCTTTTTTCTCTCCACAACAAGCGTTTCAATTTGTGTACGTGGCATTAAAGAAAAGAAACTCTCTATTTAAGGTGACTACTGTACGACTCCTACTTACTACTACTAGTAGTACTACAGTATTGTTCACTTGTGCTCCCCGCCCCTCCATTCATTGAACAACCCCATGGGTGAATAAACATACAGCACTTATTGTATTTATATAGAACGAACAAGCTCAAACTATTTTCACGTAGTTAAAAGTTGAGGGCGGGGCTTTTCCCGGGCAGTACGCGCTGCAGTTTTTGGGTAGGCGGTTTGACAGAGAGGCGAGGAGGGTGAGTGAGTGGGGCTGTGCGATTTGACGCGCGTTACTACTGGAAAGACTTGTGATATCACCACTCACTATAGTCATCAATTACTGGCGCTCCGACCGGGGTGATGCCCCCCTTCCGTTCCGCGTTCTAATCTGGTGCATGACACGTCGACCCGGATGCTGGCTCTCCCACATGTCGGAATAGTAAGAAGGAGCAAAGAATGACGTGGTATATACTAGTACTATACTACTCCCTCCGTTCCTAAATATAAGTCTTTGGAGAGATTTCACTATGGACGATATACGGAGAAAAATGAGTGGATCTACACATAAAATGCATCTATATACATCCGTATGTGGTCCATAGTGAAATAACTACGAAGACTTATATTTAGGAACGGAGGGAGTACTACTCAGGTCGGAGGAGTGCGAACCACGCAGCCCAGTGAACCAGCAGTGCGAACCACGATAGCCAGTGAACCAGCAGTAGAAAACAATGTGGTGATATGGCCATAAAAAACAATGTTCTACAGTCCACACTGTAGCAAGTACAGTAACACTCCTCTTTGTTTGGATCCCTGAGTTAGAGCTAGTTTGGGTTGAAATAGCCTCAAATTATCGAAACAAGAGGGGTTAGTCTGAGCTAATTTGCTCTAACCCAGCTAAAAATACTAGCCCGGTGGAGAGGTTCTAATTGGGTTAGTTATCCTCGGGCCCACTAGAAGAGAACTAAAAAAATCTCCCCAGAACGCACCAGATCGCTTCCCCCCCACCTATCACACGACTCCTCTCTGTTCCCCATAGGGTCGCTCGCCCTCTCTCTCCTCCAGCCGCCCTCTCCTTGCGGCCTCCGCCACCCTACTCCGGCCGCCCTCTCCCTCCGGCCTTCGAAGGTCACCCCGCTCCCCCTTCACCAGTCGTTTTTCCCTCTTTCGTGCGCAGCGGCGGCACATCTACCAGGGAGGTCACGAGAGGGGTGAGTTTGTTTGTTCCTTCTCTGTCTCACGGCCATATCAGTGATCTTGCTTGCTCTAGCGCTAATTCTGATTTTGGAAAAGTAGATCCTGATCAAACATGGTATAGATTTGTGGTGCACGCATGGAATTGTTTGATGCTTCTTGAGGAGGTAATAAATCTTTCTAGAGGCCCAAAGATTCAGGTCACCTTTCTAGGTATTTCAATTTCAGGCTTTCATTATTTCTAGAGGCCCAAAGATTTAGTTCACCTTTTTGGGTATTTCAATTTCAGGCTTGCATTATTTCTAGAGGCCCAAAGATTCAGTTCACCTTTCTAGGTATTTCAGTTTCAGGCTTGCATTATTTCTAGAGGCCCAAAGATTCAGTTCACCTTTCTAGGTATTTTAGTTACAGGCTTGCATTATTTCTAGAGGCCCAAAGATTAAGTTCCCAGTCGGCGACAAGCGGCCCTGCTACCCATGTCGGTGTCGACCTCAACTCGCAAGGGCCAGCGTCGGAGGGGTTCCCGGGGCTTGGGCTCTATAGAGCCATCCTCCAGAGCGACAATGGAGAGCTCCTCCCTCGGTGCGTGAGGGGCTCCGGGCTCCCTCCCTATCGTGAATGACTTCCGTGATGAGTTAGCTCATTCTTTGTTTCATGAAGTGTTTTTTTATTTTGTGAAGCTTGATTGACGACCTGTATGTTTAAGTGGGATATCTCATTTGTATCGACAAAGTAAAAATTATCATGTTTTGCATGCTTGATTTGTATAGATGGTTTGTTTTGTCAATTGTGAGCAGGAGGAGGCCACAGAAGAGCCGGCCACACCAAGAGGGTGCTTGGATCCAAGGGACTTATTTTAGTCTGACTAAAAATAGTCTCTTTAAGAGGCTAAAAGTTCCAAGCACCGCTGACTAAAGAGGGGCTAAAACTAGTCTTGAGACTAAAAAAATTTAGTCAGGGGAACCCCTACTAAAATGTGGATTAGTCATCTCTCTCCTCATTTAACTCCTCTCCTTTAACACAGGCGAGTTCTGGATTGGAGGGTTTGGAGGATAATAAATGCTCATTAACTTGATTTTAGTCTCTTTAGTATTTGGATCCAAGCATGGGTGAAGCTAGCAAGTTTTAGTCTCACTACTTTTAGTCATGGAACTAAAACATATCCAAGCACCCTCCAAATCCGGCAGGAAATAGGGTCCAAAGTAGTCAAATGATTGAGATAGAGCATTTATTGCCAATCTAACCCTGCCATCCATACACCTCTTTGGTTTAGAGTTAGTTCAGGGTTACAATCTAACTCTAACCTCTAACTGAGTTAGAGTTCTCCTCGTCTCGGTTCATCGCCATCATACTTTCCCCATTCCTGTGTTTTCACTATCCTGCGAATCAAAGAGGCCCTTTTTTTGCCGGAAAAATCAAAGAGGCCCTTAGACTGGTTTCGGTCCGGTCATTTTTTATAAACGTGTTATGTCCAAAATTTAATGAACCTGCTCCGGTTTCCATGAAAATAATTTGGTTTCATGTAGTAATTCATTCGTTTATTTATTCTTCTGCGGGGGGTTTGCATGAAATTCGTGAGGTCTGAAATGTAAAGTACCCCGGCATATGCTCCGAGTCGTGCATGCACTACGACCCAGATGCTCTATGTCCCACATGTCGGCGAATGGGAGAACGTGGAAATAGCCTAGGATTACATATAGGAGGATAAATGCGTGAAATAATATGTACTGTGAAGCGTAGCCGCGGTTCAAAAAGGAGACCTAAAGTGATGACAGCTATAGGTCGCACGCACCCAACTAGTGGCACTAGACATACGACTAATTTTCCCTCAAAAAATAAAAAAAGAGGCACGAGTGCTCAGTACTCCTATTCTATAAACACGAGTCCCATCTGACAACAGCGTTCGTGCTACAGCTAGCTCTCCTCCCTCGTTTCTCTCTTCCGATGCCCGGTGGGCGGGGTGGGTTCGCTCAACTGCGGCCCCACCTCATAGTGAAAACGTTACGACTGGAATAAAAATGCCATATGCTCCCTGCGTTCATAAATATAAGACTTTTTAGATACTATTTCAAATGGAATACAACATACAGATGTATGTAGACATAGTTTAGAGTGTAGATTCACTCATTTTGTTCAATATGTAGTAGTCACTTGCTGGAATCTTTAGAAAGACTTATATTTGGGAACGAAGGGAGTACTATACTAATAAAACATTAAGGCCACGAGGCGATGCAGTGCTGGTTACAGGAGGCAAGAAGAAGAGATGCATCCATCGACGACATCCACCTCCTCGACTCAGGGCGTCGGCCCACCGAACGGCGCCGAAGTAGCAGCGGCTTTCGTGGCCAGGTCGACGTGCTTCTGAACAATGGCGTCCAGAGATTCCAGCCGCTGGAAGAAGGCCAACGTCTTTCTATCCTCACTTGCCTTGTAGTGGCCTATGTAGACGGTTTCTTGCATGGCGAGGCGCTGCGCGGCGAGCGCGGCCTCGAGGTGCACATTCTTCGTCGTGACCTCCGGCACCTGCAGGGCCACCAGGGCTGGAAAGAGTTCGTCACCATGGAGGCCGATGAGGGTGGCAAGCAATGAGGAGCCTGGGCGCGCGGGATGGAGCAGTACGGCAAGGTCGTCCGTGCACTTCTTGACGGCGGTGAACTTGCGGATGGAGTTGACCATCATGTCGTCCATGCGAGAGGTGAAGCCGGCGTCGGCGAGGGCTACGATGCCTGCGGTCGCCAGCACCGTCTGGAAATGCTGTTTGGTGCGGGGCCGCAGGCCGGCGCCTTGGATGATTTGGCATAGCCGACTGCCGCTCGCGTCCATCTCCTCCATAGGTGCTTGTGGCTTCTGGTCACTTGGTCTTGGATTGGAGTGAGCAGTGTTGCGCAGAGACTTGGGAGTAGATGGATTGGAGTGGTGGGGTGCCTTTATTATATGAGAGTCCAAACTCTGTTGCAGTCACATTGTGCTGGCTCTATTCTGCTTCTCCAATTAATTCCCTCTGCATGTAATTGAGGATGCATCATTGACCGTTCAACGTCTCGGGAACCGCTACCCTCTCCCTCCTTGGCATTCAAGCACCTATGGACCCGTCGACGACGAGGTGCCTATGGTGACTTTGTAAATTTCAAGATGATAGTGCCGTGCGTGTGTGCGTTCATAGGGGTCAGTGTATGCGCGTGTATATGAGCGCTTGCGTCTCTACTATGTAAAAAAACGTAACTGCGTGTCAAAAAGAGACTAGTAAGTATACTCAATATTGTGCACCTCGGAGAGGAAAACGATAGAACTAGTACGTACTCCCTCCGTTCCATAATATAAGAACGTTTTGACACTAGTGTAGTGTCAAAAACGCTCTTATATTATGGGACGGAGGGAGTATTTATTTACAGTGCAGATTCACTCATTTTGCTCCATATGTACTCCGTCTCGGTGTAGTCTAGTCACTTGTTGAAATCTCTAGAAGGGCAAATACTCCTTTCTGGTTTACAGGGCTATACTAGCAAGTAGTTGTACGTACTAGTACAATAGTGGGCTCACATAGCAATTTTGTCTCATGCAAGAGCCTGGCTATATGCGTGCTCAAATGTTCGCAACTGCAACGTTCCGTTTGCGCTTGGCTCTTCGCCTCTTCGAGAAGACGAACAATGATGTTACTACTACTGCTTCTACAGTGTCGAATCCACTGATGCATGTCCGTCCACCGCGAGCGGGATGGATAGCTTGTTGTAGAAGTACTACTAAGTAAAAGCCTGTCCTCGTTTGCGAGCAACCGCGCGCATGGGTGAGGGAGAAGGCATGTAGTAAAATCAAGCTTCTCCTCGTTGTACGAGTTGACCCGACACATCATAGCACTGGCCCCACATGCTTGCCTCTAAACTTGGCTGAAAGACCAGCAGTGTACAATATATTTGCTGCAACCTCTAACATTTACCCACAACAAATTAAAATATATGTGGCCGTATGCATCGTTCTGATGCAGAGGCCGGGGAGTCCCCCCTTTTCGAAGAAAAAAATAAATTAAAATATATATTCCTGTCTTGACCAGATGAGTGTGCAAACTATAATCACCAGGGTGTCAGGTAGGGCCAGAATACTATTTTAACTTTTTTGAAAAAACTTCGAGACGGCCACATAGCATGGAGCCGACCCCAACGATTTTAAGCTTACAGGCACGGTACACGCTATCCTAGACTACTCTACACATGAAACTTCCACACGAGCGTCCGGGCTGTGCTTGGCTCTTCGCCTCTTCGGGAAGTCGAACAATGATGGAGTACTACTGCACTGGAGGAGTACTACAGTACGCTTCTGGCCATCTGACACCGATTGAACTGCTGCATGTCCACCGCGTACGGGAGGGAGAGCGTGTAGCGAAAACTTCTCCTAGTATGACAGGTGGGCCCGACAGGTGTTTGGCCAACCTGTCATACAGCCAAAGGCAGGTGCAGTTAAGTTGGCGAGGGAGATGATAATCAAACTTCTCATTGATGTACGAGTTGACGCGACACATCAAAGCACTGTACTCGATATATTTCAATAATTTGTGTTTACGGATGCATTAATTACAACGCATGCATGCATGTCGTGACTCTCCTTTTGATACTTGCATGAGTTGATTTAATGCACCTTGAAGTAGTATAAAATATGTGATGGTAAAGCTTTGTAATACCCCAACCCAAGACGAGAGATGGTTGTGCACGAGGAGGGCAAGATCATGCAGACCGAACAGGACCCGACGATGGAGCTCTCTAAGGTCTCGATGGACCTCACCGTGCTCCACTGCCCCTTGTGCCTCTGCCTCTTGACGCCTCCAGTGTATGAGGTTCGAATACACCTCGTCCGTTTGGCTGATTGAGCAAGGTGCAGGTTTCTTGATTGAAGTGCTGTTCGATTGATTTTCTGCAGTGCAAGGGAGGGCACCTGGCCTGCGCAGACTGCCACGTTGAGCGCCCCGGGAACCAGCGGCAGTGCCAGGAGTGCGAGCGCGGCGGTGGCTTCGACGTGCGGAACACGGCGGTGGACTCTGTCCTTTCGTCGGTGAGGGTGGAGTGCCCGCACGAAGGCTGTGGGCTCTACGTCACTTACCACAATCTCGCCAATCACTAGAGCGTGTGTCCGCTCGCGCCGTGCAAATGCCCCGTGCCCGTCTGCAGCTATGAAGGCCCATCGCCGGCGCTCTACCACCACATCAGCACTGCGCATCCCATGCCCGTGCACAGGATCCAGTACGGAAAAGGTGCTCTAGCTGCAAGTGCCACTGTCGGAGCCACGGCTCTTGCTGTTCGCGGAGGAGGGCCGCCATGCGTTTTTCTTGCTCGGCGGCGTTCTCGACATCGGCGCGCCTATCGTCGTGTTGGTCGTCTGCATCAGAGCAGGGGCGTCCCCACTGCCACACTACGTGGCCAAGCTGTGGGCGAACGGCCCGCCGGGGGAGCCCAAATGCATGACCGACGCCATCAAGGTGGAAATGGAGGTGACAAGCAGGAAGGATCCCGGCGACGTCGACGTGCAGGAGCTGACCTTCTTGACAGTTCCGCCCAAGCTGCTAGCCGGGGCTAAGCTTGTGTCCCTCCACATTCAGATTGACAAGCTCACGTCCTAAATGTTTCTACAGTGCCTTCTGTTTATCTTAGTAATATGCTAATATAGGGATTACCTTGGTCTACTTTAGCTTAAGAAATGGTGGGTTTTGGTGGCAATAAAAAATTATGTTTATCAATGCATTAATTGCAATGCATGCATGCATAAAGTACATGCATTGGTCAATTTTCTCTTAATACTTGCATGCAATGATTTAATGCACCTTGGAATCTGAACATGTGTTGGGGAATAACCAAATTGAGCCTTATAAAATGGAAAAACTAAAATTTTGAGATAAGCCCTATAAAACCGGAAAGGAGAGAGTAGAAAAAGAAGTACTCCATCTGAGAATAGTGCCGCACTTCGAAACTTGAACCGTCAATAAATTTTGAGCTTGCGTCTTGTCACATTCCAAATTACTCCACGCTATATTGAATTGCAAACCTGTTCACACCGATCACAACCTAAACGGTTTCCCACTTAGGAGCGTATTAGTACTCGGTTATAAATACTAGTATGCCAAGATGACTGCGCATTCCTTCTCAACTCCTCATCCACAAAAGCAAATAAGCCATTCAGCATCCTTCCCTTGCGTCTGCCATGGCCAGCGTGAGTTCTGGGTCGAGAGATTGCCACCAGGGAGAGGCGAGCATGGAAGCGGAAGCACGAGAGATGTCCCGCCTCGCTGCGAGAGCAGCCGACATGTCCCGCCGCACGGAAGTAGCAGCACAGAGGTCCCGCCACGCTGCTGAAGCAGCACGGAGGTCCCGCTGCACCGTTGATGCAGCAGACTGGTCAGGCCGCGCCGATGAAGCAGCAGAGATGTCCCACCACGCCACGAATGCGGCAGAGATGTCCCGCCGTGCCGCGGCGGCCTGGGAAAATTTCTCGCGGGCAGGCGATGACTGTTACAGGCGCATGCATGCGATCGTCCATAGCCAGATGGAGCAGATCTCCGGCTGGGCGAGGTTGCAGGACGACATGAAAGCCTCGTTTGAACAGGCTATCGGCGTACTAAGGGAGGGCAATGAGAGGCTCCAGGCCGAGCGCGACCTGCTGAGGGAGAAGATCGTCCGAAGTGCAGACCAGCAGGAGGAGACCAGTGCCTTGTTGAAGAGGACCGACGTCATTGTCAAGAAACTTATGGGCGAGAATGACATGCTCTGCAACGAGCGCCAAAGGCTGGTGGAGGAATCCGTGGATGTTGTCAAGCAGCGTCTTGAGGACACGAAAGAGCTCATCGCCGCTCGCCGCGGAGACTAGTTCCCACGGCCTGCAGCAACGCATCAAGAAAGTAGAGATCAGCGAGCCAGATCCTTGTCTTCCTTCTTCTTTTGCCCTTGTGTATTTCGGGCGTAGCCGCATGTGGCTTTTTTAATTATCTTTCTAATTATGTAAGACAATTAATCATCCTTATCTTTCTGTGGAAGATCAATATTGCAAGGCTGGAATGAAGAAAACTCTTGCTGTGGCGACCCTGGCGTTGCTGTTCTTCTAGTTGCTGTTGGGCTTCCTTCAGTTTCCTGGTTTCTTTTGATGTAATAATCGGTTTAGGATGTGGATTGTGTCGTCAGTTGTGAAATGTTGGGTTCTAGCGCGGATGTTTGGCCTTTGTTGGCCTCTTGGGATGTTGCAATTTCAATCTGGTAGCTTTTACTCCTTCGTGTTAGGCGGGAGATGTGCTGAACTTCTTGTGAATTGTGGTGGTTTTCAGTAATGAAAATCGGAAGGGACAAGCCCTTCTTTGATAAAAAAAATTAATCGTCCTTATATATTCATCAGTCTTGCTATAAGTCGCAGTAGATGCTATATAGGTCTGTCGGATCTTACATCAAGATCCGTGCTTTCAGATTTTCTTTTTTCTCTCTTAAATCTCAGTCGAGTGAGACATAGCCACTCCATTAAACAGAGGCTCCGGCGCCATTAATGGAGACCTTGCGAGAGAGGTGGACGGCAGATGGAGGTCAAAGGGCTCTCCTCCCGATAAGCACGCGCAGGGGTCTGATCACATGCCTCTCGTACTCAAATAGCTACCCTGCATGGCGCCTCCTAGCTAATAAAAATGGGGACGCATGGCGGCACGTAAATGGTACTAGTAAGTAGAACGCCCACGGTTTCAACAATACTTGTGTTTCCGATTGTAATGTGACAGCGCTTGTTCCAAAATGACTTTGTTGATTGTTAATGTGTGCGCCTTCGCAAATTGGACTGCAAATTTACCACAGCATGTTGGTGCCATGTCATGGCACCAAGCCAAGTTTCATTATTTTCATGCGTGTTTTGGATTTACAGGAATTAAAAAACTAAGGTTCTCAATGTTTCCAACCTAGCCACGACGCCCAGAATTTTGAATTTCATTCCCATTTCTTGCATGGAACCTAGAAATTTACCCGAGGACACACATGTGATTTTTCAACCAACTTTGGTGCACTGGAACATGTGCTTGTATTTCAAATTAGAATTATGGACATAAAGGTGACACGTTCCCTCCCAGAACGACGAGCCTTCTTGAGAGAAGCTCCGATTTGCAAGAAGTTTATACCAAAATTTGTTCCTATTCGGCCAATTTTTTTTACCACGGCATGGTACTACCATGGCATGACACCATGCCAAGTTTCATGATTTTAAAACCAAGTTTCTCAATGTTCTCGACCGAGCCACGATGCCCAGATGTTTGAATTTGATTCTCATTTTTTGCATGGGACCTAGAAATTCACCTGAGGACACAAATGTGATTTTTCAACCAACTTTGGTGCACGGGAGCATGTGCTTGTAGTTCAAATTTGAATTATGCACATTAAATGACCAAAAACTCAATTACTCTGTAAATAAGGCCAAATGAAGCCGGAATAATTCCAAAAACTAACAGGGCACTCATGTAGTTCTATGTTGCCTTTGTAAATAAACTCAAGGGGGACAATGTATATCGTTTCGTACTCAAAGGTGGCACGTTCCCTCTCAGAACCACGAGCCTTCTTGAGAGAAGCTTGGATTTGCAAGAAGCTTATACCAAAATCTGTTCCTATTCAGCCAATTTTTTTACCACAACATGGTAGTACCATGACATGACATCCATGCCAAGTTTCATGATTTTCAGACGTGTTTTGGATTTACAAGAATTTTAAAACCAAGTTTCTCAATGTTCTCGGCCGAGCCACGATGCCGAGATGTTTTAATTTTATTCTCATTTCTTGCATGGGACCTAGAAATTTACCCGAGGACACAAATGTGATTTTTCAACCAACTTTGGTGCACGAGAGCATGTGCTTGTAGTTCAAATTTGACTTATGCACACTAAATGACTAGAAAATCAATTAATGTATAAAAAACAACAAACGAAACCAGAATAATTCCGAAATTTAACAGGGCACTAATGTAGTTCTATGTTGCCTTTGTTAAGAAACTCACAGGGGGCAGCGTATATCGTTTCACACTCAAAGGTGGCACGTTCCCTCTTAGAACCATGAGCTTCCAAATCGGCCCAATTTTTTACCAAAACATGTTAGTGCCATGACATGACACCATGCCAAGTTTCATGATTTCCAGGCGAGTTTTGGATTTACATGAATTTAAAATCAAAGTTTCTCGATGTTCTCGGCCGAGTCATGACGCCCAGATGTTTGAATTTCATTCTCAGTTCTTCCATGGGACCTAGAAATTCAACCAAGGATACACATGTGATTTTTCAACCCACTTTGCTGCACCGGAGCATGTGCATGCAATTCATATTTAGATTATGCACATTAAAAGTCCAGAAACTCAATTAATGTATAAAAAGGCCAAATGAACCCAAAATAATTCCAAAATTTAACAGGGCACTCATATAGTTCTATGTTGCCTCTGTAAATAAAATCAGGGGGGAGGCAGCGTATATCGTTTCGCACACAAAGGTGACACGTTCCCTCTCGGAACCACGAGGCTTGTTGAGAGAATCTCCGGTTTTGCAAGAGGCTTATACGAAAACTTGTCCCAATTCAGCCAAAAATTATACGTATGAAAACAGGGTTTAGATTATCCCAAACATCTTGCTACCTAGACCAATAATGTACTATGATTTGAATTTAACATAAATGGATACAAATATTTGAATTGGAGAGCGTATGGTACGTGTAGTTCATAGTGAAATATGATTACTGCTATATGTATGATTTTTGTTATCAAGATAATATTTAAATTATTGTATAACTTGACAACAATCGTATGCAAATAATAAAAATTGATTCAAATTTAGTCCATATGGTAGACGACAATATACATGTTCACATGGTGGAATAAAATGTTCATATATGATGGAAGATCAAAATGTACGACTACATCAATTATAAACCGCAAGGTCACCTAACGATATATTCGAATTCAACACAACGTGCATTCTAAAATTGAAATTCGAGATCATGGCATCTGTAATCATATAAAAAGGGACATTACTCTTTCTTTGGTGGGAATTGATTTGTTTTTGTTCTTATTGAGGGAAGTGCGAATCGATTTGGTACTGTGCAGGGTAATCTTGTTCTCTCGATTTTTTTTACATTTTTCTTGTAGTATTTTCAATGGCATCTATAGCAATATAGTAAAAGGGCACATGACTCTCTTGTGTCTTGAATTGAAATTGTTTTTTCAGTTTTTTCTGTCGAACAAGGAATCCGCACCTTGTTATCCCGAAATTTGCAAGCTCGAGTATCTTTTGTCTCACCTGCTTTGAAACTCCCGCTTCTTCAACCCGCGCCGCGCCTTGTTATCCCTAAATTTGGACGCGCGCGAGAACTCCCTCCTCACCCGAAATCGCTCCCGCAGCCCAGACACGCAAAATCCCCCTTCTACCCATCAGCCGGAACTGAAGCTCCACGTCGCGGTATCAAAACCGGTGGGGGTACGCTGGTAACTTACCCCACATTTCGGACAAGCGCGTCCCTAAGCTTGGCTCCCCCCCCCCCCCTCCCCCCCCCACTCCTACCCCGCGGCCGTCAAAACCCGCGAACCCCCACGCTCCTCCGTCGGCCTCCCGACCGCCGCCCAGCCGGAGACTCTTCCCTGACTACGTCGTCCACCGCAACAACTCGCCGTCCCTCATCCACCACACCGGACGAGGATCCGTTGTCGATCTCGTCGTCCCGCCGGATTAGTTGCCCCGTCCTCCACCTCCAAGGAGCTGCCCCGACGTCCGCCTTGTCTATCGCGCCACCTCAATCCCCACAGCGCCGTCTTGACCTGCCCCACCGGAACCGCAACACCCTCACCAATTCCTCCGATGAAGTCGAGGCCAACTCGGCGCAACCAAGGAGGTTATGCACTCACCGGTGCATTTTATCTTTTATTCGATCTCAAGGGGCTGCCGGTGCTCGATACCGAGCAGACATGGCATGTCTCCATCAACGGCGTCGTCGCCGGACACATCATCCACGGCGTCTCTCCCCATGTCGTTGCTTCCTTGGCGGCGACTTCCACAATGGCACTAGCTGTAGCTGCTCCGGCTCTCGCTCGCGCTACGGCTCTGTTCTTGCTGTCGGTCGCGCTGTTGCACTGCTCTTGCTTTCGTTCATGCCGCTGCTCTGCTCTTGCTCTCGCTTGGGCTGCTGCACGACCTCCGGAGCTACAGGAGTTGCTGCTTTAGCACTCGCGTGCGGTGCTACTGCACGACTTGCTCTCTGCTAGTGCGTTCCATGCTCGAGCGTTTGCTGATTTAGATCATTGCTACTCTGCTACTAGTGCTCGAACGCCCTAAACATCTATTGCAATGCTATGTTACTAGTTCAATCAGTTTCGACAGTAAAATTCAGTTTCGACTGTGAAGTTCATTTTCTTCAGTTAAGTTCAGAGTGAACAGTACTTACAGCATCTGTCGGAGCGGCCGTGGTGCGGCTGATGCGTTTTACATCTAGCACTTTTTGGTGATGCATTTTACATCATCTATTGCAGAAGATATTAGGGTCCCACTTCATATTAACGTTGTCTGTCTTTTCATGCTTCAGCCTCGTCACCGTACACCTTAGCGGAGCTGCTCCAACGACGGAACCGTCCATCACAGCGGAGCAGTACCCTCGGCGCCGTTTCTAGAGGCCTCAGATTTTCTTCCCCGCCTCCGACAGTCACACTAGCATCATCACCATCCTCCACGTCCAACCCAATGATGCTGAGGTCCACAAGGCTATGCCAAAGAGGTTGTACACTCGTCGCATCACTTTGTTTCTCCATTCCTCTGTTCTTCCAATTCATGTGAGCCAAACACACAGGTTGACTGAAATCCTATGTTTCCAAATGCTCTGTTTTGCACATGCATTCCTATCCTATTCCTGTGTTTTTCCTATCCCTGCGTTTATAGAATCCCCTAATTCTAAGGAGCCCTTACAGATTTACTTCATTTTCAGATAGGCGTCAAAGAAAACTCTATGTGTTATGTCCTGCTCCTGCTCCTGCCATGCCGTCATCCACCCCACCTGAGGTGCACCATCGACAGAAGCATTCAATGCAGCAGAGATCCCCCCTGCAGACTTCCTTTCGCCGCCTCAGATCATCTTCCGTGTTGCCGGCAGCCACGCCAACCGCATTACCATCACCGACTGAGCAGATGAACCTGGGACTACACAGTTCCGGAAGAGAGGTCGCAGTCTTTCGTGTTTGCTTATGTTATACATCGGTTATTATTACCTGCTACTTTATCATTCAATATTGAGTTTTGAATTGCCCATGGGTCTCATATCGAGCCAGCAACGAATAGTATCTGGCTACTATCTGGTTCGCCTGGGGTCTTCTATGTGGTTCATGTTGGGTGGGCAACAAACAATAGATGATCCATTGTCTATCTTTTTAAACTGAAGGTATAATCTACCTGGTATCATTAGTTTTGGATCCATCCACTCGTTTGCTACCATCAGTCTTGATTTTTGCATGCACCCCTTAGGCCTTACAAAATCTAACTATTTTTTATTATGCATGTCAGATATTGTACACAATCGTACAGAACATGTAGAGAAAAAGAGAAGACCGTTGCGTGCGAATATAATGTCATGCAGACGCCGCTCCATGGTGGGCGAAGTGCCCCCCCTCCTGCATTTCCATATTGTATTCCAGAGGAAGATAACTGTTCAGATGGAGATCCAGAAGGAGCCGACCATGCATGTTTACCACCTGAGGTGTTTGCTCTAACCTGGCATGCTGATGTTGGTCATATCATGCATATGGCGCCTTGCATTGCTTACATTATACATCTTATATGTCATCAGCTTAGTTTAGATTTGCTTTGTGTGAATGCCACCTGTTTGGTTTCTATATCATACTCCCACCATTCCTAAATATTTGTCTTTTTAGAGATTTCAACAACTGGCTACATACGGAACAAAATGAGTGAATCTACACTCTAAAATATGTCTTTATACATCCATATGTGGTAGTCCATTTGAAATCTCTAAAAAGACAATTATTTAGGAACGGAGGGAGTATATGGGAATTATGCAAAGCCATCTTCTTTAGCCAGGCATCATATACGTGAATCATGCAATGCCATCCTATTTAGCCAGTCATCGTATATGTGAATTGTATCGTGCAATATTTTTTTGCATAATGTATTCCATTTGTCAACAATGTTTATACATTCATCTACTCTTCCTGTGCATCAGCCATTTGAGTCAGTCATGGGAAAATCTGGAGTGAAAACAAGGTCTTTTGAGCAGTCAGTGCTACCTGTCGATGCAGATTTCTTGCTGGTTACAGATAGCTCCTCAGAGGAGGATTCAGAGAGAGATGACCAGTCGTATTCCCCTCCCCCCGAGGTGCATGCTCTAACTTGGCTGGGTTATATTGCTCATATCTTGCATATCTTGCATTGCCATGCCATCTGCTTAGATTAGACATGCTTTGTGTGAATGCCTCCTGTTTTCTTTCTATATCAGATATGTGAATTATGCAATGCCATGTTTTTCAGCCAGTTATTATATATGTGAATTATACACCGCCATGGAGCCAGACATCATATATGTGAATTATCTCATGCCATCTTTTTTTTCATTACGTATTCCATTTGTCGACAATCTGTGTATATTGAACTACTCTTCATGTGTATCAGCCATTTGAGCCGGTTATGGAAAAATCTGGAGTGAAAACAAGGTCTTCAGAGCAGGCAAGGGTACCTGTTGAAGCATATATCTCGATGGTTACAGGGAGCTCCTCAGAGGAGGATTCAGAGACAGATGACTAGTCCTATATCCCACCTGAGGTGTCTGCTCTAAGTTGTAATGTTTATATTTCTCATATGATGCATATGGTGTCTTGCATTGCTTAGTTTAGACATCATATGCACACTATTGAATTCTATCTGCTTAGTTTAGAGATCATACATGCGAGTGCCAGTTGCTTAGTATATGAATCAATTATGTCAATTATATCATGCCATCCTGTATACTTAGACAACATGTATGTGAATTATTTCATCCCAGCCTATTTTAGAAAGACATCATATAGTTTTGTCATGTCATCCTGTTTAGGTACTCATCATATGTTGAATTATGCCATTATATCCTGTTAAGTTATCCATCATATATCTGAAACGGTGTCATGCTATCCTGTTTAGTTAGGCATCATATATGTGAAATTGTGTCATGCTGTCCTGTTTGGTTAGACAACATACATGTGAATTACCACATATGTCTATCATATAATGTCTGTACGTTCAATTTCTTTTCTTGTTTATCAGCCATTTGAATTGGAGGGGGTGATGGCAGTTGTCGGTGTCAAAACCAGCGGATCTCGGGTAGGGGGTCCCGAACTGTGTGTCTAGGCGGATGGTAACAGGAGACAAGGGACACGATGTTTTTACCCAGGTTCGGGCCCTCTCGATGGAGGTAAAACCCTACTCCTGCTTGATTAATATTAATGATATGGGTAGTACAAGAGTAGATCTACCACGAGATCAAGGAGGCTAAACCCTAGAAGCTAGCCTATGGTATGATTGTTGTTTGTCCTACGGACTAAAACCCTCCGGTTTATATAGACACCAGAGAGGGCTAGGGTTACACAGAGTCGGTTACAATGGTAGGAGATCTACATATCCGTATCGCCAAGCTTTCCTTCCACGCCAAGGAAAGTCCCATCCGGACACGGGACGAAGACTTCAATCTTGTATCTTCATAGTCCAGGAGTCCAGCCGAAGGTATAGTCCGGCTATCCGGACACCCCCTAATCCAGGACTTCCTCAGTAGCCCCTGAACTAGGCTTCAATGACGACGAGTCCGGCGCGCAGATTGTCTTCGGCATTGCAAGGCGGGTTCCTCCTCCGAATACTTCATAGAAGATTTTGAACACAAGGATAGTGTCCGGCTCTTCAAAACAAGTTCCACATATTGCCATAGAGAGAATAGTATTTACACAAATATGATCTGCTGATGTATTCCGTAGCGTGACATCACACCACGGCCAAGCCTTTGTTCGAATCGTTTTATTGTCCCACCTCAGCGCGTTTAGCGAGACGGTTTCCTTGGCACGTATTGTCGAAGCAGAGATCGTGTCCCCTTATTCCGGGATTCTCATACATTACGGGCGTGGGTAACCCAACCGCGCCATTGATTATGGCGCTTGGGAGATAAGCAAGTTTTACCAGGCTGGTGGGGACGCATAGCTTCGTCTGCCCATATAAGGGCATAAGGATCCACCTTTTCACCCACGCCTTCTTCCTCCTTTGCCTATCCACTTGCGCGCACTCGAGCTCCAGCGCCCAAGTCTGCATTCCCCACCTCAACCTTTCTCCAGCCATGTCCGGAGTGGGAGGCAGGTGGATGGTCTCCTCCGTCACGGAGGGACATATCAAGAAGCTGAGGAAAGCCGGATACCTGTCCAACGACATTGCGCACCGGCTCCCCGATGAGGGGCAGCTCATCCCCACCCCCAGGCCCCATGAGAGGGTGGTGTTCCTCCCCCATTTCATCCGCGGACTGGGTTTCCCTCTCCACCCATTTGTCCAGGGGCTCATGTTCTACTACGGCCTGGATTTCCACGATCTGGCCCCGAACTTCATCCTCAACATCTCGGCGTTTATCATCGTGTGCGAGGCCTTCCTCCGCATCCACCCCCCTTTCAGCTTGTGGCTGAAGACATTCAATGTCAAGCCGAAGGTAGTACGCGGCAGCCAGGCGGAGTGCGGAGGCGCCATGGTGGGCAAGATGCCCAACGTCCTACGGCTCGAGGGCTCCTTCGTGGAGACCCTAAAGGGGTGGCAATCGGGGTGGTTCTACATCACCGAGCCGCGTGACCCTGAATGGGCCGCAGCCCCCAAGTTCCGATCCGGACCCCCTACGCGGCTCACCTCCTGGAAAGAGATGGGCCTGTCGTGGGGCAAAAAAGGAGAGCTGACCGGACTCCAAACATGCGTCCAAAACCTGGTGGACAAGAAGCTCAAACTTGTCAATGTAGTCCAGGTTATGCTCATCCGCCGGATCCTCCCGTGTCAACAACGGGCTTTCAGCCTGTGGGAGTTCGACCCGGCGCAGCATCGAACTCTGAGCAGGCTCTTCGACACGACGTACGAAGATGCCTGGAAGGCGCTATTCAAGGGTGCCGAGGCTCCCGCATCTGCTACTAAGGATCGCGGATTCAGCACGCAGCGTCACACTAGCGCGGTAAGCTGTTTTACCTCTTACAGGATATTTTATTTTTCATAGGTTGACCCTATGCGGGATCTAAGCCCTCATGCCTTTGACAGGACTGGCAGAGGACGGCCGAACAGGTCAACTGTTCGGCTCCTTTGCCCGAAGACCCAGCGGATGCCCGTTTGATGGGGCTGCTAGCTCCAGCACCTTACGTGGTGCCGGAGAAGAAGGCCAAGAAGAAGGCCACATGAACTCGAAAGAGTTCCCGGCGCCCGGTGGTGTCGGATTTGTCATCCGATGACACCGAGACGCACTTCTCCCGCGAAGATGAGGAGGAGGAAGAAGAGGCCTCTCCCCCTCCAGCGGGGGGAGGAAAGAAAAGGAAGGCCTCCCCAACTGGGGAGGCCGAGGGGTCCAAGAAGGGAAGGACCCTTCCTCCGGACTGGTCTACCAACACCGACGACGGGGAAGAGGAGTGGTCGCTCAGGGCCAAGCCCCTGGTGAAGTCGTAATTATTCAGACACCAGAGTAATTCATAGTGTTCCTTAATTGCACTGCTTCTCCTTACGTCGAATATAATTATGCAGTCCGCCCAAGGCACGGCTCGACGTGTCGTCGAGCGGTTCCCTGGATTCGTCGGATGTGAATAGTCCTTCACTTCCGACCGCTACCTCCCCTCGCCCTACGGACGACGCTGAGGTGACGTCCAAGAAGGCTCCAAGCCAGGAGGAGGTGGTCCTGGAAGCGCCGTCGGGCGACCTCCCGGACTCCAGGCACAAAGGGGACGAGACCCCCAAGGGATCCAAGTCCGGCCCTGGGCCGGACACCGCGCCGGAACCTTCAAAGGTTCCGGAGTCCGGCAGGTGGCCCGCTAGTAAGGTGGGCAAGCCTACGAGGCCGGTGACCTCTGTCCAACCAGAGGCGCCGGACAATTTGCTGGAGGTGCTTAACGGCGCCTCCATCGACGAGGAGCACCGTATTGTGATGAGTACGGTGATCCAGAAGGTTCAGTCTGCCAAGAGCGGACTAACTGAAGCCTGTGCCAGCCTTCTAACAGGCTTTCAGGTATGTAAAAAATATGTGAAAATGTTACCGCATAGACAGTAGCCCCTCATGCTCTGTTTGGCATTCGGAAAGAAAAGCCGAAAAGAGGATCTAATAACATTCGCAGGAGTCTAACATAATTAAGTCAATATGCATATGCAGGCTTCGCTGCTAGCCTCCGCCGCACTGACTGCGGAGGTGGACACGCTGAAGCAGAACCTCGAGTGGTCCGAGAACGAGCTCGGCCTTGCCAAGAAGCAGCTCGAGGAGAAGGAAGGTAAGTAATACCTTACGTAAGTATATAAAAAAGATGTGGTTGCAAAACATGACAGGCTCAACATGCTAATGCAGGGGCCACAACTAAGGTGGCAACCCTGAAGAAAGCGTTGTCCGAGGCCGAAAACAAAGTGGCCGCGGAGCGCACAGAGCGAGTAAAGCAGGAGGCGTGGGTGGAGGAGGTGCAGAAAGAGCTCCAGGCTCTCGTGAAAAAACACGACAGTTTGGAGCTTGACTCAAAGACGCGAGCGTCCGAGCTCGTGGCAGCCCTCGACAACGCCAAATATGCCAAGGCCAAAGCCCAAAAATCCCTCCAGGGAATTGAGGCGATGAAGAAGATAGCGGCGGGTAAGGCATTCATTATGCAAAGCAAGCATGTGAAAGTGAATTACTTGTTACTTACCCGAGTCCGGAGCTCTCCAGGAGCATTCGAAGATTTTCCCCGCAGTGCGTCAGATGCCGCCGCCTTCTACCGGGCCGAGGAGGGGAGCTCGATGGAGAAGGTGTTCTGGTCTCAGTATGCTTAGGCCGGACACCAGGTGCCCTTGAGTGACTAGCTGAAGCAACTGGTCGAGCTCCACAAGGTGGCCGAACAGGCCATGAAGGGCCTCATAGTTCGGCTTTGGCCTGGAGAGGCTCTGCCTGGGAGCTACTTTGGTCTAGTGAGGCGGCTGGTGGATGCATGTCCACGGCTTGAAGTAATCAAGCGCTCCGTCTGCATCGAGGGTGCCCGTAGGGCCCTTGCCCGTGTGAAAGTACACTGGGCAAGATGGATGCTGAGAAGCTGGTGAAGGATGGGCCACCGGAGGGCAAGGAGCATCGCGTCCCGGAAGCGTATTATGAGGGCGTCCTGAAGGGTGCCCGTCTTATAGAAGATGAATGCTCCAAAGATGTAATTTTTGAGTAAACTCGCATTTGTGATCCTGTATGCTGAAAACTTGTTCATATGCGCTATGCAATGCTTTTGGAATTTAAAATATTACCTTCTGTGCGGCCGTTTATTAAATTTGAGAGATGGCGAGTCGTCGGCTTCTGCCCCCGTGCCACGAGTGCTGGGGTGTTCAGGATAAACTTGAGCGCTCTTTTTCCCATTCTTGGGTCTTTCGAGGGAGGCGCTCAACACAACGAACAAGGCAATGGGACTATAATGATTTATCACTCTCCTTTGCCATAGAATTCCATAATTTTAAATTTTGGCGAAGCCCCTAGTATTTGGAAGACCGAGTTCGGGGCGCTATCCACGCCTAGGCCGGACAAAGACGACTCCTCGCTCTAAGAGGCATAAGTCTTTAGGGACTCGAAAACCTCTCGAACAGCGACCGGCTCTCGCCTCATCATGACGGTCAGTTTTAGCTTTCTCTACTGAGGTGCTTAGCCCAGCTCAATCGGGGCACAATCCCAGTAGTTCTCGTAGCGATACCTTAGCCGATATAACGGAACGTAAGGTACCAAAACACAGGAGCCGGGCAAACCCAACTATTGACCCAAGACATGATTCGGAGCCGATGCATATAATGCTATAAGTTCGGGGTGCCGCACTTGTGAAAGTATTCGGACTTCTCACACCATATTGTGGGGTACTTAAGCCCCTGACGTATTGGCCATACCAAAGTGTACGGGTGCAACATGTCATTAATGAACATATATACGTAAAAAAGAATAATGCAATAATAGACAAAAGCTATGCATTGTTTATTTGAAAAAGCTGCGATCAAAGCAGAACGATACAAATTGTGCGATAAGCAAAAGGTGGGAATATTTAACATGTCCTTTACAAGGGCGAGCTGCGGAATGGTATGCGAAACAGGTATACTGCTTGTTATAGAGACCACCTGGGAGTTCCATAGTGCGGCGTAGCTTTCTGCTTCCCTGGTTGTTGTATCGTTTGTGTGGCAATTGTACTGCCGGACAGGCCTGCTGAAGAATGGAGTCCTGAAAGTAAGAGAAAATGAAGAAACCGGCAGCCCCTAGTGCGGTTTAAGCCGTGATTCGGGCGTGCCGTGATGGTGCCCCTCCCCCTGTGCCCATGGTATTTCCAGAGCGTATTTATGTACGCGCAACACTGGTTTCGCAATTTCGCGAAGGCTGGGGTTGGGGCCACATTGCTACGCTTGCTCGGAACGTGCCAAGCGGTCTTGTTGTAGGTTACTCCAGGCGCGCTTGAAGGTGTCCGGACGTTTAATAGCCGGACTGGAGAATTGCCTTGAAAGGCTGCTTAGCACTTCTGCTGTGAGAGCCACTGTATGCTCCTCGGTTCGGAGAGAGCGTTCGGTGTTTCCATTGACCGTAATGACTCCTCGAGGGCCTGACATCTTGAGCTTGAGGTATGCGTAGTGCGGCACCGCATTGAGCTTTGCGAATGCGGTTCGTCCGAGCAGTGTGTGATAGCCACTGCGGAACGGGACTATGTCGAAGATTAACTCCTCGCTTCGGAAATTATCCGGGGATCCGAAGACCACCTCAAGTGTAGCTGAGCCTGTACAGTTGGCCTCTACACCTGGTATGACGCCTTTAAAGGTCGTTTTAGTGGGTTTAATCCTTGAGGGATCTATGCCCATTTTCCGCACTGTATCCTGATAAAGCAGGTTCAGGCTGCTGCCGCCGTCCATAAGGACTCTAGTGAGGTGAAATCCGTCAATGATTGGGTCTAGAACCAATGCGGTGAATCCGCCATGACGGATGCTAGTGGGGTGGTCCCTTCGATTAAAAGTGATCGGGCAGGAGGACCATGGGTTGAACTTTGGGGCGACTGGCTCCATCGCGTATACATCCCTTAGCGCACGCTTCCGCTCCCTCTTGGGGATGTGGGTTGCGTATATCATGTTCACCGTCCGCACTTGTGGGGGGAAGCCCTTCTATCCACTGCTGTTCGGCGGCCCGGGCTCCTCCTCGTTGTTGCTATGTAGCCCCTTGTCTCTGTTTTCGGCGTTTAACTTGCCGGCCTGCTTGAACGCCCAACAATCCCTGTTGGTGTGATTGGCTGGCTTTTCGGGGGTGCCATGTATCTGGCACGAGCGATCGAGTATTCGGTCCAAACTGGATGGGCCCGAAGTATTACTTTTGAATGGATTTTTTCGCTGACCGGGTTTAGAGCCTCTGAATCCGGCATTAACTAACGTATCCTCATTGTTGTCGCTGTTAATGCGGCGTTTGTGCTTATTGCGACGCGACCTGCCATTGCTGTTCTTGGTATCCGAATTACCAGGGCTCTTAGTCATGTTATTGCTATGAGCTAGCCAGCTGTCTTCCCCCGCGCAAAAGCGGGTCATAAGTGTCATGAGGGCTGCCATAGATTTCGACTTTTCCTGTCCTAGGTGCCGGGCAAGCCACTCGTCACGGATGTTATGCTTGAAGGCTGCTAGGGCCTCTGCGTCCGGACAGTCGGTGATTTGATTTTTCTTGGTTAGGAAACGTGTCCAGAATTGTCCGGCAGATTCTTCTGGCTGTTGAATTATGTGGCTCAGGTCATCGGCGTCTGGTGGTCGCACATAGGTGCCCTGGAAATTGTCGAGGAATGCGGCTTCCAGGTCCTCCCAACAACCAATTGATTCTGCTGGCAAGCTGTTAAGCCAATGCCGAGCTGGTCCTTTAAGCTTGAGTGGGAGGTATTTGATGGCATGTAGATCATCGCCACGGGCCATGTGGATATGAAGGAGATAATCCTCGATCCATACCGTAGGATCTGTTGTGCCATCATATGACTCAATGTTTCGGGTTTGAAACCCTCGGGGATTTGATGATCCATTACTTCATCTGTGAAACATAGTGGGTGCGCAGCGCCTCTGTACTGGGCTATATCACCACGTAGCTCAAATGAGCTTTGTCTACTGTGTTCGGCCGGCCGGATTTACTATATCCGGCGTGACAATTATCGTCTCGTGTCGTGGGGAGCCCGCGTGATCCGTAGATCGATCTTGTTTGCCTTGCCTTGTCCTCCAATATATCTCGCAGGTCTGGCGCATTTCCCCGTGCCTTGTTATTTTTTGAGCGGCGCCGGGGTGCGGCTTGAGCGGAGGGCCGAGAGGCCTCTCTGTCGCGGCCACGAGGTGGCCGGTCGGCCGCATCATGCGCTGGTGATCTAGGTGCTTCCTCCTCTAATTGAGGTAGCAACCTGCGCTTTGGGTAGCTCTTGGAGGGGCGTTCCAGTTCGTACTCCTCGGCCGCAAGGACTTCAGTCCATCTGTCGGCTAGCAAATCTTGATTAGCTCTAAGCTGCTGCTGTTTTTTCTTAAGGCTGCTCGCCGTGGCCATAAGCCTGCGTTTAAAGCGCTCTTGTTCGACGGGATCCTCAGGCACGACAAATTCATCGTCATCGAGGCTTGCCTCGTCTTCGGAGGGAGGCAGGTAATTATCATCCTCTACCTCTCTGTCTGCCAGTTTTTCATGAGGGCTTGCTTCTCCATCCTCCTGTGCTGAATCTTGCTAGAGGGGGTTGTCTTCGGCACTGTCCGGGGCGTTATTATCTCCTGTGCCGGAATCGCCGTTTTTGCTTTGGCGGGATTTAGAGCGGCGCCACTGACGCCGGCACTTAGGCTGCTTCTTGGAGGGGTCATCCTCCGCTGTTCCATCGCCATCGCCTTCTTTTGGGGTGTCCACCATGTATATGTCATACGACGAGGTGGCTTTCCAGTGCCCTATAGGCACTGGTTCCTGGTCGTCTCCTGCATCGGCGTCCATACCGTCGATGTCTTCGGAGTCGAAGTCTAGCATGTCGGTGAAATCATCGACAGTGGCTACCAAGTGGGTGGTGGGTGGGCGTCGAATTTCTTCGTCGTCTGCATCCCAACCTTTCTAACTATAGTCCGGCCAGGACTCTCCTGATAAAGAGAGGGACTTTAGTGAATTCAGAATATCGCCGAAGGGCGAGTGCTGAAAGATGTCCACGACAGTGAACTCCATGACCGGCGCCCAATCGGATTCTATTGGTAGGGGCGCGGACGGCTCAGAGTCCGGTGAGGAGTCCGGCACCTTGGAGTCACGGGCTTCGCAGAGGATTGGGCTGGTGTTCGGCTCGATCGCCATAGAGATTACAACCCCCGAGGCGGCATCTAGACACCCGTCCTCGATTGGCGCAGTTGGCTCTGAACTAAGGGTCGGAGCTGATGCGGGTGCGGCCTCCAGGGCACTGTTCGGCGGCAGAGTTAAATCATGCCCCTCGTGACAGTGCGGCGCGCTCGGCTGTGGCTCGAATCCGTCGAAGATCAAGTCCCCGCAGATATCAGCCGTGTAGTTCAGACTTCCAAATCTGACCTGATGGCCAGGGGCATAGCTTTCGATCTGCTCCAGATGGCCTAGCGAATTGGCCCGCAGTGCGAAGCCGCCGAATACGAAGATCTGTCCAGGGAGAAAAGTCTCACCCTGGACCACGTCGTTGTTGATGATCGGAGAGCCATCGGGCCTAAAGATGACGACACAGAGGAACTCTCAATGAAAGCACCAATGTCCAGGAGTCTTCAATCTTGTATCTTTATCAGGAGAGTCCTGGCCGGATAGTCCAGGAGTCCGGCCGAAGGTATAGTCCGGCTATCCGGACACCCCCTAATCCAGGACTCCCTCAGCAGTATCTAAGGGAGCAAAACCCCATTCTTCACAAAAGACAGTTGAGGGAGTCCTGGATTAGGGGGTGTCCGGATAGCCAGACTATACCTTCAGCCGGACTCGTGGACTATGAAGATACAAGATTGAAGACTTCGCCCCGTGTCCGGATGGGACTTTCCTTGGCGTGGAAGGCAAGCTTGGCGATGCGGATATGTAGATCTCCTACCATTGTAACCAACTCTGTGTAACCCTAACCCTCTACGGTGTCTATATAAACCGAAGGGTTTTAGTCCGTAGGATAGAACAACAATCATACCATAGGCTAGCTTCTAGGGTTTAGCCTCCTTGATCTCGTGGTAGATCTACTCTTGTACTACCCATATCATCAATATTAATCAAGCAGGAGTAGGGTTTTACCTCCATCGAGAGGGCCCGAACCTGGGTAAAAACATCGTGTCCCTTGTCTCCTGTTACCATCCGCCTAGACGCACAGTTCGAGACCCCCTACCCGAGATCCGCCGGTTTTGACACCGACATTGGTGCTTTCATTGAGAGTTCCTTTGTGTCGTCACTTTTAGGCCCGATGGCTCCTCCGATCATCAATAGCGATGCAGTCCAGGGTGAGACTTTTCTTCCCGGACATATCTTCGTCTTCGGGGGCTTCACACTGCGGGCCAATTCGCTTGGCCATCTGGAGCAGATCGAAAGCTATGCCCCTGGCCACCAGCTCAAGTTTGGAAGTTTAAACTACACGGCTGACGTCCACGGGGACTTGATCTTCGACGGATTCGAGCCACAGCCGAGCGAGCCGCACTGTCACGATGGGCATGATCTAGCTCTGCCACCGAACAGTGCCCTGGAGGCCGCACTCGCATCGGCTCCGACCCTTAATTTGGAGCCAACTACGCCGATCGAGGATGGGTGGTTGGACGCCGCCTCAGGGGCTGCCATATCTACGGTGATCAAGCCGAACACCAGCCCTGCCCTCTGCGAGGCTCGCGAATCCAAGGGGCCGGACTCCTCTCCGGACTCCGAGCCCTCCGCGCCCCTGCCGATCGAATCCGATTGGGCGCCGATCATGGAGTTCACCGCCGCGGACATGTTTCAGCACTCTCCCTTCAGTGATATTCTGAAGTCACTAAAGTCTCTCTCTTTATCAGGAGAGCCCTGGCCGGACTACGGTCAGCAAGGTTGGGATACGGACGATGAAGAAATTCAAAGCCCACCCACCACCCACTTTGTAGCCACTATCGACGATTTAACCGACATGCTCGACTTCGACTCCGAAGACATCAATGGTATGGACGCCGATGCAGGAGACGACCAAGAACCAGTGCCTATAGGGCAATGGAAAGCCACCTCGTCGTATGACATATACATGGTGGACACCCCAAAAGAAGGAGATGGCAATGGAACAACGGAGGATGACCCCTCCAAGAAACAGGCTAAGCGTCGGCGTCAGTGGCGAAGCTCTAGATCCCGCCAAAGAAAAAATGGTGATTCCGGCATAGGAGATAATAACACTCTGGACAGTGCCGAAGAAAACCCCCTCCAACAAGATTCAGCACAGGAGGATGGAGAAGCCAGCCCTCATGAGAGAGCGGCAGACAGAGAGGTCGAGGACGATAATTATATGCCTCCCTCCAAAGACGAGGCAAGCCTCGACGATGATGAATTCGTCGTGCCAGAGGATCCCATCAAGCAAGAGCGTTTCAAATGCAGGCTTATGGCCACGGTAAGCAGCCTCAAGAAAAAACAACAACAACTTAGAGCTGATCAAGATTTGCTAGCCAACAGATGGACTGAAGTCCTTATGGCCGAAGAGTATGAACTCGAACACCCCTCCAGGAGCTACCCAAAGCGCAGGTTGCTACCCTGATTAGAGGAGGAAGCACCTAAACCTACATCACCAGCGCATGATAGGCCGACCGGCCACCTCGTGGCCACAACAGAGAGGCCTTTCGGCCCTCCACTCAAGCCGCACCCCGGCGCCGCTCAAAACATACCAAGGCACGGGAAAATGTTCCAGACTGCGAGATATATTGGAGGACAAGGCAAGGCAAACAAGATCGATCTACGGATCGCGCGGGCGCCCCACAGCACGTTACTGTGATCGTCACTCCGGATAATTTCACCTCACTAGAGTCCTTATGGACGGCGGCAGCAGCCTGAACCTGCTTTACCAGGATACAGTGTGGAAAATGGGCATAGATCCCTCGAGGATTAAGACCACCAAAACGACCTTTAAAGGCGTCATACCAGCTGTAGAGGCCAATTGTACAGGCTCAGTTACACTTGAAGTGATCTTCGGATCTCCGGATAATTTCCGAAGCGAGGAGTTAATCTTCGACATAGTCCCGTTTCGCAGCGGCTATCACGCACTGCTCGGGCGAACCGCATTCGCCAAGTTCAATGCGGTTCCGCACTACGCATACCTTAAGCTCAAGATGCCTGGCCCTCGAGGAGTAATTACAGTCAATGGAAACACCGAACGCTCCCTCCGAATGGAGGAGCACACGGCGGCCCTCGCAGCGGAAGTACAAAGCATCCTCTCAAGTCAGGTCCTCTCCAGGCACAGGATAATGCGCCAGACCTGCGAGACGTACTGGAGGATAAGGCAAGACAAACAAGATCGATCTACGGACCGTGTAGGCGCCCTACGGCACACGACGATGACCTTCGCTCCGGATACAACAAATCCGGCCGGGCCGAACACAATAGACACAGCTCCTCCGAGCTGCGTCGTGATATAGCCCAGTATAGAGGCGCCGCACACCCACTATGCTTCACAGATGAAGTAATGGATCATAAAATCCCATAGGGTTTCAAACCCATAAATATCGAATCATACAATGGCACAACAGATCCGGCGGCATGGATCGAGGATTATCTCCTTCACATCCACATGGCATGCGGCGATGATCTACACGCCATCAAATACCTACCACACAAACTTAAACGACCGGCCCGGCATTGGCTTAACAGCTTGCCAGCAGACTCAATCGGTTCTTGGGAGGACCTGGAAGCCGCATTCCTTGACAACTTCCAGGGCACTTACGTGCGACCACCGGATGCCGACGACTTAAGCCACATAATTCAGCAGCCAGAGGAATCGGCCAGGCAATTCTGGACACGGTTCCTAACAAAGAAAAACCAGATAGTCGACTGTCCGGATGCAAAGGCCCTAGCAGCCTTCAAGCATAACATCCGCGACGAGTGGCTTGCCCGGCACCTGGGATAGGAAAAGCCGAAAACCATGGCAGCCCTCACGACACTCATGACCCGCTTTTGCCCGGGAGAAGACAGCTGGCTAGCTCGCAGCAACAACTTAGCAAAGAACCCTGGTAATTTGGATACCAAGGACAAAAGTGGCCGGACTCGTCGGAACAAGCAAAAACACCGCGTTAGCAGCGACAGTAATGAAGATACGGTAGTTAATGCCGGATTCAGAGGCTATAAATCCGGTCAGCGGAAAAAGCCATTCAAAAAGAATACTCAGGGCCCGTCCAGTTTGGACCGAATACTCGACCGCTTGTGCCGGATCCATGGCACCCCCGAAAGGCTAGCCATTCACACCAACAGGGACTGTTGGGTGTTCAAGCAGGCAGGCAAGTTAAGAGACGAAAATAAAGACAAGGGGCTGCATAGCGATGACGAGGAGGAGCCCAGGCCGCCAAACAGTAATGGACACAAGGGTTTTCCCCCACAAGTGCGGACGGTGAACATGATATATGCAACCCACATTCCCAAGAGGGAACGGAAGCGTGCTCTACGGGACGTATACGCGATGGAGCCAGTCGCCCCAAAGTTCAACCCATGGTCCTCCTACCCAATCACTTTTGATCGAAGGGACCACCCCACTAGCATCCGTCATGGCGGCTTTGCCACATTAGTTCTCGACCCAATCATTGACGGATTTCACCTCACAAGAGTCCTCATGGACGGCGGCAGCAGCCTGAACCTGCTTTACCAGGATACAATGTGGAAAATGGGCATAGATCCCTCAAGGATTAAGCCCACAAAAACGACCTTTAAAGGCGTAATACCAGGTGTAGAGGCCAACTGTACAGGCTCAGTAACTCTTGACGTGGTCTTCGGATCCCCGGAAAATTTCCGAAGCGAGGAGTTAATCTTCGATATAGTCCCGTTTCGCAGCGGCTATCACGCCCTGCTCGGACGAAACGCATTCACAAAGTTCAATGCGGTGCCGCACTACGCATTTCTAAAGCTCAAGATGCCAGGCCCTCGAGGAGTATTCACGGTCAACGGAAACACCGAACGCTCCCTCCATATGGAGGAGTACACGGCGGCTCTCGCAGCGGAAGTACAAAGCAGCCTTCTTAGGCAATTCTCCAGTCCGGCCGTTAAAAAGCCAGACACTACCAAGCGCGCCCGGAGTAACCTAACACAAGACCGCCTGGCACGTTCTGAGCAGGCATAGCAGTGCGGCCCCAACCCCAGCCCTCGCGACATAGCGAAACCGGTACCTCGCGTACATAACTACGCCCTTGAAATACCATGGGCACAGGGGAAGGGGCACAACAACGGCACGGCCAGAATACGGCTTAAAACGTACTAGGGGCTGCCGGATTCTTTTTTTTTCTTCCTTTCAGGACTCCACACTTCAGACGACCTGTTCGGCAATTCAACCGCCGCATAAATGACGCAAGATCTAGGGAAGCAGACAAGCCACGCCGCAATATGGAACTCCTAGGTGGTCTCTGTTACGAGCAGTATACCTGTTTTGAATACAATTCCGCAGCCTGCCCCTGGCCAGGACATGTTAAATAGTCCAATATCTTTATCTTATAATACCACTTATATCGTTCTGCTCTGACACTAACCTTTATATAAACAATGCATAGCTCTTGTCTATTTTCTGCATTACTCTATTATATATGTTCATCAATGACATGTTGCACCCGTACACGGTGGTACGACAAGTACGCCAGGGGCTTCAGTACCCTTTAATATGTTGTGAGAAGTCCGTACACTTTCACAAGTGCGGCCCCCCGAACTTATAGCACTATATGCATCGGCTCCGAATTATGATTTGGGTCAATAGTTGGGTTTGCCCGGCTCCTATGTTTTGGTGCCTTATGTTCCGCTATATCGGCTAAGGTAGCACTAGGAGAACCACTACGATTGTGCCCCGGTTGAGCTGGGTTAAGCACCTCAGTGGAGAAAGCTAAAACTGACTGTCATGATGAGGCGAGAGACCGGTCGCTGTTCGAGAGGTTTTTCGAGTCCCTAAAGACTTATGCCGCTTCGAGCGAGGAGCCGGATTTGTCCGGTCAAGGCGTGGATAGCGCCCCGAACTCGGTCTTCCAAACTAGGGGCTTCGCCGAAATTTAAAATTATAAAGTTCTATGGCTAAGTGAGAGTGTTCAAGCATTATAGTCCGATTGCTTAGTTCGTTGTGCTGAGCGCCTCCCTCGAAGGACCCAACTATGGGAAAAAGAGCGCTCAGGTTTATCCCGAACACCCCAGCACTAGCGGCATGGGGGCAGAAGCCGACAGCTGGCCATCTCTCAATTTTTTGATAAACGGCCGCACAGAAAATAATATTTTAAATTCCATAAGCATTGCTTAGCACCTATGAACAAGTTTTCAGCGCACAGGATAAAAACGAGCGAGTTCATTCAAAGATTACATCCTTGGTACATTCATCCGCCACAAGGCGGGCACCTGCAAGAACATCCTTGTAGTAGTTCTCGGGCTTGTGATGCTCCTTCCCCGGAGGCGGCCCGTCCGTCACAAGATTCTCACCGTCCAGCCTACCCAGTGCTCCTTGGCACGGGCAAGGGCCCTCCGGGCACCTTCAATGCAGATGGAGCGCTCGATGACCTCGAGCCTTGGACAGGCCTCCACCAGCCGCCGCACCAGACCGAAATAGCTCCCAGGCAGGGCCTCTCCGGGCCACAGCCGAACTATGAAGCCCTTCATGGCCTGTTCGGACGCCTTGTGGAGCTCGACCAACTGTTTCAGCTGGTCGCTCAAAGGCACAGGGTGTCCGGCCTCAGAATACTGAGACCAAAACACCTTCTCCGTCGAGCTGCCCTCTTCAGCTCGGTAGAATGCGGCAGCGTCGGATACGCTGCGGGGAAGATCTGCGAATGCCCCTGGAGAGCTCCGGATTCGGGTAAGTATCAAGTAGTTTACTTTTATATTTTTGCTTTGCATAAAGAATGCCTTACCCGCTGCTATCTTCTTCATCTCCTCCAACTCTTGGAGGGCCTTTTGGGCTTCGGCCTTGGCAGTCTCAAGGGACGCCGCGAGCCCGGATGCTTGCATCTTTGACTCAAGCTCCAAACTCTCATGTTTTTTCATGAGAGCCTGAAGCTCTTGCCGCACCTCGCCAACCTGAGCCCCAAGTTTCTCTCGCTCGGTGCGCTCCGCGGCCGTTTTCCTTTCGGCCTCGGACAGCGCCTGGTTGAGGGTCGCCACCTCAGTCGTGGCCCCTACAATAAGCAGTTCAATCCTGTTATTTTTTGCAATCACGTCTTTCTATAGGCACCTTTTTCTGTAAGGTATTTCTTACCTTCTTTCTCCTCGAGCTGCCGCTTGGCAAGGCCGAGCTCTTGCTCGGCCCGCCCGAGGTCCTGTTTCAGGACACCCACCTCCGCAGTCAGTGCGGCAGTGGATAGCAGTGAAGCCTGCACACGCATATTGACTCCTTTTCGTTAGACTCCTGCGAAATTTAATTGATCCTCCGTTCGGCTTTTCTTGCCGAACGCCAAATAGAGCATCAGGGGCTACTGTCTATGCGGTAATATTTTTATATTTTTACTTACTTCGAAGCCTGTTAGAAGGCTAGCACAAGCTTCAGTCAGTCCGCTCTTGGCGGACTGAACCCTTTGGATCACCGTACTCATAATAGTACGGTGCTCCTCGTCAATGGAGGCGCCGTCAAGCACCTCCAGCAGATTGTCCGGCGCCTCCAGTTGGACGGAGGCCGCCGGCTCAGAAGGCTTGCTCCTCTTGGGAGGAGTTCGCCTACCGCGGTCCGGAACTGTTAAAGTTTCCGGCGCGGTGTCCGGCCCAAAGCCGGACTTGGAGTCCTGGGGGGTCTTGTCCCCTTCACTCCTGGGGTCCGGGAGGTTGCCTTGCGGCTCCTCCAGGACCACCTCCTCCTGCCCAGGAGCTTGTCGCGACACCACTTCGGCGTCGTCCGTAGCGTGGGGGGAGACAGCGGGCGAAACTGAGTTCACATCCGATGAGTCCAGGGAGTCGCCCGACGACTCGTTGAGCTCGGCCCGGGGCGGGCTGCATAATTATGATCGACATTAGGGAAAGCTATGCAACAAAGGAACATCATGAGTTACTCTAATATCCGAACTTACGATTTCACCGGATGTTTGGCCCTGTCCGGCCACTCCTCTCCGTCCTCTTCGGCGTCAGGGGAATAGTCCGACGGAGGGTTCTTTCTCTTCCTAGACCCCTCGGCCTCCCCCGTTGGGGCGGCCTTCCTTTTCTTTCCTCCCCCCGCTAGAGGGGAAGAGGTTTCTTCTTCCTCCTCCTCGTTCTCATGGGAGGAGGGCGTCTCGGACTCGTCGGATGACGAGTCCGACGCCGCCACATTACGGGCAATCTTTCGAGTCCCTGTGGCCTTCTTCTTCGGCACCACGTAAGGTGCCGGAACCAGCAGCTTCTCTAAGAGAGCAGGGGCTGGGTCTTCGGGCAAGGGAGCCGGACAGTTAATTGGTCCGGATATCGCCTGCCAAGCCTGTCAAAGGTAATGGAGTTTAGATCCCGCATAGAGTCAAACTATGAAAAAACTTAACATCCTATAAAGGGTGAAAATAGCTTACCTCGCTAGCGTGACGCTACGAGCTATATCCGCGGTCCTCGGAAGCGGATGTGGGAGCCTCGGCACCTTTGATTAGCGCCTTCCAGACGTCTTCGTACGTCGTGTCGAAGATCCTGTTAAGGGTTCGGTGCTGTGCCGGGTCGAACTCCCATAGAGTAAAGTCCCGTTGTTGACACGGGAGGAATCGGCAAACGAGCATGACCTGGACTACATTTACAAGCCTGATTGTCTTGTTTACCAGGGACTGGATGCATGTCTTCAGTCCGGTCACCTCCCTCGTTACCCCACGATAGGCCCATCTCTTTCCAGGACGTCAGCTGCGTGGGGGGTCCGGATCGGAACTCAGGGGCTGCGATCCATTTCGGATCGCGTGGCTCGGTGATGTAAAACCACCCGGCTTGCCACCCCTTTAGGGTCTCCACAAAGGAGCCCTCGAACCACAGGACGTTGGCAATCTTGCCCGCCATGGCACCTCCGCACTCCGCCTGGTTGCCTCGCACCACCTTGGGCTTGACGTTGAAGGTCTTGAGCCAGAGGCCGAAATGGGGGCAGACGCGGAGGAAGGCCTCGCACACGACAATAAATGACGAGATGTTGAGGATGAAGTTCGGGGCCAGATCGTGGAAATCTAGGCCGTAGTAGAACATGAGCCCCGGACGAACGGGTGAAGTGGAAAACCCAGTCCGCGGAGGAAGTGGGGAAGGAATACAACCCTCTCATGGGGCCTTGGGGTGGGGAGGAGCTGCCCCTTCTCGGGAAGCCGGTGCGGGATGTCCTTGGACAGGTATCCAGCCTTCCTAAGCTTTTTGACATCACCCTCCGTGACGGAGGAGACCATCCACTTGCCTCCCGCTCCGGACATCGCTGGAGAAGGTCGAGGTAGGAAGTGCGGGCCTGGGCGCTGGAGCTCGAGTACACAGGAGATGGATAGGCAACGGAGGAAGAAGGCGTAGGTAAAAAGGTGGAGCCTTATCCCCTTATATGAGCGGATGCAGTTGTGCGTGCCCACCAGCCTAGTAAAACTCGCTTGCCTCCCAAGCACCGTGATTAATGGCGCGTTTGGGTTACCCACGTCCGTATTGATGAGAATCCTGTAAAAAGGGGCACACGATCTCTGCTTTGACAAGACATGCCAAGGAAACCGCCTCGCAAAACGTGCTGAGGTGGAAAAGTGAAAACGATTCGAGTAAAGGACTTGGCCGTGGTGTGTTGACACACTGCGGAATACGTCAGCGGATTTGATTTGTGTTAATATTATTCTCTCTATGGCAATATGTGGAAACTTGTTTTGCAGAGACGGACACTATTCTTGGTGTTTACAATCTTCTATGAAGGACTTGGAGGAGGAACCTGCCTTGCAATGCCGAAGACAATCTGCGTGCCGGACTCGTCATTGAAGCCTGGTTCAGGGGCTATTGAGGGAGTCCTGGATTAGGGTGTCTTCGGGTAGCCGGACTATACCTTCGCCGGACTCCTGGACTATGAAGATATAAGATTGAGCACTTCGTTCCGTGTCCGGATGGGACTTTCCTTGGCGTGGAAGGCAAGCTTGGCGATGCGGATATTCAAGATCTCCTACCCTTGTAACCGACTCTGTGTAACCCTAACCCTATCCAGTGTCTATATAAACCAGAGGGTTGTAGTCCGTAGGACAATCAACTCCATACACAACAATCATACCATAGGCTAGCTTCTAGGGTTTAGCCTCCTTGATCTCGTGGTAGATCTACTCTTGTACTACCCATATCATCAATATTAATCAAGCAGGAGTAGGGTATTACCTCCATCGAGAGGGCCCGAACCTGGGTAAAAACGTCGTGTCCCTTGTCTCATGTTACCATCCGGCCTTGACGCACAGTTCGGGACCCCCTACCCGAGATACGCCGGTTTTGACACCGACACATACCTCCCCTCGTAGTTGAGGGATAAATTTTTGTTTTCTCATCTTTCAAGTTCTTCATAGTGTCTAGCAGATATAAATCCCAAGTGACTCAAAGAATAGAGCTATGCTCCCCGACAACGGCGCCAGAAATTAGTCTTGATAACCCACAAGTATAGGGGATCGCAACAGTTTTCGACGGTAGAGTATTCAACCCAAATTTATTGATTCGACACAAGGGGAGCCAAAGAATATTCTCAAGTATTAGCAGCTGAGTTGTCAATACCACACCTGGAAACTTAGTATCTGTAGCAAAGTGTTTAGTAGCACAGTAATATGATAGTGGTGGTAACGGTAACAAAAGAGTAATGCGAGCAAAGTAATATTTTTGGTATTTTGTAGTGATTGTAATAGTAGCAGCGGGAAAGTAAATAAGCGTAAACCAGTATATGGAAAACTCGTCGGCACCGGATCAGTGATGGATAATTATGCCGGATGCGGTTCATCATGTAACAGTCATAACATAGGGTGACACAGAACTAGCTCCAATTCATCAATATAATATAGGCATGTATTCCGAATATAGTCATATGTGCTTATGGAAAAGAACTTGCATGACATCTTTTGTCCTACCCTCTCGTGGCAGCGGGGTCCTAATGGAAACTAAGGGATATTAAGCCTCCTTTTAATAGAGAACCGGAACATAGCATTAGCACATAGTGAATACATGAACTCCTCAAACTATGGTCATCACAGGGAGTGGTCCTGATTATTGTCACTTCGGGGTTGCCGGATCATAACACATAGTAGGTGACTGTAGACTTGCAAGATAGGATCAAGAACTCACATATATTCATGAAAACATAATAGGTTCAGGTCTGAAATCATGGCACTCGGGCCCTAGTGACAAGCATTAAGCATAGCAAAGTCATAGCAACATCAATCTCAAAACATAGTGGATACTAGGGATCAAACCCTAACAGAACTAACTCGATTACATGATAAATCTCGTCCAACCCATCACCGTCCAGCAAGCCTACGATGGAATTACTCACGCACGGAGGTGAGCATAATCAAATTGGTGATGGAGGATGGTTGATGATGACGACGGCGACGAATTCCCCTCTCCGGAGCCCCGAACGGACTCCAGATCAGCCCTCCCGAGAGGTTTTAGGGCTTGGCGGCGGCTCCGTATCATAAAACGCGATGGTTTCTTCTCTCCTATTTTTTTTCTCCCCGAAAGCCAATATATAGAGTTTGAGTTGCCGTCGGAAGGTGTCCAGGGGGCCCACGAGGTAGGGGCGCGCCCTAGGGGGGGCACCCCCCACCCTCGTGGACAGGGTGTGGGCCCCCTGGTCTTCATCTTTGGTGAGGATTTTTTATTATTTTTTATAAGACATCCCGTGGAGTTTCAGGTCATTCTGAGAACTTTTGTTTTCTGCACATAAAACAACATCATGGCAATTCTGCTGAAAACAGCGTCAGTCCGGGTTAGTTCCATTCAAATCATACAAGTTAGAGTCCACAACAAGGGCAAAAGTCTTTGGAAAAGTAGGTACGACAGAGACGTATCAAGCCGACACACATCTTTGATCCTCTTGGGCGCCTCAATCTGCTCAATAGCTTTGATTTTGTCTGGGTTTGCCTTGATCCCACGCTGCGACACAAAGAATCCGAGAAGCTTCCTGGACGGAACGCCGAAGACACACTTCTCAGGGTTCAGCTTAAGGTTGATCTTGCGCAGGTTGGCAAATGTCTCTTCCAGATCTTGCACAAGAGTTGGCCCGTCCTTGGTTTTGACCACTATGCATCCATGTATGCCTCCATATTTCTATGGAGCTAAGGTTCAAAACCAATTTGGACTGCTCTTGCAAACGTCGAGCCAGCACTCTTCAACCTGAAATGCATCTGTAAAAAGCAATACATACCACATGGGGTGATGAATGTTGTCTTCTCTTAATCCTCTCTTGTCATGAAGATTTGGTGGTAGCCCGAGTAGGTGTCGAGGAATGATAACAGATCACACCCGGCCGTGGAGTCAACAATCTGGTCGATGCACGGCAACAGGAAGGGGTCCTTAGGACAAGCCTTATTGATATCTGTGTAACCAATACACAGCCTCCACTTCCCATTTGCCTTGCGCACCACTACCGGATTGGCCAACCACGTCGGGTGGAGCACTCCTCTCACCAAACCTGCTGCTTCCAACTTCCTGATCTCCTCTGTGATGAACTCCTGCCTCTCCAGAGCCTGCTTTCTGACCTTCTGCTTGACGGGCCGCGCATGAGGCCAGACAGCTAGGTGGTGCTCAATCACCTCCTTGGGAACACCGGGGATGTCGGATGCTGGCCACGCAAACACGTCGACATTTGCCCGCAGGAAGGTGACGAGCGCGCCTTCCTATTTGCTGTCGAGGGTGGAACCTATGCTGAAGGCCCCTCCTGTGCCATCCTCCCTGGCGGACACCTTCTTGATCTGCGGTGGCTCGGCTCTAGATTTCTTGCTCTTGCTGGTAGAGCTCTCTGGCACATCCTCGATGGTAGCGCAACACTCCGAAGAGGTGTGCTTGCCGGAGTGGGTGTGAGAGGTCTTTCCGGGCTTCTTCTTCCCTCCCGGGCCTTCAGCGGCAGGAGCAAGTGCCTTGACGGCAGCTACTGTAACTGCTTCCCGGTAGAGTTGGTCGGCGCAGATCAGCGCGTCCTTCTTGTCGGATGGGATGGAGATGATGGTCAATGGCCCGGGCATCTTTAGCATGTTGTAGGCGTAGTGTGACGCCGCCATGAACTTGGCTAGTGCCGGGCGGCCGAGGATCCCGTTGTAGGGCAAGGGGATCTCGGCCACGTTGAAGACGATCCTCTCCGTCCTGTAGTTCAACTCTCCTCCAAACGTCACGGGCAGTGTGACCTTCCCCTTCGGCTGGCTCCTCCCCGGATTGACCCCTTGAAACATGCCCGTTTCTTCGAGGTCTCGATCGGGAATTTGCAGCTGTTTGATCACGACGGGCAAGATCAAGTTCAGGCCGGCCCTGCCGTCAACCAACATCTTGTTCACCTTGAGGTTGTGTATCGTTGGTGAGACCGACAATGGCAAACACCCGACCGCGGTTGTGCGGTCAGGGTGGTCCTCGGCGTCAAAGATAAGGGGTGTGCTGGACCACTTCAGCGGCTTCTGAGCGTCGAACGACGGCTTCACTGCTGTAATCTCACGCGCCCACTGCTTGAGCTGGCGGTGAGAAGTATGCAGCGAGGTGCCACCATCGACGCACATGGCCTCCATAGCCTTCTGGAACTCTTGCTCACCGGACTCGTCGTCCTCGTCATGATCATCGTCTTCTTGTTTCTTGTCATTGCCCCGGGCGGGCCTCTCTTGCTGGTTGTCCTTGCCGGGGCGGCTTCCTTGGCCGCCACGCTTCTTGTCGGATCCCTCGGCACCGTCCCGACCTTTCTCCTTGTCCCGCCTTTCATACTCGGCCTTTTGCTTTTCAGCAAGCAGCTCGACTTGTCGGCAGTTCAGGAGGTCGTGGCCCTTGGTGCGGTGGATCTTGCAATACTTCTTGCCGGAGCCCCCTGGCTTGTCAGCAGCTGCTAAGGCCCGGCAGGCGGTGCACCCGGCAATCTCCTTGCCGGGACCGTCTGCCTTGACCTTCTTGGCAGCGCCGGTGTCGTCAGACCCCTCGACAGCAAGTACGGCCTTGCCCTTGCGTTTCCTGTTGCGACGCTGGCCCTTCTTTGTCGGGGTGGCGGTGTCTTCGTCGGTAGAGTCGGTTTCCGCACCGGCGTCTTCGCCGTGGTACTTCCTTCCCTCTTCAGCCCGGGCGCATCTATCGGCCAGAACGTAGAGCTCGGCCACATCCTTAACCTTGGTCATCACCAGCTCTTCGCGCATCTTGCGGTTGCGCATGTTCTGATGGAACGCGCTGATCACACCGGCGGGATGAACGTCTGGGATGTTGTACTGCACCCGGCTAAATCTCTGGATGTACTTGCGTAGGGTTTCCCCTTCCGTCTGGGGAATGATATGCAGATCACCGGCCTGGCCATGAGCTTGGTGGCCTCCTGTGAAGGCGCCAACGAATTCATGGCACAGATCCGACCAAGAAGAAATGGAATCCGCCGGCAAGTGCATCAACCAAGACAAAAACATTGGGCTTCAGTGCCAGTGGGAAATAATTGGCAAGCACTTTGTCGTCGCGAGCTCCGGCCGCCTGCATCGCGATGTTGTAGATGCCGAGGAACCCGGACAGATGGGTCTTGACAGTGTACTTCTCGCCTACGTCGGGCTTGAACGTGCGGTGGGACGGCCACTGGGACTGCCGCAGCTCACGGGTGAAGGCCGGGCAGCCCACCTCGAAAGGTATGCCGCCGGAGCCCCCCGGTGCTGGGTGGTCCCTAGCGGGTCCCGCCCGCTTGTCCGACTGGCGGCGTGTATCATGTCGGTGCTCAATAGTGGTCTGAGCAACTTCATGAGCAAGTTCTCGAAGAACTTGGCGCTGGTCGCGGTGGGTCCGCGGGTCGGACGATGCTATAGAGATGTTATCACAAGCGTCGTCTCGACTGGCTGACGCACACGGTGGCTGGCGAGGAGGAGGAGAGTGCATCGTGGCCGCAACTCCCCCACTCCTCCCAGCGCCAGCACGTGGTGGCTCGGTGGAGCGCCGACCCGAGGGCCCCGCCGGTCGCGGATCGTCTTTGTTGGCGACGGCGACGAGGCTCCGGATGGTGGCCGTCCACTCGACGATCTTCTCTGCAGCAGGAGGGAAGTCGAGGAGCAGCTGCGCGCGCGCCAAAGCTTCTGCTGGCTTGGGCGGCGGCGACAGCTGCGTGGATCATGGCGTGCTTCGACTTCTAACCACGTTAGAAGGAGCTCCCTCACGACCCAACGGCTGCGCGCCATTTTCGCCGGCTTCGGCGGGCATGCTGAACTCCTTCATCCCGCGGATAATGCACAGGGCTCTTCCCACGGCGGCACCCAGGGTCACTGCCGTGGTGATGCTGCTCGTCGCGCACACCATGGGAAGAGCGCGCAGTGGTCGCCGGCGTGGGCGTCTTGGAGGTCTCTACGCCGCCCGGGGGTGGCACAACAACACTCCTGGAGGGCCCCGCGCCGCCTGCGGGGGGCCTAGCTCCATCTTTGGATCTGGCGACGTGCGGCCGGTCGTCTGGCGCGCGAACGACGCCACTCGCCTGGCTCTGACTGCCAGGGCGACACTGGTGCTCGCGGACCGCGGCCCGGGTCTTGTCCGCGACCGGGCCACTGCTCGCCCATACTGGCACGGGCCGTTCGGCCCCCGATGAGCCGATCGCCGTGGCCGTCTTCTTCTTGGGAGCCATGGCGATGAACAACCGCTAGGCTAACTACTAGACCAGATTCTCACAATTGCGCCCCCTACCTGGCGTGCCAAAGATGTCGGTGTGGAACGACACCTATGGGATCACAAGAATCCCTACTACGGTTGCCGGGGCAGAGTGTTGCGGGAAGAGTAGGATTAGTAACCAGCACAAGGATCCGTTACCCAGGTTCGGGCCGCGAGGATGCGTAAAACCCTAGTCCTCCTTTGGTGGGTGTATTTCAGAGAGTTATTGAGCTCTTGAACTAGCTATGGTGGGGTGCGTGGTTCCAAAGAGCCGAATCCTTCTCCAGTATGCCATGGGCCTCCTTTTATAGTCGAAAGGGGCTGCCACAGTGGCATACAGGAGTTGGAAAGGCGTACAGTATTGCAAGCTTATCGCTCGTATTACAGGACAAGTCGCATTTAATGCGCTGCTGAGGTGTCCCCTAGCTTTATCGGGGACGGGGGCGAGGCCCGTCCCGTCCGTCGCCGCTCCTCCTCGCTTCGACACGCGCCCCGACCAGTGATGCGTGCTGCGCCATGTAGGCAGGCAGGCAGCTGAGGTGGCGCGGTGGTGGAGCCTCCATGAAGATCTGCATGCCGCCAAGCAGGCGCTTGATGAGTTGGCCTGGGAGCTACATGTTGCCACGCAGCTGCCTGCCCAGCTGGTTGGGCTGGCAGCTGCATGCGAACGGCGGTGGAATCTTGGTTGGTGCGGGGCTGGCAGTGGCCCTGCTAGCATCCTTGGTGAGGGCTTTGCCGGGTGGCCCGGCAAGGGTCTTGCCGTGGCGCGCTGTCGTCCCCGGCAAGGATCTTCCCAGGGGTCTGGTGGCCTTCCTCGGCAAGGATCTTGCCGAGGATCGTCGTCTTCTAATCCTCATCTGATCTTGAGTGTTCCTTGTCTTCACAAAGATCTGCATGCCACCACAGAGGCGCCTCCCGAGCCCTGGCGCAACGTGGTGATGGTGTTGGAAACCGTGGGCTCAAGGGTGGTGCGCTCTGCTGGTGTTGGACGGGCCGCCCCAGCAAGGGTCTTGTCAGGGCCGCTGAGGCTGCCCCAGCAAGGTCCTTGCCGAGGGAACCTGCTTCGTCCCTCTGCTCTTTGTGGTTTTGACCTTGGTGTTTCTCTGGCTGCCTCGGGCTTCAGTTCTACCTCGGTTCACCTCCCTGTTCTGCTTGGTGCTGTCGTGGGCGCAGCTCCGATTGCCCGTGCACAGGTAAAGGGATACAAAGGTGTGCTCCTTCTTTTGTACACCGACACAGATCATGAATTTCAATCAACTTGAACATGAGCATGTTGCTCAATCTTGGGAAAGGATGAAAATGATGCTAAGGAATTGCCCAACTCATGGGTTAAATCTTTGGATGATCATACAAAAATTTTATCCGGGGTTGAATTTTGTTTCTCGTAATCTTTTAGATTTCGCCGCGGGTGGAACTTTTATGGAAATCACTTTGGGTGAAGCCACCAAATTGCTTGATAATATTATGGCAAATTATTCGCAATGGCATACCGAAAGAGCTCCTACTAGTAAAAAAAGTTAATTCTGTTGAAGAAATTTCTTCTTGGAGTGAAAATGTTGATGCTCTTATAAAGTTGGTTGCTAGTAAAAGTGCTCCTGTTGATTTTAATGATATGCCTTTGTCTACTTTGATTAGGAAAAGTAGTGATGCCATTGATGTCAATTTTATTTCTCGCAATAATTTCAACAAAAATGCTTATAGAGGAAATTTTAATCCTAGGCCTTTTCCTAGTAATTCCTCTAATAATTATGGTAATTCCTATGGAAATCAATCTTACAATAATAATAGGAATACCTCTGATCTTGGGAATAATATTAAAGAATTTATCAACACACAAAAAGTTCTCAACACTTCCATAGAAGAAAAGTTGAATAAGATTGATGACTTGTCTAGAAGTGTTGATAGAATTGCTCATGATGTGGAAAATCTCAAGTTGAAAATTTTTGTGCCTAAGGTTGTTGAATCAATTAAAGCTCTTTATGTTTCTATGGATGAAAGTAAGAAAAGAACTGCTATGCTTAGAGCTAAAATAGAATTTTTAGAGAAAGCTTTTTCTAGTGATTATTCTTGCAAAAATGATGAAGATCTTAAAATAATTGGTGTTTCTTATATTGATTCCTTTTTTGTAAAGATAAGATTGATGAAAAAGGGACTGGAGAAGAGTCAACTTTAGGTAGAAGGCATCCCAATATTTCCAAGGGTGAAAATCTTGTTGAGAAAATTGATAAAAGTGGGTTTGGAGAGGTCAAAACATTAGTTAGTGATGCACCCACTCTTTTGGATTACAAAGACTTTAATTATGATAGTTGCTCTTTGACTGATTGTATTTCTTTGTTGCAATCCATGCTAAATTCACCCCATGCTTATGAACAAAACAAAGCTTTTACTAAACATATTTTTGATGCTATGATGAAAGATTTGGAAGAAAAATTGGAGTTAGAAGTTTCAATTCCTAGAAAATTGCATGATGAATGGGAACCTACTATCAAAGTCAAGATTAAAATTATGAGTGTTTTGCTTTGTATGACTTGGGTGCTAGTGTTTCTACAATTCCGAAATCTTTATGTGATGTGCTTGGTCTTACCAATCTTGAAGAATGTTCCTTGAATTTTCATTTGTCGGATTCTACTATTAAAAAGCCTATGGGAAGAATTAATGATGTTCTTATTCTTGCAAATAGGAATTATGTGCCCATAGATTTTATTGTTCTTGATATTGACTGCAATCCGTCTTGTCCAATTATTCTTGGTAGACCGTTTTTACGCACTATTGGTGCCGTGATTGATATGAAACAAGGCAATATCAAGTTCCAATTTCCTTTGATAAAGGGTATGGAACACTTTCCTAGAACAAAAATAAGGCCACCTTATGAATCTCAAACCAAAGATGACAAAACTTAGATCCTTGCCTTACACCTAGCTAAGGGCGTAAAACTATAGCGCTTGTTGGGAGGCAACCCAATGAATAAAATTTATTTTTGCTTTTTTCTTTCTGTTCTTGAGTGTTTACACCATTATGCCTCTGGTATGATTGTGTTTCTTATGTTTTAATTAGTGTTTGTGCCAAGTAAAGCCTTTAGGATCTTCTTGGGTGATAGTTGTTTGATCTTGCTGAAAAACCAGAAACTTTGGTGCTCACGAAAAAAATAGTTTAAAATCACCAGAACGTGATAAAATACCAATTATTTTTGCAGAAGATCAATATACAAATTACCCTGTTCGTCCTAATTTTTCAGAATTTCTAGAGTTACAGAAGTATTCGAAAGTTCCAGATTTCTACAGACTGTTCTGTTTTGACAAATTTTAGTTTCTTTGTGTTGTGTGCGTATTTTGATGGCTCTATGGTTTTCTTTGATGAGTTTTTTCCATAGAAAAGTTGGAATACAGTAGATATAATACAAAAACAAAATATAAATTGGTTTTATAGAGCACTTATAGTAGTGGTTTGCTTTCTTTTACTAACGGATCTCACAAAGGTTTTGTTGAGTTTTGTGTGATTGAAGTTTTCATGTTTTGGGTTATCTTACGATGGATGAAAGAAGGATAGAAGAACCTAAGCTTGGGGATGCCCCGGCATCCCAAGCTATTATCCAAGAATGAGCAACCAACTAAGCTTGGGGATGCCCCCGAGTGGCATCCCCTCTTTCTTCTAGCGACCATCGGTATTTTACTCGAGGCTATATTTTTATTCGTCACATGATATGTCTTTTTCTTGGAGTGTCTTGTATGATATGAGTCTTTGCTTGTTTTATTTTATGTTTTAAGTTATCAATCCTTGATGGACACACCTATTTGAGAGAGCCAAAATTATATCATGACTTGTTAGAATTGCTCTCTGTGCTTCACTTAAATCTTTTATGAGCTAGGACTTGCTCTAGTGCTTCACTCATATCTTTTTGAGCACGGTGTGCTTAGTATTTTTGAAGAAATGCTCTCTTGCTTCACTTAGATTTATTTGAGAGTTAGTAAAATTTTGAAGAAATTCAGTCTTGCTTCACTTAAATTATTTTGAGAGAAAGAAAATTTGTTATGCTCATGATCTTCACTTATATTTGTTTGAGCTTATGAAAAGCAACACATGAAAATTAGTCCCAAAGTGATAGATATCCAAGAAGGATAAAGTAAAAAATGTCATGAAGATCATTGGACAAAATAAAGTTGATTCTTAGTAATAGTTTTGAGATATGATGATGTGATATGTGAGTTATGTTGATGAGTAATTTTGCTCTATTAAGAATATTGGTGTTAAGGTTTGTGATTCCCTATGCATGCACGGAACTCAATAATCATGCAATGAAAATTATATCCTACTTGTGGTGCATTATTCGGTGTTAATTATGCTTAATGCTTGCTTATGAGATTATTCGTTTCTTGGTTGGTCGCTTCTCAATCTTTTTGCTAGCCTTCATTTTGCATCAAGTATGACCTCTACTTGTACATCCAAAATCCTTTAAACCGGTTTTGCCACATGGGTCCTCTATATCTACCTATATGTGGTATTCTTTTGCCGTTCTAAGCAAATTTGCATGTGCCATCTGTAATTTTCAAAATAAACTTCTCTTTTGTGTGTTTGTTTCGCTCGCGGAACGGTAACGGGTGGCTAATATTTTCCGTGCTGGATGTGTTATTCTCATGATGAGTGTTTATTCACTTGTCATTGCATAAGAGTAAGACAAAGGTTTTAGGAATGCCCAGTGAGGGAGTCCTGGACTAAGGGGTCCTCGGGCGTCAGGCCTGTTATTCATTGGGCCGGACTGATTGGCTGTGAAGATATGAAGGCCGAAGACTATACCCGTGTTCGGATTGGACTTTCCTTGGCGTGGAAGGCAAGCTAGGCGACCAATTATGAACATTCCTTCTTATGTAACCAACTCCATGTAACCCTAGATCTCTCCGGTGTCTATATAAACCGGAGAGCGTAGTCCGGATAGCGAGATACTCATTACCATATTCACATAGGCTAGACTTCTAGGGTTGAGCCATTAAGATCTCGTGGTAGATCAACTCTTGTAATAATCATATTCATCAAGATCAATCAAGCAGGAAGTAGGGTATTACCTCCATAGAGAGGGCCCGAACCTGGGTAAACATCGTGTCCCCCGTCTCCTGTTACCATCGATCCTAGACGCACAGTTCGGGACCTGTCGTGGTTTTGTCACGGCAGATGTCCTCATGAAAGGACTTAGTCGTGGAGCCATCGCTACGGGTTAGCTTGAAGGGGTTAATGTGGACACAGGGACGCAAGAGAGTTTATACTAGTTCAGCCCCTTTGATGAAGGTAAAATCCTACGTCTAGTTGTGATGGAATTGATGGGGTTTCGATGACTAGGGAGCAAACAAGCTTCGCCTAAGTCTTGAGATGTTGTCTGTCCTCCTCGAACCGCCGCCGGGTCGCCCCCTTATATACATGGGTGACGCCCGTCGGTTTACAGAGTCCCAATACCGGCTCATAGATGTGTCCAGTTTGGTCTCTACTTATTCCTAACTTACAATACCAGTTACATACCAACGCCGGTTTACGGCTACAGGCCTTGAACCGACTATGGGCCCTTAGCCCTCATCTGCCTTCTGGGGCTTTAACATACTTAACTACTGACGAAGTTAACCAGGCCCAGATAGGCCGGTTTACGCCCAATAGTAATATCCATAACATTAGGCCCTAGATTGATTTAAACAGGTTCATGTCAATCCTTAGCAAAAATCTTCATCTTCAACATCTCCTTGTAGTTTGTTGAACCGCCGTGATGTCATCTTCTCTGGTCGTTGTAAACCGGAGTGACGTCATCTGTCATAAAGAGACTATCCATGATACCTTCTTGTTTAATAGATCTGCAATAACCGAGGCGACAGCTCTGCTTCCAAAATTCACGGTCCCTTGAGTCACGCACCTGACACATGTCCTTTTGCTTTGTAAATAGGACCGAGGGGTCATTTCTTTTTCCCCTTCGTGCCCTTCGTGCCCTTCTGCTTCATCTTCCTCACGTCGTCCAGCCTCGGAGCTCCGCCGCCGCCGTCAACTTCTGCACCAACCTTGGCCGCTGCATCACCCTGAGCGCACCAGAGCATCACGGCGATCTTCCGCGTCTTCCTCAGCTCCAGTAAGTCTTCTGTTTGTCGGGTGGTAGGTGCGACATATGCCAACGGGTGGCTTATCATTGTGGGAGCCAGTAAGACATCGCTGGTGCCTGGAAACGGGATGAGGCGAAGACATGCACGCCGGTGAATCTTACCCAGCTTCGGGGCTCTCCGCGGAGATAACACCCCTACTGCTGCTCTGCGGGGTCTCCGCATGATCACTAGATGGACAAGTAGCTACACAATGCTCCTTGAGATGTTTGGTGGGAGGAGGAAGAAGGGCACGGCTAGCTTGCTTCTTCTCCTTGTATGGTGTCTAAGACTAGCTGGGGGTCCAACCCTTTGCATGGGTGCCCCAGGGGGTTTATATAGGATTACCCCTCAGGGGTACAATGGTAATCCGACTGGGTGCGAAGCCCAGCCGTCTGCGCTCGCCGGCTTCTGCGCCGGCTGCGGGGCCCGCCGACTGGTGGGTCCCGCCGGCTGCCGGCCCCTTGGTCGACAGGCAGGCCCCACTGTCCAGGGCCTGGTCGGCGGCTGATTACTGTCGCTCCTTCTTGGTGACGTGGGCTTCGTCGTGGTAGGCGTGGCTACAGTGCCACCGCCCGGCGGGCGAACGCTGTAGCCTCACCGCGTCTTATCTCCTTAATGGGGCGTCTCCTTCGAGGGAGGCGGCAAGCCGGCTGCGGGGAGCCGGCTCCGTCTTGGGCCGACTAGGGGAGGCATGGCCGCCTTCGGGTGTCTCTCTGCCCAAAGGGGCCCACCGCCCATGGGCTGCGCTGGTAGCCCGTCGTGGATGACATCAGGGTCAACGTGGCAACAGTGCCGCGCCGGACGGGTCATGGCCACCCGTACGGCATACTGTGCCAGGCGTGCTCCGGGATTCAGGGGTGGCAGGCTTTACTGTAGCCGCGCCCCGTCTCATCGCCGCTAGGTGGATGCAAACTTTGAGGGTACGGTCTCGACCGCTTTATGGGAGCCGGCTTCTTGGAGTCGGCCTCCTCGCGGCCGGCTTCTCGAAGTTGGCCCTCCCATGGCTTTCTTCATGAGGGCTAAAGTCGGGCCGCCTTCCGAAAGACGGCCTGGGTGACTGGCAGCAAGGGGAAGGCGGCCCCGTGTCTTGGATTCTCGAGAGCCGGACGGGCTCGTAATTTTTTCAGAAGGGCCAGGGGAAGCCGGCTAGGCTACCCATGGCTATTTACTCCGACAGTAGTCCCCGAAGCTGATCGAGCTTCGAGGCGGACAAAGGGACGAGAAGCTTGGTCAGCTTCCTACACTGAAGAGCCGGCTTTGCTGGTGTATGCCAATTTCGGGGAGCCCTGCGTCTTGCAGGCGGGAAAGTGGTCGACCCGCGTGCTGACCGCGGGCCCTCCCACGGGCCACGTGGCAGCGAGATCCTGCCAGCGCACGTGTGCGATGGGACGCCGCCGCAGGCCCGGGCCCGCCACTCCTAGGCCTCAGCCCGAGCGCTGATCTTCTGTGGCCCAGGTGGACCGCTCGCCTTCTCGTGGCGATCTTATTTTGCCGTTAGGGCGCAATAAGCGCGGGACGTGGGGGAGTGGGCACGATCGACCCTCACGTTTGCCCACGCCGCGCCTCCTCGGCTCCGCCACGCGAGCCTATAAGTAGGAGGAGGAGGGGGAGAGACAGAGGTTCGCACGCTCTCTCTCGCTCCGCCCCTTCTCGTCCTCCTTTCTTCCTCTCGTTGCCGCCGCAACCTCCCGTCTCAGCGCCGCCGTGCCGCCACATCGTCTTGCTCCCATGGCGCTGTCGATCTCGTGGGACGGCTCCAACGTTCATGAGGACCACGTTGAGTTCCTCCGCCAGACTCGGCGCCTGCCTGACACCAACCTCGTGCGGGTCCGCCTGGCGCCAGAGACGGAGATCTCGCCGGCACCGGAGGAGGGCGAGCGGGTCGTCTTCCGCTCGCACTTCCTTCGCGGCTTCGGCCTTCCGGCGAGCGGATTTCTGCGCTCCTTCCTCGAGTTCTACAACCTTCAGCCGCATCACCTCACGCCCAATGCGGTGATGCTGCTGTCGGCCTTCGTCTCTCTCTGCGAAGGTTTCTTGGGGCTGCTCCCCACGCTGGAGCTCTGGGGGGAATTCTTCCAGAGCAAACTCGGCACCGTCGTCGCAGGCGTGCCCACCCCCTGCAGGGCCTTCATCGCCATGAGGAGGTCGGGCGAGAACAATCCGTTCCCGGCCATCCCCCTGATCCAGTCGGTGAAGATATGGCAGAAGTCGTACTTCTATGTGAAGAACGTCGCCGAGGAAGGAGACCACGTCAACCTGCCGGCTGGGAGGCAGCCCTCATGGAGTTTCCGGTCCTGGTCACTATCTCAGGCCGGGAACGCTGCCGTCTCCCGGCTTCGGGTGATGATCCAGTCGGAAGGCCTGAGCGGGGCCGACTTGGTGGCCGCCTTCGTGGAGCGCCGGATATCTCCTCTCCAAATCCGGCCCCACATGATGTGTCAGATGAGCAGCCGCTTCGACCCAAGTCGGCTGAGCACCAGGGAGATGCCTCATGTGGAGGTATCGTACAAGGCAAATTATATGTCCAATTGCAAGCTCGCCGAGGACTGGCGATATGGCAAGGCGCCGTATTCTCGTGCCAACCCTCCGCCCATGGTAAGCTTTCCTCTCTTTCTTCTTTTCGTTGGTAGCCGGCTTTATGATGGCCGCCTTCTGATTGGTCGGTTATTCTTAGCAGAACCCCCTTCTCCCGCCGACGACCGGGGCAGCGGGGATAGAACGCCAGTACGCCCCCGACCGCATGGCGGACGACGTCGACGACCCGGATTTGGGGGCGGCCGCCATGGAAGACGCCGTCGTGGGGGACAACGCCGAGCCCAGGGGCTCAAGGCTTACCGCTAGCTTCGAGGACTGGCCGGATGATGCTGAAGCCGAAGTCGCTCCGCGTCGCCAGCCGGCGGCCGACCATCAGGGCGCGGGCTCGTCCATCGCGCCGGCTGCCAGCGGCGGAGCACAGAAGCGCCGGGCCACTTCAGGCCTCTTTGGCAGTCGGCCAAAGAAGTCCAAAGCCTCCACCGCGGCGACCAAACGAGATGATGCGGCCGCAAAAGCGGCCCGCTTCCACAAGGCGGTGAAGCAGCCTCAGGCGGTCTCAGCATAAGTCGTCGAATGCTTGGACATATTTTGCTTTTCATCGTTCTCTCTTGCTCGATCATTCTTCCTAACCTGTTCCCGCTCGCTGGACAGGGCGCCGCTTTCCCTTGAGCGGGGTCCGGGCGGCTCCGTAGTTGGGCCGACTGGAGGGTCTTCGGGCTCCCGCCGCGTGGACCCCCGCGCCGACCTCAGGGAAGCCACGGAGCGGAACGCTCGTGAGGCGCGGGAGGAGTGTGAGGCGGCGGAAAAAGCGGCCGCCCAGGCGGCGAGGGAGCAGGCCGACGCGGCAGCCAAGGCCCAGGCGGAGGCGGCGACCGCGGGAACGGAGGCGGAGGGTTCGCGCAACCAGCCTCCGCTGCTCGCCATTCCCCTCCGAGCCGTGGCCCCTGACACCCTAGTGCCCTTTGCGGAGGAAATCGTCCAAGACCCACCGCTGATGGAGAGGAGGGAGGACCCCGTGGTCTTCGCGGGGAGAGCACTGCCGGCAGCGCCAACCGGGGCAGGCCAAGGCGGCCAATCATCAGCGGCGCCAGAGGAGCCGGCTGGGGGTGAGCTGGAGGGCGGAGCCAGCCTCGAGGTGCAGCCGGTGACGCGTCGGCGCGTAGGGGGAGGCGCCGCTCCGCCGGAGTCGCGCCGAGTCACGGGCGCAGGCCAGTCGGCGGAGGATCTGGAGGCGGCCAGCACCGCCATGTCCGAGTGGACTCCCAGCGGGGGGACTGGCGAGCTGAATGTGGCGGCTCAAGGGGTCCGGAGCCGGCTTCAAGCTCAAGCCGCCCTACTGCAGCAGTTCACCCAGGAGTTCCTGTCGACGCAAGCCGCCAGCCGGGTGAGTCCTTCATTCTTGGCCGCTTTGATCTCTTGATTTCTTCCATGGGGGCGCGTCAGTGCACCCACTGGGTGTAGTCCCCGAGATTCGGGCCGACTGCTGCGCAGTCGGGTCGGATCTTTCTTGACGACTAACTTATTTTTGCTTCCTGTCTGAACTTCCAGGAATATCATAACTCCCGTGCTGCCGCCTTCAACTCCCAGGCTCGGGAGTTGAGTCGGAGGACCGACGACCTGGCCGACAGCCGAAGTAAGTGCTTGATCTTGTCTGTCTTCCTGTGGGGGCGCATCAGCGCACCCACTGGGTGTAGTCCCCGAGATTCGGGCCGCCTGTTGAGCAGTCGGGTCGGATCTTCCTTGACGACTTTTTCCTTATTGGTTTTTCTTTTTCTTTGTCTTCAGGAGCCAACGCCGACTTGAGGAAGGAGCTCGGCGAAGCGCAGGCCGCCCTTCGTACCAAGGATGCCGAGTACGCTGCCTTGGTCCAGGAGCGTGACCGCCTAGCCAAGAAGCTGGGCGACCAAGAAGGAAGCCACAAGGCGGCCCTGCAGAAAGTGCAGGATAGCGAGGCCGCCCTGAAGGCAGAGTTTGAGACCGAGGCGGCGAGCTGGGCTGAGACTCGGCGAGCGCTCGATGAGGGCTTTGGCCGCATCGAGGACTTGATCGACGGTAAGCCGCCTTCCTCGCTCCTCTCCTGCCCCTTGCCGCCTGGTTTTTGGCTTGACTTGTGCTGCTGCCTATTTTCTTATGCAGACTACTTTCCCGGCTACTCCGCCTTCGCCGCCCAAACCATCGAGGCCCATCGCGAGGCGCGTCGTCAGGCGGGGGCCAACATCGCGCCGGACGCGAATCGGACGCTTGAGGAGCAGCTCTTGGCTGTCCAAGCGCGGCTGCAGCCGGCTCACCGGATGCTTCGCCGGCTCCAACGTGCTAGGGCGCAGGTGTTGGCCGCCCTCTGGCCCGGCGAGACGATCCCCCGCACCCCAAGCCGGACTGCCAACTGGCTGGAGGTCGCATTCGGTCGCTTTGAGGCTTGGAAGGCGTCGGTGGCCCGCCTCGGAGCTGGGCGGGCGTTGGAGTTCGTTCGGGCTTGGTACCCAGGGCTGAGCCTGGACCAGCTGCGCACTTGGCGGATGGAGGCCGACGCGGAGCTGGAGGAGGTGAGGCCGGCTATCGTCCAGCGTGCTTCGACGATCACCGAGTGCACCGACATCAGCGTTTTTGCACCCGAAATCGATGATGACGGCGTTGCCCAGCCGGAGGAGTGGTTCGGGCTGAACCCGGCGGTAGGCGAGGACTCGGCAGAGGAGATCGCCTCTAGCGACGAGGGCGAGGATGACGAAGAAGAGGACGGTGAAGACGTTGAGCCGGCTGGTGGAACAACCGGCCGACCTCAGGCCGACCGTGCCTCCAGCAACGAGGCGCGTGGAAGCGTGCCCTCTGTGGGAGGCAGTGATCAAGCCGAGGTTCACCAGCCGGCCGCTCCTTCAGCCGGCACAACCGTCTCCGCCAACCAGCCCGGCTCGTCGTTCGCTCCGCCAGCTTGACCTGTCATCCTTATTTTTCCTGCTTGTTGTCTTTTGAACAATCTTTATTAAGCTTTCACAGTTCCACCCTCTGGGGGTGTATCCAAACTATGTTGAATGTTGGCCTCTTGGAGGTCTTTTATGTAAATATTATTGCGTGCATGTTTGGTTTCCATTCGCGTATGCTTTTTATCCTTGGGCTTTTTCCTTTGCCGCCTTCCCTCTTTGGGGAGGCAAGTACTCGAGCTTTCTTGGATTGAAGTGAAGTGAATGGAAACCGGCCGGCCGGCTACTCTGGTAGTCGGTCGGTGGTAGGCGGCAAACCGGCTTTCGTTATATTAGTCCGTTGGTCCCTGGCCATTTTTCGTGTGGGCACCCGTTCCTGCTCTTAGCTCTTGCCAGCCAGACAACCGGTTCTTCGAACTACGACTTTTGGCAAGAGAAGGCTTGGGAGCCGGCACATTACTTGTCTGACTGCGGGTAGGACTTCTAATATAACTCCAGGCGGCCAGTCCCCGGCCGAATAGTCGAACCCGGTGCCGGACGGAACAAGTAAATGAAATGACAAGGTCATAAGCATGATACTTTTCATTCATAGATAAGAGATGGCAGTCCCCGAGCCCTCCTCGGGGGGCCTATTGTCTCGTAATTAATACAAAAGTTAGCGTGATACATACTGCATTTCAACTGTAAAATCTTCGAAGGAGGTTGGCGTTCCATGGTCGTTCCGACTCCTCGCCGGAGTCGTCTCTCTTTCGTGCCTTCGGCTTCTGCGCATCGATCAGGTAGTAGGAGTCGTTGCCTAAGGCTCTGCTGATGACGAAGGGGCCTTCCCAAGGGGCCGAGAGCTTGTGCTGGCCGGCTGTTCGCTGGATCAGCCGGAGCACAAGATCGCCCTCTTGGAAAGATCTTGGCCTGACCTTCCGACTGTGGTAGCAGCGCAAACCCTGCTGGTAGATGGCAGACCGGCTGAGGGCTAACAGCTGGCCTTCTTCCAGCAGGTCGACGCCGTCTTCTCGTGCTTCCTTGGCCTCCGCCTCCATGTACATGGTTAATCGAGGCGAGTCGAACTCGATATCAGTTGGGATGACCGCCTCGGCACCATACACAAGGAAGAAAGGGGTGAAGCCGGTTGACTTGTTTGGTGTAGTGCGCAGACTCCAGAGGACAGCCGACAGCTCATCGAGCCAACAGCCGGCTGAGCGCTCTAGTGGTACGACTAGTCGGGGCTTGATGCCGGAGAGGATGAGGCCGTTGGCCCACTCGCCCTGGCCGTTTGACTGCGGGTGGGCGACGGACACTAAGTCCAGCCGGATACCTTGGGCTGCGCAGAAACGTGCCAAGGCTCCTTTGGAAAAATTCGTGCCATTGTCGGTGATGATGCTGTGTGGCACGCCGTATCGAGTTGTTATGTCTGCGATGAATGTCACAGCAGTCGGCCCATTCAGCTTCTTGATCGGCTTTGCCTCAATCCACTTGGTGAATTTGTCCACGGCGACGAGCAAATGCGTCATGCCGCCGCGCGCCGTCTTGAATGGGCCCACCATGTCCAGTCCCCAAACGGCGAAGGGCCAGGTGAGGGGAATGGTCTTGAGTGCCGAAGCCGGCATGTGTTGCTTGGAGCTGAAGAGTTGGCATCCTTTGCAATATTTAACTAATTCTTTGGCGTCATCCAAAGCAGTCGGCCAGAAGAAACCATGGCGAAAAGCTTTAGCGACGAGTGATCTTGAAGCCGCATGGTGGCCGCATTCTCCTTGGTGAATGTCTCTGAGGATTGCAATGCCCTTCTCTTGCTCGACGCACCGTTGGAGGACCCCGGTGACATTGCGCTTGACGAGCTCTCTGTTGACGATTGTGTATGCTCCGGCTAGACGTTGGACTTGTCTTGCCTCTGCTTCGTCAGCCGGCAGATCTTGGTTTACTAGGAAGTTGAGGATGGACTGAGCCCATGACGGAGCCGCGACTTCTCCTACTGCCAATGTGGCTAAAGCCACTAGGGTGGGCGGGCTGGGTGGTGAAATGCTGGAGTCGGCCGCCGGCTGTTGTGTTGGTGCAGTCCCCAGGTCGGCTACTGCAGTCCCCGAGCCGGGTGTGGCAGTCCCTGAGCCGGTTGCCGAAGTCCCTGGGCCGACTACTGAAGTCTCGGGGTCGCCTGCTTGGTTCTTCGAGCCGGAACCGGCCGCGTCGGGGTCAGGCGGCACGAAGATGGAATCGGACTCTGGAGATGGCTTGATGGACGGCTTGAGAAGGCGTTGTAGAGCGACGCCGGTTGGTATTGCTTGCCGAGTGGAGCCTATTCGAGCCAGGGCATCGGCTGGCTCGTTGTCGGCTCGCGGTATGTGGAGGAACTCGCATCCTTCAAAGTATCCGTTGAGTTGTTGGACCAGGAAGCGGTAGCTTGCCATATTTGCGTCCTTGGCGTCCCAGTCGCCGGATGATTGCTTGACCACCAAGTCCAAGTGGCCATAACATAGGATCCGGCGAATGCCGAGTTCTTTGGAAAGCCGGAGCCCGTGTATGAGCGCCTCGTACTCAGCCACGTTGTTGGAGGCGGCAAAGTGAATCTTCAGCGTGTATCTGAGCTTGTCGCCTTTGGGGGAGGTACGGACGACGCCGGCTCCCAAGCCGGTGCGCATCTTGGACCCGTCGAAGTGCATGCACCAATGGGTGGAGTCGGGAGCCGACGGCAGGTACTGGGTCTCGGCCCAGTCGACGAGGAAGTCGGCCAGTGCTTGGGACTTGATGGCGGTGCGGGGCTGGTAGAAGATTGTGTAAGGAGCCAGCTCGATGGCCCATTTCGCCACCCGGCCGGATGCGTCCCGGCTGCCTATGATCTCGGCCAGCGGGGCGGTGCATACGACCGTGATGGGATGCTCTTGAAAGTAGGGCTTCAGCTTCTTGGCGGTGAAGTACATGCCGTAACACATCTTCTGGTAGTGCGGGTTGTTCTGCATTGAAGCGGACAGCACCTCGCTCAAATAATACACCGGCCTCTGGACCGGCTGGGCTCGGCCTTCTTCTGGGCGTTGGACTACGATGACAGTGCTGACCACCCGGCTGGTTGCGGCAATGTAAAGGAGCATCGGCTCTTTCTCAGTCGGCGCCGCTAGGACGGGCGGCGTGGCCAGCATCTTCTTCAGCTCGTGAAAGGCTTGGTCGGCCTGGTCGTTCCACTCGAAGTGAGTGCTCTTCTTCATGAGGCGGTAGAGGGGGAGAGCTTTCTCTCCGAGCCGGCTGATGAAGCGGTTCAAGGAGGCCAAGCATCCGGTGAACTTTTGGATGTCTCGAAGCTTGGTGGGGATCGCCATTCTCTCGATGGCCTTGATCTTCACCGGGTTGCATTCGATGCCACGTTCGGAGACCAGGAAGCCTAGGACCTGGCCGGCTGGCACTCCGAACACGCATTTCTCAGGGTTGAGCTTGATTTGGAACCGGCGCAGGTTCTCAAACGTTTCTTTGAGGTCTTCCAGCAAGGTGCCATGCTTCTCCGTCTTCACCACAATGTCGTCCACATAGATGTGAGCGTTTCTGCCGAGTTGCTTGAGGAGGCACTTCTGCATGCAACGCTGAAAAGTGGAACCGGCATTTCTTAAGACGAATGTCATAGTCAGGTAGCAGAAGGATCCAAATGGCGTGATGAAGGCGGTCTTCAGGCGGTCGTCCGGATCTAGCTTTATCTGGTGATATCCTGAGTAAGCATCCAAGAAACTCAACAGCTCGCATCCGGCCGTGGAGTCTATCACTTGGTCAATCCTCGGCAGGGCAAAGGGATCTTTGGGGCAAGCCTTGTTGAGGCTCGTGTAGTCTATGCACCTGCGCCACTTGTTATTCTTCTTTAGCATGAGGACCGGGTTGGCGAGCCACTCTGGAAAGAAAACTTCCATAATGAAGCCGGCTGCCAGAAGCCGGGCTATCTCCTCTCCCACAATCCTGCGTTTCTCCTCCGACAGTCGGCGAAGGGGTTGTTTGACTGGCTTTGTGTCTTCTCGGACATGTAGTTTGTGCTCGGCGAATTTCCTCGGAACACCCCGCATGTCCTTGGGGGACCATGCAAAGATGTCCCGATTCTCACGGAGGAAATCAGCGAGCTTGCCTTCCTATTTGCTGTTCAGGCTTGCCCCGATGACGGCAAACCTCTCTGGGTGCTCGGGGTCAAGAGGTATCTTCTTCGTCTCCTTGGCCGGCTGGAAAGATCCTTGAGCATCATGCTCCTTGGTATCGGGGGACACGGCCGACTGCTTGCCGGCTATGGCCACGACTCGGTCTAGCATCTTCTTTTCTTCGGCAATCACAAGGGACTCGCCCAGTCGGCTGCTGGCTGCTGCGCACTCATAGGACTTCTTGTAATCGCCGGCTACGGTGATGACACCTTTGGTGCTTGGTATATTCATCTTGAGGTATGCATAGTGGGGAACTGCCATGAATTTGGCCAAGGCAGGTCGGCCAAGCAATACATGGTAAGGGCTCTCCAGGTCCACCACTTCAAACCAGATAGCTTCCCGGCGGAAATGCTCCTTGTCCCCAAAAAGTACATCAATCTTGATCTTGCCAATGGGGGCGCAGGATAGGCCGGGTACGATGCCATGGAACACTGTCCGAGTGGGCATGAGCCGCTTCGTCTTGACATTTAGCTTCCGGTCACGGTACAGGATGTTGATGCTGCTCCCGCCGTCTATCAGCACGCGGGAGAAGTGGGCAGCGCGTCTGTCCGTCGCGAGGGTGGCTTCCAGGACCAGCGCATAAGAGCTGGGAGACGGCATCACCTCTGGATGGTCGGCCCGGCTCCAGCTGATGAGTGTTTCTGACCAATGCATGTGTCCGGCGGGGTTGGCAGCAACCACACTGACTTCCTGGTGCTCTCGGCGTTTGCTGCGCCGGTCTTTGGGCGGGCTTGTAAAGATGATGTAGGTTGCTTGCTCGTCGGGGAATTCGTCGTGCACGGCTCTGACTGCGGGCGGAGCGGCTGGAGGCGGCGGAGCCGGAGGCGGCGGGCCGGCAGGCGGAGGCGGCGCGAGCCCCTCGCCTTTGGAGATTCGGGTGAGCCAATGGCACTTCCGGGTTGTGTGGTTGGACGGCTTCGCGCCGCTGTGGAACTTGCACGGGGCATCGAGAGTTTGCTCGTAGAAGAAGGCCGGCTGCCAAGCCGGCCGGCCGCCCTTGGGTTTCTTGGGCGCGGGCCGCCCTTCGGGCGGCACGTCTTCAACTATGGCCACCTGCCAACTGGCCGCAGGCGACACGGGGCCCTTGCGCTTGTGGTCGTTCGGGTGTGGGCGTCGGCCGGAATCCCCAGCCGGCGTCTTGGGCGCCGGGTTGAGTACTTTTCCGGACGCGTCTACCCAGAGCTCGGTCTTCATTGAGGAGTCGGCGGTGGCGTATTTGTCCGCTATGTCCAGAAGCTCGTCGAGGGTAGTCGGCTCGTCGCAGAGAAGCTTGTGCTTGAGGAGGGTGCCTTCTCGGCACCCGGCTGTGAAGTATTCTATGGCTTGCACCTCGTGCACCCCTTCGCAAGAGTTGCGGAGCTCGGCCCAACGCGTGAGGTAGTCGCGAGTGGACTCGGCGGGGCCTTGTACGCACAAGGAGAGCTGTCTGGGCTTGGGAGCCCGCTTGTAGGTGGTGGTGAAGTTGCGGATGAAGGCTTCTGTGAAGTCTAGCCAGCTGTTGATGCTGCGTGGTTTGAGGCTGTTGAGCCAGGTCACGCCGTGCCTTGCAGCATGAGGGGCACGTACTTCACGGCAACGCGCCGGTTGCCGTTGGCTATGCTAACCGCTGTGGAGTAGTCGATCAGCCAGTCTTCCGGCTTCACGGAGCCGTTGTACTTGGGCGTGTCTCTTGGGAGCGAGAACCCTTTGGGGAAGGGCTCGTCGCGGATGCGGGGGCCGAAGCAAGGCGGACCGACATCGTCTTCTTCTTCCAGTGCCAGGGATCGCGCCACGCGGTCGATCCGATGGCGGGCGTCGTTCTCGCCGACTCCTTCGCGGCGACCTAGTCGGCCGCTGAGAGTCGGGTGCGCCACTGGCGGCGGGGTGGGTAATCTCTCTCCATGGGGTCGAGGCGGAGGCGGGTTGCCCCGCCATTCCATGGCTCAGGGATGGCCGTCCGCGTCTCGCTCGATAGAGATTCGGGTCCGGCTTCGGCTGGCCGCCGGCTCTTTCTCGCGCCGCGCGCGGGTGTTGCTCGTAGTCAGTGTCCGGGACGTCGCGCCGTGATCTCGGCACGAGGGAGGGATTCCCACGCGGGCGTCGGCTTCGTGCCGCTGCGCGGCTGCATCGACGTGGGGTCATGTGGGGGAGTTCTTCGGCCCCCAGTCCGTCTAGCTCGTCTACGGCCGCCTGGGCGGCGCGCAGGTTCTCGAGTGGAGTGGCGTAGACTGGGCGGTCGACTCCTAACGTGTCGGCGATGACGGCGCCACGTTGCTTGACAATGCCGGCCCGGCTTGGCCCGCCCAGGGCCGGCGTGCCGAAGGCGGCGCGGTCAGCTTCGCGCTGGTAGGCCTCAGTGAGGCGTCTCACGGAAGCCAGCCTCCGGCCCTCTGCGAGGAGGGCGAGGCGGCGCGCTTCCAGTGCTTCGTCGTCGGCATCAGCCGGGAGGGGGGTGAACAAGTCGTGGGCCGCCGCGTGCGGGGCATCATGGGCGCTCTCGTCGGCCGGGCCGCCGTGGCCGACAACCATCACTTCGGTGGTGACTGCGTCGCAGCCGTTGGCTCGAGGAAGCGGGTTTAGATCGTGACGTTGGTGGGGAAGGTGTCGAAGGAGGCCGTGTCGGAGTCGACAGGCATCGGGTCGGTGGAGCCAACCGACTCCAGATCCATAGCGGGCTCGCTGGACACATGAAGCTGGCCGAGGAGGTTGGCGAGGTGGTCGGTGCCTGCATCAGAGGCGAGCTCGTCGGAGATGAGGGTTTCGTCGAGGAGATCGGCAAGGCTGCTCGCCGCGCAGATGCTGGCGACGCCTTACAGCGCGTAGTGGCAAAAGCCATCGGGCGTGCCGGGCTGGCTACGCTCGCTGGGGAGGAAGAGGGTTCCCGTCCAGAACAGGTCTCCGGACGACGGTGCACCTGGCCCCACGGTGGGCGCCAAATGTCGGGTGGTAGGTGCGACATATGCCAACGGGTGGCTTATCATTGTGGGAGCCAGTAAGACATCGCCGGTGCCTGGAAACGGGATGAGGCGAAGACATGCACGCCGGCGAATCTTACCCAGCTTCGGGGCTCTCCGCGGAGATAACACCCCTACTGCTGTTCTGCAGGGTCTCCGCATGATCACTAGATGGACAAGTAGCTACACAATGCTCCTTGAGCTGTTCGGTGGGAGGAGGAAGAAGGGCACGGCTAGCTTGCTTCTTCTCCTTGTATGGTGTCTAAGAATAGCTGGGGGTCCAACCCTTTGCATGGGTGCCCCGGGGGGTTTATATAGGCCTACCCCCCGGGGGGAAATGGTAATCCGACTGGGCGTGGGGCCCAGCCGTCTATGACTGCGCTCACCGGCTTCTGCGCCGGCTGCTGGGGCCCGCCGACTCGTGGGTCCCGCCGGCTGCCGGCCCCTTGGTCGACAGGCAGGCCCCACTGTCCAGGGCCTGGTCGGCGGCTGATTACTGTCGCCCCTTCTTGGTGACATGGGCTTCGTCGTGGTAGGCGTGGCTACAGTGCTGCCGCCCGGCGGGCGATCGTTGTAGCCTCACCGTGTTTTTCTCCTTAATGGGGCGTCTCCTTCGAGGGAGGCGGCAAGCCGGCTGCGGGGAGCCGGCTCCGTCTTGGGCCGACTAGGGGAGGCATGGCCGCCTTCGGGTGTCTCTCTGCCCAAAGGGGCCCACCACCCGTGGGCCGCGCTGGTAGCCCGTCATGGATGACATCAGGGTCAACGTGGCAATAGTGCCGCGCCGGACGGGTCATGGCCACCCGTATGGCATACTGTGCCAGGCGTGCTCCGGGATTCGGGGGTGGCAGGCTTTACTGTAGCCGCGCCCCGTCTCATCGCCGCTAGGTGGATGCAAACTTTGAGGGTACGGTCTCGACCACTTTATGGGAGCCGGCTTCTTGGAGTCGGCCTCCTCGCGGCCGGCTTCTCGAAGTTGGCCCTCCCATGGCTTTCTTCATGAGGGCTAAAGTCGGGCCGCCTTTCGAAAGCCGGCCTAGATGACAGCCAGCAAGGGGAAGGCGGCCCCGTGTCTTGGATTCTCGAGAGCCGGACGGGCTCCTAATTTTTTCAGAAGGGCGAGGGGAAGCCGGCTAGTCTACCCATGGCTATTTACTCCGACAGTAGTCCCCGAAGCTGATCGAGCTTCGAGGCGGACAAAGGGACGAGAAGCTTGGTCAGCTTCCTACCCTGAAGAGCCGGCTTTGCTGGTGTATGCCGATTTCGGGGAGCCCTGCGTCTTGCAGGCGGGAAAGTGGTCGACCCGCATGCTGACCGCGGGCCCTCCCGCGGGCCACGTGGCAGCGAGATCTTGCCAGCGCACGCGCGCGACGGGATGCCGCCGCAGGCCCGGGCCCGCCACTCCTAGGCCTCGGCCCGAGCGCGGATCTTCGGCGGCCCAGGTGGACCGCTCGCCTTCTCGTGGCGATTTTATTTCGCCGTTTGGGCGCAATAAGCGTGGGACGTGGGGGAGTGGGCACGATCGACCCTCATGTTTCCCCACGCCGCGCCTCCTCGGCTCCGCCACGCGAGCCTATAAGTAGGAGGAGGAGGGGGAGAGACAGAGATTCTCGAGAGTCGGACGGGCTCGTAATTTTTTCAGAAGGGCCAGGGGAAGCCGGCTAGGCTACCCATGGCTATTTACTCCGACACTGTTCTTTTCAATACAGATCTGTTCTAGGGTTTCCATGTTCTTCTAGTGTTCATCACCTGCTCCTTGTGCGTAGGCTAGATTTTTTAGATGAGTCTTTGAATCTTTGCTCTTTATGTAGTAGTAGTGTTTATCCTTCGTTTTCACTTTCATATGTTAGGACCATAGATCTGATCCATAACTTCATTTTACTGATTCCGCCCTGCTCCTTCTAGGCCTTGAATATTTATCCCTTTTATGAACATGCTCCAGATCCAACGCTGTAGTAGAATCTTGTGAAATCTGTTTCTGCATACTTACTCATCCGCAATGTCAACTGCTTCAATGTTTAGACCAGGCGGTTTAACTTTGTAGAAAAATTACCAGACCGCTATATACCATTAGTCCCCTTGTTGAACCGCCAGAATTCCTTAGCCAGGCACTACCGCTTTGTAAAACTCCGGTTCAGGAACAACTGTCTCCGGTTTAATAATACATGAATGTGGGTGTACTTTTCCAACACGGTCTTGAACTGGTTACTACTACCTTGCATACTACACTATGGCCAAACAAGTTGCCGGGGCACTGATCCACGGGCACCTATGGGATCGGCGGGCCGAGTCCCTTTCGGTTCGGCGGGGGCGGAGGTCGTGCAAAGAGCAGATCGAGGCGAAACGCACGAGTAGTTTACCCAGGTTCGGGCTGCACGGATGCGTAAAACCCTACTCCTGCTTTGTGGTTTGTATTGTGTTCTTGCTCGGGAGCGCGAAGTGCTACAGTACACACCAGCAGCTAACAAGACCGAGCGTGAGTGTTCTCTGAACTAGCTAACCCCCCTCTACGTTGCGCATGGGCCTCCTTTTATATGCTCAAGGGGTCACCGACAGGTGGCAGCGTAAACAAGGGTAAAAATGGAAAGGTGCTGCGGTAGGTACAGCTACCTGCTACAGTGTATCATACCTAACCCTGACGGCAGGGGACACGGGTATTAAATGCCCGTCTGTGTCACCTAAACAGTGCAAAAGGGACTGTCAAGGACGCCACCGTTCGCCACGATGGCAAACCTGTCAGTGCCGCTTGCCACCGCGCACCGCTGGCTGCACAGCCTCCTGCCAGGCACGCCTGGAGGGGTCCCAGAGCGACACGTTGGTGGATGTGCTGGAGCGCGGGCACAGAGTGGCGGCTTGTCGCGGCAAGCGCCTTGCCGCGATCGTTGTCTTGTCACGCCCGGGAGCTTGTCGCTCACCGGGCCTTGCCGGGACGCGCGGCGCGTCGCCGCAAGTTCCTTGAGATGCCTTGGGTGGCCTTCCCGGCAAGCTCCTCTTGCCGGGGTCTTGAGATGCCTTGGTTGGCCTTCTCGGCAAGCTCCTCTTGCCGGGGTCTTGTCTCCTTGGCTTGAATACTTTGTTCTTGAATGGCTCCAAAGGAACCACGGAGGACCTTGGCAGTCACCCGGCAAGCCTTGCCGCGGGACGCTGCGACTGCCCGTGCACAAGTTCGGGATACTAGGGTACCCCTACTCTAGTACACCTACAGGAGCCCCCGGGCCTGGGCTATACACGGTGCCGAGCGCTGTTGGGCCAGGCCCAAAACAGGGCATGGGCGCGCGCGGCCTAGGTCACGCCGTATCTCTCTCCGTATCCACCGCGCCCTCCCCGAACGGCACGCGTTGAATGCGGCGTCGTGGGAGAGATCGTGAGTGGTTTCTTTATTCGGAAATGCGGAACGTCCGCCCCTTCCCTCTTTATAAGCAGGGGAAACAGGGGCAGTTCGCCCATTCACCCATTGCTGCTCCAATCTCAGAAATCTCCGCCGCTCCCTCGTCTTCCCAAAGTCGAAAGAGAGCAGCGCTCCGCCCCCCATCGCCACCAGCACCACCAACGCCATCGACCTCCTCCACCACTTCCGCCATGGCTCCAAAAGCCGACAAGGGGAAGGTCGTAAAGTCGACTGAGGCGCAGCGGCTTGCGGCGCTGCGGAAGGAGCGAGCAGTCTTCCCCCCAAGCTTGCCGCGAGGGAGCTGAGGGAGAACTACTACCTCTTCTGGTCGACGGAGACACGAGCGCATCCGCGCACGAAGGTACTCCCCGCCGCCGCTTGGAAGAAGGCTCCAAACGGATACCCTTTCTTCGCTTTGTTCTTCTACTGCGGGCTCTGCCCGCCTTTCTCTGAATTCTTCTGCGACATCATGAATACCTACGGATTCCACCTCCTTGACTTCACCCCCAATGCCGTTCTGACCATGGCAGTTTTCGCACATCTCTGCGAAAACTTTGTCGGAGTCCATCCCAACGTAGCCCTCTTTCGCCACTTCTTCATACCCCGAGTAGAGAGAGGAGAGCCTTTATCCGGCGGAATCGCCTGGATCTCAAGGGCCGGCAAGAAGGAAACTTATGTAGAGGGAGAATTCTGCGGCAAGTGGGAGGAGTGAAGAGCAGACTGGTGCTGGATTGACGAGGAGAACCCGCAGCCATTCACCACCCGGCGCCAAACCCCAGTAGCACGTGGCAGCGATTGGAGTGACGTGGCCCCGGAAGACGACAGGCTGAAGATTGCTGTCACCCAGATCCTACGCCTCAGGCTTGCCGGGCTCACTGTAGGCGCTGTTGGTGCAGATTTTCTTCGCCGCCGCATCGCCCCCCTGCAGGAACGGGGGAGACCCACTTGGGAGTTCAAGAACGCGGCGGATATCATGAGGCTGCGCCCGGGCCTCAACTTCAACTTCACTGTTCTGGAGCTCAACGCGATGCTCCAGGAGCTCTTCAAGTATGACCCCCAACATCCCGAAGTGTTCAGGTTGCCAGGGGGTGTCGTTCCGTTGTGCAACAATTCCGCGCTCGATCGCATCCGTGCAATGATGCCGCTGTGCGACTCGCATGGAATTGTGCCAACTTGGCAGGAGCCTGCAGACGACGTCGTGCAGCAGTTCTTCGATGACTTGGTAGAAGTGCCGATCCGCTCCGACGAGAAGGACAGCCTCACCCGCGAGATCACGGATGCGGAAATGGCACTCATCGCCACTAGGCTGGAAGAGGCGGCGGCAGCCGCAGCCATGGGTGAATTTGGGTTCACCATGGAGGAGGCAGAGGCAGCAGAGGCGGCAAGCCGTGCCGAGCGAGGGGAGCCCACCGGCGAGAAATAACTTGCCGGACATGGCGTCGGGTCGAGCGAGCCCGCCAAGGATACGAGCGGCTCGCTGGAGATCAACTCGTCTTCCACCTCGTCTTCAGACAGCTCGCCGCAAGCAGAGCCTCCATCTCCACCAAGAAGGCGTCTCCGCAAGGCCGGGGACGTACCAGAGCTGCAGGCGAGTGAACAGCCGCCGCGCCGCGCGACACGCTCCACCGCGGCAAGCACTGTTGCCGCAGGAGCATCTCACGCTGCAACGGCAACTGGAGCGGGGCCCTCCCGGACCACCGCTTCTACTCCAGCCGGAGCGGGGTCGTCTCAGACCACCGCCACTGCTCCCGCCAAGCAGCCAAGGGAAGCTACTCCTCTGCCTCCTCGCGCCGGACGTGAGCCAGACTTCGACTTCTCCGCGTTCAGCTCCGACGAGGAGGAAGAAGAAGAGTAAGATTCCCTTGTTGTACTTGTAGTTCTTCAATCCTTGCTGTTTGTCTTGTATCTCATTTGCTTTGCTCTGAACTTGTTCCTTTTTAGGACTCTGTCCTAGAGAGCAGCGAAGAGAGCCAAGGTCCCGGTGATCGTCATCGAGGACGAACCCACTGCGACAGCAGGGGGTGCGCCCGAGACAACCTTGCCGGACCCGGCAACTTTTCTCCAGAGCAGCCCCCAGCGTAAGTATATGGTTTTCTTTCCGCTTGTGAGGTGCGCATGGATACTCTGTCTTTGCTGATATTTGATTGCTGATTTGTGTAGGAGCAGAGCAGCCCCACCAGGAGCCAAGGGAGAATCCCCCGACAAGGGAGAACTCTCCGGCAAGGGAGGGCTTCCCGGTAAGGGAGAAGTCTCCGGCAAGGGAGGGTTCTCCGGCAAGGGACAGCACCAGCGGCCCCCCGACGGCGGAGACCACGACTGCAGAACCCGATACAGGTAATCCTTTCGCTACATGATTTCCCTTGGGTTCTTCTTCTCTTGATCTTCTTTTTGTTGGATTTTTGCTTGACTCTTCTCCCCTTTCCGGCTGTCAGACCCATCTGCTACGGAGCCGATGGAGACCGAGGTTGCCGCCGAAGAAGCAGCCGGTGCTGGCGATCCCGCCGGCGCAGAGGCCGCCGAGGCTGCCTCTGCAGCAACTGGCGAGGGGTCTGGCGATCGCACTGACGGCCCTGAGGCCGCGGGAGCGCCAGGCGCTACACCGACCGCCGACCCGTCCGCCGCTGCCGTAGCGCCAGGCTCCAAAGAGCCCCAGCCAGGTGTATACTTGAAGGCCGGCGATGACGTCTTCATCAACCTCCCCTGGGCGTCAAGCTCCAGGGCGCCGGTCGAGGGAGAGATCTTCGACGGGGAAGTGCTTGCCTCCGCGGGGCTGACGCTGGTTGACGTGCCGAGCAGTAGCAGCAACGAGCCTGAGGAGGAGCGGCTGCTGCGGAAGTTGTTGTCGCTCTACCGCGCGCGGCAAGCCAAGCTGGACTCCCGCGAGGCGCTTGTCGCGAAGGCGGGAGCAGACATCGAGAAGCGCGCGGAGGAGCTCCGGGGCTTCCACCAGGAAGCTCGTCGGTCCTTGGCAGAGGAGCGGGAGCAACTCGACGAAGCGCAGAAGGCCTTCCTCCTCGAGAAGGCCGAAGTCGAAGAGCAGCGGCGGCTTGCCGCTGTGAAGCTATCCGCGGAGGAGGGTGAGCTGGCGCAGCGGAAGGTTAATCTTGACGCCCACGAGGAGGAGCTTGCCGCGCGTGAGGAAAAATTTGGCGGAGCCCTCAAGCAAGCGGAGGATGCTGCCGCAGCCGCCGAGGCCACCAAGAAGGAGCTGGAGACGAAGGTGGCGCATCTGGAGGCCGATCTCGTCGAGAAGGGCAAAGAGCTCAGTGCCGCCAAGGTCTCCAACGTGGATCTTGAGTTGAAGCTGACCACTTTGACCAAGATGCTGGACGGCGCCAAGGAGCAGGAAGCGGCCTTGAAGGAGGAGATCAAGGCCGACAAGGCACTGCTGGAGAATGCTGCCGCCACCCAGAATGCCTTTATGGAGACTGTGGAGCACTGGATGGAGAGTCTCGTGATTGCTGCCACAGATATTGACAGGGAGCTGGCGCAGCTGGGGATGGAAGATCTCGGGTATCCCTCCGACGAGAACCTCCAGCCCAGCGCCAAGCTCGTCTTGTTCCTCAAAGGCGTGGCGACGGCCCTCCAGCGACTCCGGGAGAAGATCCCAAAGCAGCTGGCCGACGAGTCGCGCAAGATCTGCGCGGGAGCTCTTTAGAAAGTGTTGGTGAAGGTGGCCTTCCGCAACCCGGGCCTCAACCTCACCAACGTCCTCAAGACCCTGCCGCTGGATGCTGATCTGGAGGCGCTCAAGACCCTTGTCGCACCCATTGTGGACAAGGTGAGCGGGATCAAGAGGATCGAGGGCGATCGCGTAGATTAGGCCGCCCGCTTCTTCTTTTCTTGTCGCTGTTTGTCATGTTATGAAAACAATCTGTTAGAGCCGCGACAAGCTATCTTTGTAATATAACTCTATTCTGGGTAATGATTGCAATGTTATTCCCTTTACTTGATTCCTTCCTTTGTATGTTTTTGCCCTACGCTTTTAGGGAACTTGCCGGTGCAGGCACCTGAGCCGCGAGCGCTGAGTGCGGGACGTCAGCAGCCTGCTGGCGGTGCCGCTACCGACAAGAAACCTTGTCGCAACTAGTTACAACTCACTTAAATTGTTGAGCGGACTCGAAACAAAGTAAGGTCGCAACTAGCTACAAGTTGGTTCCTCCGCACACAGGTTTTCCATACAAAGTGCGGTCGTTCAAGGGAGATAACTTAAAAGTTTAAAAAAAATCTGGTTGCTCAAATTTTGGCAACTTAGCTTTTCTGTTGTTTGCTTCCCGGCAAGGCGAAACTTTCTTGAACGACGCCTAGTCCATACCATTATCTTCTCCTTTCCCCCCCGGCAAACTTGTGGGCGAGGGAACCTTCCTTTCCTTGAGAAAAAAGAAAGAAGAGAAAATAAAGATACGGAGCCTTACGGCTCGTTATTGCTTACCGTGGAGTAGGTGCTGCACAAAGTGTCAGATCATATATGCCAAAAAATAGAAAGCATGAAATTGACAAAATGTGCGGAGCACATGAGCTTTACTTATGCACGGGGTCTGCGCCCGGCTTTGTACAAAGGATTACATGCAACAACAGCAAGACTTGTACAAAAGGTGGTTGCCAGAACAGGTTCCGGCAACCACGCCTTACGGGTAAAACTTTCGAAGATGCTCAATGTTCCAGGAGTTGCTCACCGGAATGCAATCTTCGGTCTCAAGGCGGACAGCACCAGGCCTAGTGACTCGTTTCACCCGGTAAGGGCCTTCCCACTTCGGCGTCAACTTGTTGGAATTCTTGGCGGACTGAACACGCCGAAGAACAAGGTCGCCTTCCTCGAGACTTCTGGCGTTAACTTTGCGGCTATGGTAGCGGCGCAAAGCTTGCTGGTAGCAAGCAGCTCGCACAGCAGTCTGAAGACGGTCTTCCTCAAGGAGCAGCGCGTCATCTTGTCGCAGCTGCTCTTGCTCAAGCTCATCATAAGCGAGCACTCGAGGTGACCCGTATACGAGTTCCGTGGGGATAAATGCCTCTGCTCCATAGACTAGAGCGAAAGGTGTCTGGCCAGTGGCTCGATTTGGCGTCGTCCTGATCGACCAAAGAACCACCGGCAGCTCCTCAATCCAGTTTCTTCCGCAACTGTGCAGCTTGTCGAAAGGCCTGGTCTTGAGCCCGCGCAGCACTTCAGCATTTGCCCTCTCCGCTTGACCGTTGCTTCTCGGGTGAGTGACAGAAGCGAAGCAGACCTTGGCGCCAAGGTCTTGGACGTACTGCATGAAGGTGCAGCTCGTGAATTGTGTACCGTTGTCGGTGCTTATCCTGTTAGGGATTCCGAAGCGGCAAAAAATTGACCTGAAGAACTTGACTGCTGACTGTGGTGTCACCTTCCTCACTGGTTCCACTTCCGGCCACTTTGTGAACTTGTCGATTGCTACGTACAAGTACTCAAAGCCCCTGACTGCTCGGGGAAAGGGGCCGAGGATGTCGAGCCCCCACACCGAAAATGGCCAGGATAAAGGGATCGTCTGGAGAGCTTGAGCTGGTTCGTGTATCTGCTTGGAATGGAACTGGCACGCTTCACACTTGGTTACTTGTGCAGTTGCATCCTGGAGGGCTGTCGGCCAAAAGAAACCTTGTCGGAATGCTTTAGCGACAAGTGCTCTTGCGCCAATGTGGTGACCACATATGCCTCCATGTATCTCTGCCAACAGCTTTTGCCCGTCTTCCCGGTGAATACACTTCAATTTCACTCCGTTGAGTCTTCTTCTGTACAGTGTCTTGTCGACAAACTGGTACATACTTGACTGCCGGGCTACTCTTTCTGCTTCTTCTTGCTCTTCGGGAAGTTCTCCTGTCTGAAGGAAATGGACAATCTGTTGTGCCCATGCTGGAGCTTGTGGCTCGACAACAAGGACTAAAGGCAAATCTGCTGCTGCGGGAACATCCGCTTCTACGGCAAGAACCTGCAGCTCTGCCGGAGCTTGACGTTCCCCGACAAGCTTGCCGGAGCAAAACTTGTCGGGAGCTTCTGCTTCAACGGAACAAACCCTGGGGCTTACCAGAGCATATTGCTCCTCAGCGCTCTTGGCGTTGATCTTGGGGACCTTCTTGGCGGTGGCTTCGGGAAGCTCTGCCGGCAAATAGTCACCAGAAATCAACGTCCTCTTCTTGCTCTGTCCAGTCGATGGCGTTACAGATGGTTGAGTCAGCTTGAGCACAAAGATCCCTGGATCCACAGGTAACTTAAGTGCGGCGCACTTTGACAGGCCATCGGCGATGGCGTTCTGAGCTCTTGGAACATGCTCCATCTGTAGGCCGTCAAAGTACTCTTCTAGATTTCTCACTTCGTCGACGTAGGCTTCCATCAACGGACTCTGGTAGCTCTTGTTCACTTGGTGGACGACAAGCTGCGAGTCACCCCTGACAATGAGCTTCTTGATCCCAAGGTCTGCCGCGATCCTGAGACCGGCAAGCAAGCCTTCATACTCTGCAGTATTGTTTGTTGCTTGCTCCTTGGGAAAGTGCATCTGGACTATGTACTTGAGGTGCTCTCCGGTGGGTGCGACAAGCAGCACGCCAACGCCGGCGCCTTGCAGCGAAAAGCACCATCAAAGTACATCAGCCACACTTTGCTTGCTTCCTTGACGGGGATGCTCGTTTCTGGAATTTCTTCATCTGGTGTTGGCGTCCATTCTGCTATAAATTCTGCCAATGCTCTGCTTTGGATAGTTGAAGTACTCTCAAACTTGAGGCCAAAGCTTGATAGTTCCAGTGCCCACTCAACAATCCTGCCTGTCTCTTCTGGATTTTGTAGTATCCTCTTCAGCGCAAAGCGAGTGACAACTGTGATCTCATGTGCTTGGAAGTAATGGCGCAGCTTTCTCGAGGCCATGAGGAGGCCGAAAAGCAATTTCTGCACGCCAGAGTACCTTGACCTAGCCCCCTGCAGAAGGGAACTGACAAAGTAAACTGGGCGCTGCACAATTTTCCTCGGTATCTCCTCGCGCATCTGCGCAGATCCATCTTTGTCGGGACCAGAGCTTGCCGGGGAAGCCCCCTGCTTGTCGCTGGATGCGCCTGCCGTGGTTGCTGGCTCGTCATCTGCCTCCCTCTCTGCCACTAACGCAGCACTAACCACTTGATTGGTTGCTGCTATATACAGCAGCAACTTCTCTTGTGGGTTAGGTGCGACAAGTATTGGAGGGGAGGACAGGTATCTCTTCAAGTCTTGCAGCGCAGCCTCCGCTTCCGGAGTCCATTTCATTGGACCTCCCTTTTTCAGTAATTTGAAAAACGGCAGGGCGCGCTCAGCAGACCTAGAGATAAACCTGCTGAGAGCAGCCACGCAACGGGCAAGTCTTTGCACATCCTTGACGCGCTTTGGTGCTTCAATCTGCTCAATGGCCTTGATCTTGTCGGGATTGGCTTCAATTCCCCGCTGAGACACGAAGAACCCGAGAAGCTTGCCGGAGGGAACTCCAAACACACACTTCTCTGGGTTGAGCTTGAGGCTGATCTTGCGCAGATTTGCAAAGGTCTTGTCTAAATCTTGGATCAGAGTTGCCTTGTCCTTGCTCTTGACCACTATGTCATCCATGTAGGCTTCCACATTTCTGTGTATTTGTGGCTCAAGAGCGACATGGACTACTCTTGCAAATGTTGAACCAGCATTTGTTAATCCGAAAGGCATCCGTATGAAACAGTACGTGCCACATGGAGTAATAAATGCGGTCTTCTCCTCATCCTCTTTTGCCATGAAAATCTGATGGTATCCTGAGTATGCGTCAAGAAATGAAAGCAAATCACATCCGACTGTGGAGTCAACAATCTAGTCAATGCGCAGCAAAGGAAATGGGTCTTTGGGACAAGCTTTGTTAACATCGGTAAAGTCGATACAAAGTCTCCATTTCCCATTCGCCTTGCGCACGACTACAGGATTGGCCAACCACGTAGGATGGAGCACTCCTCTGACAAGGCCTGCTGCTTCCAACTTCTTGATCTCTTCTGCAATGAATTCTTGGTGCTCCACTGCTTGCTTGCTGACCTTCTGTTTGACGGGCCGCGCATGAGGACAAACGGCAAGATGGTGCTCAATTACTTTCCTGGGAACACCGGGGATGTCAGACGGTTGCCACACAAACACGTTGACGTTCGCCCGCAGGAAAGCAATGAGCGCGCTTTCCTATTTAGGGTCGAGAGTGGCACTGATGGTGAAGGTACCACCAATGCCGTCCTCCTTGGCGGACACCTTCTTCGTCTCTGGCGGAGCTGCCATTGTCTTCTTACACTTGCCGGTGGAGCTCGATGGTGCGTCCTCGATGGCAGCGCAGCACTCCAAAGAGGTGCGCTTGCCGGAGTGGGCACCAGAACTCTTGCCGGACTTGGTCTTCTTCCCCCCGAGAGCTTCAACGGCAAGTGACTTGCGATCTGTTGCGGCTGCTGCTTCCCGGTAGATCTTGTCGGCGCAGATAAGAGCATCCTTCTTGTCGCCAGGGACAGACATGACGCTTATCGGGCCTGGCATCTTCAGCATGTTGTATGGGTAGTGAGAGGCTGACATGAACTTGGCGAGTGCTGGACGGCCAAGTATCCCATTGTAAGGCAATGGAATATCGGCAACGTCAAAAGTGACCCTCTCAGTCCTGAAGTTCAGCTCGCTGCCAAATGTTACTGGCAACGTGACCTTCCCCTTCGGCTTGCTCCTTCCCGGGTTGATTCCTTGGAATGTGCCGGTCTCTTCAAGCTCGCTGTCAGGGATCTGGAGTTTCTGGAGTACAGCGGAGGAGATCAGGTTCAAGCCGGCCCCGCCGTCAACTAGCATCTTAGTGACCTTGAGGTTGCGGATAGTTGGTGAAACCAACATCGGCAAGCACCCGACCGCAGTTGTGCGATCAGGGTGGTCCTCAATATCAAAGATGATAGGTGTGCTGGACCATTTCAGAAGCTTGCGTGATTCGACGGGTGGTTCTGCTGCATTGACTTCCTGCACCCACTGCTTGAGTTGGCGGTGCGAAGTATGCAGAGAAGCACCGCCGTCAACGCACAAGACCTCTGTGGCTTTCTGGAACTCCTGCTCACTGGTCTCGACATCATCCATGTCTTCGTCGTCGTCGTCGTCATCTTCATCCTTGTCGCGGCCGCGGGGAGGTCTGTCTCCTTGCCGCTGCTTGGCCTTGCCGCGGCGTCCTCCCAGGCCGGCGCGCTTCTTGCCAGATTCTCCAGCGCCTCCTTGGGCCCTCTCCTTGTCGCGTCGCTCGTACTCAGCCTTTTGTTGCTGGACAAGCTGCTCGACCTTCTTGCAGCTCTGGAGGTCATGGCCCTTGGTGCGGTGAATCTTGCAGTACTGCTTGTCGGTGCCGTCCTGCTTGTCGGCGACCGCCACAGCCTGGCAGTTGGTGCATGCGGCAATCTCCTTGCCGGAGCTACCAGCCTTGGCTTTCTTGGCACCACCTTCGTTGCCGGACTGCTCAACGACTAGCACATCTTTGCCTTTCTTCCTCCTGTTCCACCGCCGGTTTTTCTTTGTCGGGGCTGCATCCTCACTGTCAGATCCTCCTGCTCCTGTATTTTCTCCAGGGAGTTTCCTCCCTTCCTCAGCACGTGCACACTTGTCGGCCAGGGCATACAGCTCACTGACGTCTCTGATCTTGCACATCGCCATCTCCTCCCGCATCCTGCGGTTACGCATGTTCTGATGGAACGCGCGGATGACCGCGGCGGGGTGGACATCTGGGATGTTGGGCTGTACACGGCTGAATCTCTGAATGTACTTGCGCAGGGGTTCTCCTTCCTTTTGGGCGAGCAGATGAAGGTCACTCTCTTGGCCATGAGGTTTGTGGCCGCCTGTAAAGGCGCCGACAAACTGATGGCATAGGTCTGCCCAAGAGGATATGGAGTTGTTCGGCAAGTGCATGAGCCAGGACCTGACGTTGGGCTTGAGCACCAGCGGGAAGTAGTTGGCAAGGATCTTGTCGTCCCGCCCCCCAGCAGCCTGCACCGCGATGGTGTAGATGCTGAGGAACTTCGACAGATGCGACTTGCCGTCGTACTTCTCTGGTACGTCTGGTTTGAAATTCTTCATGCTGGGCCACTGGATTTGCCGTAGCTCACGGGTAAACGCAGGGCAACCTACCGCGTACGGCAAGTCGCCTGGTTCCCCTGGCGCATGCATGTTGACAGAGGGCCCAGCGCGCTGGTCTGATTGACGTCGCGCTTCCCTTCGGCGCTCGATGCGAGTACGAGCGTCTTCTTGCTGTCGTTCATGAAGAACTTGGCGCTGATCGCGATGAGCTTGTGGATCTGATGACGCGGTGGAGTCGCTGTCGAGGTCGATCCGACGAGTCGGCGATCTTGGCCTTCGGTGCCGAGAGTGCGCAGTGGTTGCACCTCCACCGGTCTTGTCGCCACCGGCTTGTGCCTGGCTGACTTGCCGCCGCTGCGACGTGCTCAGCTGCCGCTGAGTGTCACCGTTGGCGAAGCCGATGAGACTCTGAATGGTGGCCCTCCAGTCGTCGATCTTGTCTGCTATTGGAGGGTAGTCCAGGAGCAGTTGAGCTCGCGCCAAAGCTTCTTGTGCAGTGGCGGGTGGTGGTGGCGAACGGTGCGAGGAGCGGGATATGCTCCAACTTCTAACTATGTTAGAAGGAGCAGTATCCCGTCCAGGCGACCGTGCCTCGCTCGCGCCAGCAGGTTGGCGTGCATGGTGGTCTTGAGCACTTCGAGATCCACCAGCTTGATCTTGGTCCAGCAAGCGCATGGTACTTTGAGCACCATGACGCTACCGGTCCCGCGCCTCCTGAGATGGGCGCGGTGCATGTATGGACGCCGAGGTCTTGGAGTGCGCCCGGTCGTTGTGGGAGCCGACGACGCCGCCGATGGGAAGCGCAGCCTTGTCCCTGAACCTGGCAACACCGTGAGCTCCCTCGTCGACGCCCGTTCTTCCGCCGGCGCCTGCCCCATCAGCCGTTTGCTCCGGCGGTGATGGGTTTGGTGCGGACGGAGCAGCCGCTTCCGAAACCTTCTTCTTCGGCAGCATGTCGATGAAGATGATGAAGATCTAGCTCGCGTGAACGCCGGATCTGGTTCACACAACTTCGACGTCCCCTACCTGGCGCGCCAAAGATGCCGGGGCACTGATCCAGGGGCACCTATGGGACCGGCGGGCCGAGTCCCTTTCGGTTCGGCGGGGGCGGAGGTCGTGCAAAGAGCAGATCGAGGCGAAACGCACGAGCAGTTTACCCAGGTTCGGGCCGCACGGATGCGTAAAACCCTACTCCTGCTTTGTGGTTTGTATTGAGTTCTTGCTCGGGAGCGCGGAGTGCTACAGTACACACCAGCAGCTAACAAGACCGAGCGTGAGTGTTCTCTGAACTAGCTAACCCCCCTCTACGTTGCGCATGGGCCTCCTTTTATATGCTCAAGGGGTCACCGACAGGTGGCAGCGTAAACAAGGGTAAAAATGGAAAGGTGCTGTGGTAGGTACAGCTACCTGCTACAGTGTATCATACCTAACCCTGACGGCAGGGGACAAGGGTATTAAATGGCCGTCTGTGTCGCCTAAACAGTGCAAAAGGGACCGTCAGGGACGCCACCGTTCGCCACGATGGCAAACTTGTCAGTGCCACTTGCCACCGCGCACCGCTGGCTGCACAGCCTCCGGCCACGCACGCCTGGAGGGGTCCCAGAGCGACACGTTGGTGGATGTGCTGGAGCGCGGGCACAGAGTGGTGGCTTATCGCGGCAAGCGCCTTGCCGCGGTCGTTGTCTTGTTGCGCCCAGGAGCTTGTCGCTCACCGGGCCTTGCCGAGACGCGCGACGCGTCGCGGCAAGTTCCTTGAGATGCCTTGGGTGGCCTTCCCGGCAAGCTCCTCTTGCCGGGGTCTTGAGATGCCTTGGTTGCCCTTCCCGGCAAGCTCCTCTTGCCGGGGTCTTGAGATGCCTTGGTTGGCCTTCCCGGCAAGCTCCTCTTGCCGGGGTCTTGTCTCCTTGGCTTGAATACTTTGTTCTTGAATGGCTCCAAAGGAACCATGGAGGACCTTGGCGGTCACCCGGCAAGCCTTGCCGCGGGATGCTGCGACTGCCCGTGCACAAGTCCGGGATACTAGGGTACCCCTACTCTAGTACATCGACACAAGTGTACGATTTTAACTGGGTTCCCTCTCGCGTGACCGAGACTCAGCTAAATAATTTAGTCAAAACTGGCGCTTTAAGCAGTCGCGATGTTATTCACTTGAGGGTCCCCGGTACAGAATGTCCTCCCACGCCTCAAGAGGGAGAGGTTGTTGTTTTTGCGGATCATCTAGCCCGGGGCTTCAATCCTCCTGGTACAAAATTTTGCCGGGATGTCTTAGCCAATTTCCAACTCCGTCCACAAGATACCGGCCCAAACTCCATAACCAACATATGTCACTTCCAAGTGCTCTGTGAGGTGTTCTTTCAAGAGGAACCCAAAGTTGAATTGTTCAGAGACTGCTTCCATCTAAACCGCCGCACTAAATTTACTGACGGTCCCAACAATGAGTTAGGTGGCATGGCAATTCAAAAGAGGAAAGAGGTCACTTACCCTCACGCCAAACTGCACAGCCATCCCAAAGAATGGAATCAAACATGGTTTTACTGCAAAGATACCTCTCCTTCTGATGAAAATCCTTTGCCGGGTTACCATCCAGAGTGGCTAAGCAATACACATCCATTCCCCCAGAGGCTAACCACTAAGGAGAGAATCAAATATGCTCCTCAATTATCCAAGCTCAGAGCCTTCATGGCTAACGGGTTGACAGGGGTTGATCTTGCCCGTTGCTGGATAACTTGGAGCGTACTGCCCTTAAGCCAGCGCTCCGGTTTGATGTGCGAGTACACAGGAAGTGAAAAAGACCCTCTTCGACACATTGATATCCAGCTCACAGATGACGAAGTTACAGAAGCTGTAAAAAAGATACTGAACGAACCAGAAGCTGTCTGTGCTCAAACCGGCCTGGCTCCATTTTGTGCCATTAACAAACCGCCAGCTGTAAGACTCATACCTTATAATTTTATTGAATCTGTCTGTTTCAAATTATCAACTGTTAACATCAACATCTTTCAACAGGGCGACGATCCGTTTTGGAGCAAGAAACCTCCGCAAGAGAAACCAGAAAAACCGGAGAGACCAACCCGGCCCAAAACCAGAGTTGTGAAGAGGCCTGCTATCAAGAAGAAAACCACTACGTCTTCTGATCCGGCAGCTGACAATGATGTGGGTAACCCGGACCTTGAGGTAGATCTTGATTCACATGGTTTATTTTTCACACGCCTTATTGATAATGACCATTGCCAGGACGACGCCAAAGTCAGTCATGCTGATGCTATAGAGGTAATTGCTCTCTCCTCCGATTCAAACACTTTGCCTTCACTAAAAATCCGTCGGGCAAACCGGAAAGTTAAATTTTCTCAACCTCTTGCTTATTTGGACCCAAACTTTCTTATGAAGACACAACAGCACGAAGCTCGCCGCACAACCCGGCACAGCGGCCAGGTAGTTACCTCCGCCGGTTTACCGAACAGTCCGGTTCAGAAATGCCGTTCAGAGGTCTCTAACTCTCTTGTCAATGCTTGTCCTAAAGCGGGCTGTTTTCGTCAACCTCTTAATCCGTCTGACTCCGATTATCAGGGTACTTCTCATTCATCGTCTTGCGAGTCATCAGCCACCCAGCTGCCACCACTCAAAACGGTGCTTGGGTGAGCCATATTTCTTATAATGTTTCTGATGTATTACTTTGCAACATATACTGTATTGATCCTTCTTATTTCTTTCAGGGCTAAGCCTAGGCCGAGCAAGAAGGCTCGCCCAGACAAGGCGGCAGAAGAGAATACCGTTCCTGAATCGGACAGAATACCAGATCCTGAAGCGGCTATTCATGAGGATGTGCAAAACGACCCACCACCACAAGACGATAACTTTGTTGCTGAAGAGACACATGTTGACACCTCAGGTCCTGTTGATCAGCCCACAAGCCCCGTCCGGATTGATAGATCCACTAGTCCATCAAAGCCTACTGACAAGCCGACGGCCCCAGTGCAAACCGGCGAAGCAAAGATGATGAAGTTGTTATTACTGGCATTGGTCGCACAGAGCCAAGCAATCCCATTGCTTTACCCAGACACACTGCCAAAGAAGAATTTGCTGCCATTGGCAAAGGCAAATGGAATGCTGATCTGGCAACTTATGCCGCTCTGAACGCCCAAGATCTTCATTCTGGCTATCTGAACCGGCTCTACACCAGCCGTGACTACGGAGCCGGTCTGGTTAATATGATGAAGGAAAAATATGAGGTGATCTCCATATGCTTATCTGCTTATATACTTCAATCTGTTACCTTCAATAGCCCCCAAGTGATGGTTTAAGATACCAACTTAAACCGGGACTTGTTAGTGTAAACTTCCATGTACCTCAATTTGCCGATGTAGCCCGCAAGGGCCGGTTCAGCTTAATGTAGTTAAACCGGGACTTTAGGTAATAAAGATTGCAGCATCAGTAATTATTGAAAAAATAGCCATTATCCCCCAAGTGCCAAGTTGAATACTTGTATTGAGCTTGGGACTTTATGAAAAATTGTAAGATGAAGAGCAAATATGCATTAGCCCCCAAGTACCAAGGGCATAACTTGTTATGTGGTTGGTACTTCAATTCTGTACCACTATCTGAATCATATTACTGTCTGTATGCAGGCTGAGCTGAACAAAAGAGAAAGCCAAATCGCCGATCTGCAAGAAAATCTGAAGTCCCAACAAGCCGAAACCTCCAAGGCTAAAGAGGAATTAACCAGCGCTTTAAGTGTCATGGAACAGCTTAAGGAGGGCTTCAACAAGGACCGGGCGGATTGGGCCACTGAAAAATCCGCTTTAACTCAGCGAGTAGAGAATGCCGAGGCTGCACTCAAATCGGTAGTGGATGAACTGACCAGCATAAAGCGGCAAGTGCATGCCATGACCGCTGCTATCTTTGGTAAGCCTGCTTATTTTCTGAATTCATAAGGCCTGCTTATCCAATTGCCGATTTACTAACCCTTTGACTGATACAGGCACTCGCATTGGTCACTTAGGATCAGATGTGCAGAAGAAATTGAAAGCCGCTTATACATTGATAGAACAGCTGTACAATGGTGCACAAAGGATTATCTGTACTACTTCCCACAACAATCCGGCGCCCACCTTGATCCAGGACACTATTAAAAGGTTGTCAATGCTTCCTGCCCGGGTTGAAGAACTGAAGAAGTCTGCTGCTCAAACCGGTGCTATCAACGCCCTAATCCGGGCAAAAGCGTGGGTGCCAGATTTTAATCCAGTTGAAGCGGCTCGGGGCTATCCCAGCTTGAAGGAAGACGGGTAAGAGTTCAGTGAAGAAGATCTACGAGCAATAAACTGGGAGGTGCGCCCTCTAGCTTGTCAATTGGTTGAAGAGGCAGATTTTTCTCACTATCAAGCCCAATATGATGACCGAAACAAACGAGTGGCTGCACCAATTCCTGAAGCGGAGAACCCTATCCCTCTAATCCGTAAGCATACTTACGCTCCTGACATTGAACCGTCGTTGCTGATCAATGATGAAGCTGTCTTTCAAGCATTAACTTGAATCGACTAGACAACTGTTGATTTCCAGCCGCTGGGTAGAGAAGCAGAAGTTGAAGCGGCGCGGGAAGATCTGCAACCATCAGGTCAAGTAGGTGACCAAGCATGAACCGGAAGCCGGTTTTAAATTACTGCTCCTTTATGTTCTGCAGCAAAACAATGATCTTATCTAGGCACCATGTTGCCTTGTAATAGGCTAGCGAATACTCTTTGATTTTGATATGCCTTCATGCATAGTTATTGCGACTTGTGCTTCCTTTGGATGATCAATCTCCAAACTATTTTCTGCAAAAAAATCTGCCATCGTTGGGCATGAAGTTGGCTTGGCCAGTCTTGAAGGGGAGTTTTATAAACCCATACTGTTGGAGGAGAAAATAGCTCCTGTGTATATAATGCCGGTTTACCATGTAAACCGTTCCGGGTTATGATAAACAACGGTGTTACTCCATAATAGGATGTTAACAAAAAATCAAATCGGGTAAATAGTCTCCGGATTAAAATTTGACCGTGTTCCGTTAATTGACAGTCGAACCGGTTTAATAATTGTCGGTTTAAAAAGACAACAAAAGCAATATTTATCAAAAGAAAGACAAGAGTCAATCAAAGGCAAAGATAAAACCATTTGCAAAAAAAGAGGCTGTTAAGCCGATCAAGTGGCATTACCATAGTCGGACACGACCAAGCCCCCAATAGGCGTAGCTATGGTTCAAGTCAGCCAGATCCCCAAATGATGCATTGGCATTATGCCGATCAAGAGGTGTAGCGATGGTTCGGGTTCGACCAAAGCCCCCAAGTGATTCTGTGGCTTTAGGCCGATCAAGAGGCGTGACTAGTTCAGACGTGACCAAGTCCCCAAGTGATCTTGTGGCTTTCGCCTATAAAAAGGTGTTGCATTGGTTCGGACACGACCAAGCCCCCAAGTTATATAACATGAAGCTTTGAAAAGCTAACTCAAGGGGTAAACCGGAGGCCGCTTTAAAACAGAAAAACTCCGTGTAACCACACATGATGTAAAAAGAACAAAGACCCCGCTTTAGCTAAGGCTCCGGTTTATTGT
>NC_053024.1:668885837-668908164 GCF_003073215.2 Triticum urartu
GTTACCTTGTCCCTTGTCTTACCAACAAGAGGGTTTGTGACTCCTTGAACTAGTGCAAGATGTGGAAGTTGATTGCACTTGTTCTTGCCAAAATGATAAGAGTGAAGTATGTTGGCGGAGTCACCCTCAAGAACTCTCTAGTTCTTCTTCTTTTGGATCCACACCATCTTGATGGGAATCCTTGGAGTTGTAGTCGTACTTGATGAAGTGGAACTTGAAGTAGTCTTGGGAATCCACTTGACTAAGGTCTTAGGAGCTTCTTCAAATGCATCAATTTCCTCTTGAAGCTTGTCCTTGCCTTTTTTCTTGTAGTCTTGTGGTGGAAGATCATCTTGAGCTTGTGTCCCCTTGAAAGAAGTATCATACTTCTCTTGTTGAGGAACAAACTTTGTCTTGGGGTATTGATCTTCTTCCCACTCAACTCCATTGGCATTGAACTTTCGTTCAAAACCAACACCTTGATTCTTCCGGTGCATTCCTTGCTTGCGCACAATTTCCTCGAATTGCTTACTCCCGACAAGGCTTTTGTACACTCCTTTCTCTATAATTCCCTTCAATAAGCTATTTTCTTGCTCAAGTATAACTTGGCTAAGAGAATCATTAGTGGAATCAAGATAACTACTAGAAGCAACAATATTGGATTTAGCATGATCATTGTTACTGCTAGAGGAAGAATCTTTCTTGTTCTTGTTACTAGACTTGACTTGAGGCATGTAAGTGGATAAGAGTAAACGCTTGGCAATGTAAGAAGAACTTTTCTTGCGGAGATCATCATTGATTGCTTTTAAGAACTCATGCTATTGCTCAAGATTGAGCTTTTCAAAGCGTAATTTCTCATGAGCTCTTAAAAGTTCTCGATGATCTTCGAAGATAGTTTCATGAGCTAACTCAAGAGTGTTTAGTTCTTTAGTTAGAGCCTCAATCTTCTCCTTATCATTGTCATTCGTTTTATCTTGATTAGCATGATTAATTGATGTTTCATCATAGTATTCATCACTAGAGTTGTCAACAAGCAAATCATCACCTAACAAGTCATCTTCATCACTATTGAAATCAACATACTCGGGGTGTGTTACCTTAGGACCTTTGGCCATGAAGCATCTTCCAATTCCTTCATTTGGTGAGTCAAATATGTCGTAGGAGTTGGTTGACACAAGTGCTAGACCGGCAACACCTTCATCTTGAGTATCTTCGGAGTCAGAGTGATAACTTCTCTCGGAGTGGCCGTCGGAGTCGGAGCCGGATACCCATTCACCAACATGAGTTTGATGTCTTCGTTTTGTGTAGCTCCTTGATGATTTTTCCTTCCTTTCCGAATCCTTGCTTCTCCGTGAGTATCTTCGTTCATAACGATCATCTCTACTCCTTATCTCTCTTGGTGGTGATTCTTTGCTTCTTCTTTTTGGAGAATCTTCTCTTCTCTTGTAGGGAGCCGTACACTCATTGGAATAGTGTCCGGGTCTTCCACAACTGTCGCAGTTTCGCTCTCGACTAGAAGATCTTTTGTCATTGTAGGACCTTGACTTGAAGCTTCTATCTTTGCTTCTACTCTTGTAGAACTTGTTGAAGTTCTTCACCATTAAGCTCAATTCTTCATTGAAGTTTTGTTTCTCACTTGATGATGTAGGGGCTTCACATGAGGCTTTGTAGGCACCACTTGATTTGTTGTGAAGTTCCTCTTTATCCTTAAGTGACATCTCATGAGCAACAATTCTTCCAATCACCTCCGTTGGCTTGAGATCTTTGTAATTGGGCATCATTTGGACCAATGTGCACACGGTATCATATTTTCCATCCAAGGCTCTTAGAATCTTCTTGATGATGAATCTATCGGTCATCTCTTCACTTCCTAAGCCGGCAATCTCATTTGTGATGAGAGTAAGCCTAGAGTACATTTCAGCGACACCTTCACCATCCTTCATTTTGAACTTGTCAAGTTGACTTTGAAGCACATCCAACTTGGATTCCTTGACGGAGTCGGTACCTTCGTGCATATCAATCAAAGTGTCCCAAATTTCCTTTGCATTCTCAAGACGGCTGATTTTGTTGAATTCTTCGGGCACAATCCGTTGAAGAGAATATCACAAGCTTGAGCATTGTATTGCAACATCTTCAACTCATCCGCGGTAGCTTCACGGTTTGGTTCTTTCCCATCAAAGAAGTCACCTTGCAAACCAACACACACAATAGCCCAAACGGCGGGGTTATGTCCAAGAATATGCATTTTCATTTTATGCTTCCAACTAGCAAAATTAGTACCATCAAAGTAAGGACCTCTACGGTGATAATTTCCCTCGCTAGACGCCATACTCTCCTAGGTTGTGAAACCAAGGCTATGACCACCAAAAGCTATGGAGATCAAAGCAAATGGAGACCAAATCTCTAATACCACTTGTAGGATCGAAAGTATGTCTAGAGGGGGGGCGATTAGACTACTTGACCAAATAAAAACTTAACCTTTTCCCAATTTTAGTTCTTGGCTGATTTTAGCTATTGTAGGACAAGTCAAGCAATCATCACACAATTCAAGCAAGCATGCAAAGAGTATATTGGCAGCGGAAAGTAAAGCATGCAACTTGCAAGAATGTAAAGGGAAGGGTTTGGAGAATTCAAACGCAATTGGAGACACGGATGTTTTTCCCGTGGTTCGGATAGGTGGTGCTATCCTACATCCACGTTGATGGAGACTTCAACCCACGAAGGGTAACGGTTGCGCGAGTCCACGGAGGGCTCCACCCACGAAGGGTAATGGTTGCGCGAGTCCACGGAGGGTTCCACCCACGAAGGGTCCACGAAGAAGCAACCACCCACGAAGGGTCCACGAAGAAGCAACCTTGTCTATCCCACCATGGCCATCGCCCACGAAGGACTTGCCTCACTAGCGGTAGATCTTCACGAAGTAGGCGATCTCCTTGCCCTTACAAACTCCTTGGTTCAACTCCACAATCTTGTCGGAGGCTCCCAAGTGACACCTAGCCAATCTAGGAGACACCACTCTCCAAGAAGTAACAAATGGTGTGTTGATGATGAACTCCTTGCTCTTGTGCTTCAAATGATAGTCTCCCCAACACTCAACTCTCTCTCATAGGATTTGGATTTTGTGGAAAGAAGATTTGAGTGGAAAGCAACTTGGGGAAGGCTAGAGATCAAGATTCATATGGTAGGAATGGAATATCTTGGTCTCAACACATGAGTAGGTGGTTCTCTCTCAGAACATATGAGTTGGAATTGTGTATGTGTTCTGATGGCTCTCTCAACGAATGAAGAGGAGGTGGAGGGGTATATATAGCCTCCACACAAAATCCAATCGTTACACACAGTTTTCCAATCTCGGTGGGACCGAATCAACAAACTCGGTCGGACCGAAAAGGTAAACCTAGTGACCGTTAGAGATTTTCGGTGGGACTGACATGCAACTCGGTAGGACCGATATGGTTAGGGTTTGGGCATAACGTAATCTCGGTGAGACCGATTACACAAACTCGGTGAGACCGAGTTTGGTAATAAGCTAACCAGAGAGTTGGTCAGGCAAACTCGGTGGGACCGATTTGCTCTTTCGGTGAGACCGAAAAGTTACAAAAGGGAAACAAAGAGTTTACATTGCAATCTCGGTGGGACCGATTCTCTCTTTCGGTGAGACCGAAAAGTTACGAAAGGGAAACAGAGAGTTTGCAATCCCATCTCGGTGAGACCGAGATCCCTATCGGTAGAACCGAATTGCTAGGGTTTGGCAGTGGCTTATGACAAGTGAAACTTGGTGGCGCCGGATAGAAAGAATCGGTAGGACCGAGTTTGGCTTAGGGTTTAGGTCATATGTGGATATGGGAAAGTATTTGAGGGTTTTGGAGCATATCACTAAGCACATGAAGCAAGAGGCTCATTAAGCAACACCTCATCCCTCCTTGATAGTATTGGCTTTTCCTAAAGACTCAATGTGATCTTGGATCACTAAAATATAAAATGAAGAGTCTTGAGCTTTTGAGCTTGAGCCAATCCTTTGTCCTTAGCATTTTGAGGGTTCCACTTTCACATCCATGCCATGCCAATCATTGAGCTTTCCTGAAATAGTCATCTTGGAATAGCATTAGCTCAATGAGCTATATGTTGTTATGAATTACCAAAACCACCTAGGGATAGTTGCACTTTCAGTATGACACACTCAAAGACTTCCTGAAGAGCAAAGGCTTCAAATCTGGTTCCCTCGACCCCACTCTCTTCACGAAGACATATGGTGGTGAACTGTTTGTGTGCCAAATATATGTGGATGACATTATCTTCGGCTGCACCAATCAGAAATACAGTGAAGAGTTTGGATATATGATGCAAGAGCAATATCAGATGTCCATGATGGGTGAGCTGAAGTTCTTCCTTGGTCTTCAAATACGTCAGCAACGCAACGGCATCTTTATATCTCAAGAGAAGTATCTCAAAGATTGCCTGAAGAAGTTTGGTATGCAAGACTGCAAAGGCTTCACGACGCCAATGCCAGCCAAACATCATCTGGGTCCCGACGACAATGGTAAAGAGTTTGATCAAAAGGTATACCGCTCCATGATTGGTTCTTTACTTTATCTATGTGCATCTAGGCCAGATATTATGCTTAGTGTGCATGTGTGCTCGATTCCAAGCGGCACCAAAGGAATCGCATCACTTAGCTGTGAAGCGAATTCTTCAATATTTGGCTTACACCCCAACTCTAGGATTATGGTATCCAAAGGGCTCAGAGTTTGATCTGGTTGGATTCTCGGATGCTGATTATGCTGGTGACAAGGTGGATCGCAAGTCTACATCAGGCACATGTCATTTTCTGGGACGATCACTTGTATGTTGGTCTTCAAAGAAGCAGAACTGTGTATCTCTCTCCACTGCTAAATCTGAATACATTGCTGCTGGATCTTGATGCGCTCAGCTTCTGTGGATGAAGCAAACACTCAAAGACTATGGCATTCATCTGAAGCAAGTGCCACTCTACTGCGACAACGAAAGCGCCATCAAGATTGCCAACAACCCAGTTCAGCACTCGAAGACAAAGCACATTGAAATTCGTCATCACTTTCTCAGAGATCATGTTGTGAAGGAAGATATTGATATCATACACGTCAACACTGAAGAGCAATTGGCAGATATCTTCACCAAGCCCTTGGATGAGAAGAGATTTTGCAAGTTACGGTGTGAGCTAAATATCTTGGAATCCTCAAATGTCCTGTGATCAGGCACACATCCTAACACTTATACATATTGATGACTTAGATGTGCAACACACGAAGTAAAGTATATCTTCAATCAATGAAGACATACATTCTAAGTGTGAATACATTAATGTGGAATTTGACTTCGGAGCGCCACGATAATTGTGCGCCGTGTCTGGGTCTAATACTTCCTATACGGTGGGTAACGCCACCACAAAATTCGTCCGTTTGAAGTGTTTTACCCATGGTGTTACATTTGTTGTGTCTTCACATTTGGTTTGTCTTCAATCTCAACATGTCTTCATGATTATCTTCATTATGTTGATCATATATATATATATATACTAGTGTTCTGTCCTCTACAACATTCACTTATAGCTATGTCTTCTTGTTGAATCTTTTGAACTAAGTGAATGTGATCGGACCCTAACCTCTCTATGCTTTCTATCTCAAACTCTATCTCTCCAAATCATATGCATTCTATTGAAACTGTCGAATGTCTTCTCTGTGTCCTTGTCAGCAGAAGAAACAGAGACAAACATTAAGTCCATTTTCAATGCTAATTCCTTCACCTGAAACCCGGAGAAGTGGGAACGACCACCCGACAATCCAGGCGTGCGTGGGAACGTGGAACAACCTCCGATATGTTGCATGATGGCCACGTGTTCTTTAGATGTGAATCTCCAGGGGCACCTGTGTAATAACGTTGTGCCGTCCCTGTCCCTATAAATACACGCCTCACCACAGTCATTATCCTTTCTTCCACTCTCGCACGAACCCTAGCGCCACCGCTAGCCCTCGACGACGCCGGCGACGAAGCGCTTAGCTGCCGCGACCTCTCCGACGCCGTCTTCACACCGGCCGCGGACATCGTCTTCTCCGCCGTCGCCGTAGGTGTCCTCCGTCGCCAAGTTAGGGCACAGACGATCGAACTGCTCGGCCTCCTCTTCCACTCCGTCTAGCAGTTCCTTGTGTGGTAAATAAAACTTCCTTTTTACGGCCCCTTTTGATCCTATAGATTCGTCACTTTCTACCACAAGCAGTTTTTGTTCACACAAGTTGTATCCACTTCATACTGCATCTCATATTATGCCTAGTATGTTCACTTATGCTTCACAAAGTAGTTAGATTCCTCACTTGTACCGATCTATGGATTCGTACAAATCTGGAACCAACTCCTTATCTATGAGTGAATGTCTTCGCACGATGAGGTCAATGTCTTCTAAATTGATTTATCTTCAAAATCTTCTGAGAATGCATATGACCTCTTCCCCTTCCCTCGCACCTTAACGCTGTCACAGGTACATGTCCGTGGGAGAATCCCTTGGTTCTCATAGTCTGCATTCATTTGCAGAATTCTTACAACATCATATAAATTCTCCCGAAGCCAGTTCTTGTTTGTCCAGCAAGCGAAAGCCCTTGAAGCCTTTGAACGTATTGAAGCCATTCAGTTTAAAGTTCATGGCTGCAGAGAAATCAGCAAGGAAGGGTGGCAGAAAGCATCAAGGTGAAACATCAAGAGATATGCCTGATGACCTCTCAGAACTGTACAAGACAGATCCAGAAGAGGATTACAATCAGCGCAAGACACGAATCCAATGGATTTGACGATATTGGGCAGAACAGTGGTTCAAGTACAGGTTTGTGACAAAGGAATATGCTAAGAAGAATGCCATCAAGCGACCATGGGGAGACATCCTATACAGAAATCTTCAACCCAGGTCCAGAGATGAAGCCATTGAACAAGGCTTCTATCCCTGCATGGTCCATGGACCACAGCCTGCGGATGCTGACCCATCGTCACTGCTATGGTGTCGTGACGACAATCTGTTCAAGCGCAACTTCCAGTTTGCCTAGAATTCGGCCAAGCAGAACAAGAAGTCATTGGGACTAGACTTCAACCCTGGTCCCTCTGCTCCCCGTGCAGATGGCACCCGCGATGCCGAACCCAATGTCGTCGGTCCGTTCTACAACCTGGATGGCCTCATTGTTGGAAATATGCCCTAGAGGCAATAATAAATTAGTTATTATTATATTTCCTTGTTCATGATAATCGTTTATTATCCATGCTATAATTGTATTGATAGGAAACTCAGATACATGTGTGGATACATAGACAACACCATGTCCCTAGTAAGCCTCTAGTTGACTAGCTCGTTGATCAATAGATGGTTACGGTTTCCTGACCATGGACATTGGATGTCATTGATAACGGGATCACATCATTAGGAGAATGATGTGATGGACAAGACCCAATCCTAAGCCTAGCACAAAGATCGTGTAGTTCGTATGCTAAAGCTTTTCTAATGTCAAGTATCATTTCCTAATGATGTGATGTAGGAATGCTTTGGGTGTACCAAACGTCACAACGTAACTGGGTGGCTATAAAGGTACATTACAGGTGTCTCCGAAAGTGTCTGTTGGGTTGGCACGAATCGAGACTGGGATTTGTCACTCCGTGTAAACGGAGAGGTATCTCTGGGCCCACTCGGTAGGACATCATCATAATGTGCACAATGTGACCAAGGAGTTGATCACGGGATGATGTGTTACGGAACGAGTAAAGAGACTTGCCGGTAACGAGATTGAACAAGGTATCGGGATACCGACGATCGAATCTCGGGCAAGTATCTACCGATGGACAAAGGGAATTGAATACGGGATTGATTGAATCCTCGACATCGTGGTTCATCCGATGAGATCATCGTGGAACATGTGGGAGACAACATGGGTATCAGATCCCGATGTTGGTTATTGACCGGAGAGTCATCTCGGTCATGTCTGCATGTCTCCCGAACCCGTAGGGTCTACACACTTAAGGTTCGATGACGCTAGGGTTATAGGGAAAGTATGTACGCGGTTACTGAATGTTGTTCGGTGTCCCGGATGAGACCCCGGACGTCACGAGGAGTTCCGGAATGGTCCGGAGGTAAAGATTTATATATGGGAAGTCCTGTTTTGGTCACCGGAAAAGTTTCGGGTTTATCGGTAACGTACCGGGACCACCGGGAGGGTCCCGGGGGTCCACCAAGTGGGGCCACATGGCCTGGAGGCTTGCATGGGCCAAGAGTGGTGAGGGACCAGCCCTTGAGTGGGCTGGTGTGCCTCCCACAAGGCCCAAGGGGCAGCTAGAGAAAAAAGGGGAAACCCTAGGCTTTAGATGGCCTAAGGCCCACCCTAGGGGGCGCCTCCCTCTCTCCCCCTCTGGCCGCCTACCCTTCCCATCTAGGGCTGCCGCCCCCCTCTAGGGGTGGGAACCCTAGAGGGGCGCACCTCTCCCTCTCCCTATATATAGTTGAGGCCTGGGGCTGCCCATTAACACGCAATCTTATCTCTGCCCTATTGGTGCAAGCCCTCCCTCTCTTTCTCCTCTCTGCGGTGGCTTGGCGAAGCCTGCAGGGATTGCCACGCTCCTCTATCACCACCACGCCGTTGTGCTGCTGCTGGATGGAGTCTTCCTCAACCTCTCCCTCTCTCCTTGCTGGATCAAGGCATGGGAGACGTCACCGGGCTGTACGTGTGTTGAACGCGGAGGTGCCGTCCGTTCGGCACTAGGATCATCGGTGATTTGGATCACGACGAGTACGACTCCATCAACCCCGTTCACTTGAACGCTTCCCCTTAGCGATCTACAAGGGTATGTAGATGCACTCTCCTTCCCCTCGTTGCTAGTCTCTCCATAGATAGATCTTGGTGACACGTAGGAAAATTTTGAATTTCTGCTACGTTCCCCAACAATGGCATCATGAGCTAGGTCTATGCGTAGTTTCTATGCACGAGTAGAACACAAAGTAGTTGTGGGCGTTGATTTTGTTCAATATGCTTGCCGTTACTAGTCTTATCTTGATTCGGCGGCATCGTGGGATGAAGCGGCCCGGACCAACCTTACACGTATGCTTATGTGAGACCGGTTCCACCGACTGACATGCACTAGTTGCATTAGGTGGCTGGCGGGTGTCTGTCTCTCCCACTTTAGTCGGATCGGATTCGATAAAAAGGGTCCTTATGAAGGGTAAATAGCAATTGGCATATCACGTTGTGGTTTTTGCGTAGGTAAGAAACGTTCTTGCTAGAAACCCATAGCAGCCACGTAAAACATGCAAACAACAATTAGAGGACGTCTAACTTGTTTTTGCAGGGTATGCTATGTGATGTGATATGGCCAAAAGGATGTGATGAATGATATATGTGATGTATGAGATTGGTCATGTTCTTGTAATAGGAATCACGACTTGCATGTCGATGAGTATGACAACTGGCAGGAGGCATAGGAGTTGTCTTAATTTATTTATGACCTGCGTGTCAACATAAACGTCATGTAATTACTTTACTTTATTGCTAACCGTTAGCTGTAGTAGTAGAAGTAATAGATGACGTGACAACTTCATGGAGACACGATGATGGAGATCATGATGATGGAGATCATGGTGTCATGCCGGTGACAAGATGATCATGGAGCCCCAAGATGGAGATCAAAGGAGCTATATGATATTGGCCATATCATGTCACTATTATTTGATTGCATGTGATGTTTATCATGTTTATGCATCTTATTTGCTTAGAACGATGGTAGTAAATAAGATGATCCCTCATTACAATTTCAAGAATGTGTTCTCCCCTAACTGTGCACCGTTGCTAAAGTTCGTCGTTTCGAAGCACCACGTGATGATCGGGTGTGATAGATCCTTACATTCACATACAACGGGTGTAAGACAGTTTTACACATGCAAAACACTTAGGGTTAACTTGACGAGCCTAGCATGTGTATAGACATGGCCTCGGAACACAGAAGACCAAAAGGTCGAGCATGAGTCGTATAGAAGATACGATCAACATGAAGATGTTCACCGACGTTGACTAGTCCGTCTCACGTGATGATCGGACACGGCCTAGTTGACTCGGATCATGTAATCACTTAGATGACTAGAGGGATGTCTATCTGAGTGGGAGTTCATAAGATGAACTTAATTATCCTGAACATAGTCAAAAGATCTTCGCAAATTACGTCGTAGCTCGCGCTTCAGTTCTACTGTTTAGATATGTTCCTAGAGAAAATTTAGTTGAAAGTTGATAGTAGCAATTATGCGGACTAGGTCCATAAATTGAGGATTGTCCTCATTGCTTCATAGAAGGCTTATGTCCTTAATGCACCGCTCAGTGTGCTGAACCTCGAACGTCGTCTGTGGATGTTGCGAACATCTGACATACACGTTTTTGATGACTACATGATAGTTCAGTGCGTAATGCTAAATGGTTTAGAATTGAGGCACCAAAGACGTTTTTTTGAAACATCGCGAAACATATGAGATGTTTCGAGGGCTGAAATTGGTATTTCAGGCTCGTGCCCATGTCAAGAGGTATAAGACCTCCGACGATTTTCTTAGCCTGCAAACTAAGGGAGAAAAGCTCAATTGTTGAACTTGTGCTCAGATTGTCTGAGTACAACAATCACTTGAATCGAGTGGGAGTTGATCTTCCAGATGAAATAGTGATGGTTCTCCGAAGTCATTACCACCAAGCTGCTAGAGCTTCGTGATGAACTATGATATATCAGGGACATATATGATGATCCTTGAGATATTCGCGATGTTTGACACCGCGAAAGTAGAAATCAAGAAGGAGCATCAATTGTTGATGGTTGGTGAAACCACTAGTTTCAAGAAGGGCAAGGGAACGAAGGGATACTTCATGAAACGGCAATTCAGCTGCTGCTCTAGTGAAGAAACCCAAGGTTGAACCCAAACCCGAGACTAAGTGCTTCTGTAATAAGGGGAACAGCCACTGGAGCAGAATTACCCTAGATAATTGGTAGATGAGAAGGCTGGCAAGGTCGATAGAAGTATATTGGATATACATTGTGTTGATGTGTACTTTACTAGTACTCCTAGTAGCACCAGGGTATTGGATACCGGTTCGGTTGCTAAGTGTTAGTAACTCGAAATAAAAGCTATGGAATAAATGGAGACTAGCTAAAGGTGAGCTGACGATATGTGTTGGAAGTGATTCCAATGTTGATATGATCAAGCATCGCACGCTCCCTCTACCATCGAGATTGGTGTTTGCGTTGAGCATAGACATAATTGGATTATGTCTATCGCAATACGGTTATTCATTTAAGGAGAATAACGGTTACTCTGTTTATTTGAATAATACCTTCAATGGTCTTACACCTAAAATGAATGGTTTATTGAATCTCGATCGTAGTGATACACATGTTCATGCCAAAATATAGTAATGATAGTACCACCTACTTGTGGCACTGCCACGCAAGTCATATCGGTATAAAACACATGAAGAAGCTCCATGTTGATGGATCTTTGGGCTCACTCGTTTTTTGAAAGGTTTGAGACATGCGAACCATGTCTATTGGTGTATATGCATGAAGAAACTCCATGCAAATGGACCGTTTGGACTCACTTGATTTTGAATCACTTGAGACATGCAAATCATACCACATGGGCAAGATGACTGAAAGCCTCGTTTTCAGTAAAATGGAACTAGAAAGCAACTTGTTGGAAGTAATACATTTTGATGTGTGCAATCCAATGAGTGCTGAGGCATGTAGTGGATATCGTTATGTTCTCACTTCACAGATGATTTGAGTAGATGTTGAGTATATTTACTTGATGAATCATGAGTCTGAATTATTGAAAGGTTCAAGTAATTTCAGGGTGAAGTTGAAAGATCGTCGTGACAAGAGGATAAAATATCTATGATATGATCATAGAGATGAATATCTGAATTACGAGTTTGGCACAGAATTAAGACATTGTGGAAATTGTTTCACAACTAATACAGCCTGGAACACCATAGTGTGATGGTGTGTCCGAACATCATAACTGCACCCTATTGGATATGATGCATACCATGATGTCTCTTATCGAATTACCACGATAGTTTATGGGTTAGGCATTAGAGACAACCACATTCACTTTAAATAGGGCACCACGTAATTCCGATGAGATGACACCGTATGAACTATGGTTTAGAGAAACCTAAGCTGTCATTTCTTAAAAGTTTGGGGCTGCGACGCTTATGTGAAAAAAGTTTCAGGCTGATAAGCTCGAACCCAAAGCGGATAAATGCATCTTCATAGGACACCCAAAACAGTTGGGTATACCTCCTGTCTCAGATTCGAAAGCAATAAGGGATTGTTTCTAGAATCGGGTCCTTTCCCGAGGAAAGGTTTCTCTCGAAAGAATTGAGTGGGAGGATGGAGGAGACTTGATGAGGTTATTGAACCGTCTCTTCAACTAGATCTCTCTCTGGGCACAGGAAGTTGTTCCTGTGGCACCTACACCAATTGAAGTGGAAGCTTATGATAGTGATCATGAAATTCAAGATCAAGTCACTACCCAAACCTCGGGATGGACAAGGATGCGTACCTAACTTCAGAGTGGTACGTAAATTCCCTGTCTTGGAAGTCATGTTGCTAGACAACAATGAACCTACGATATGGAGAAGCGATGTGGGCCCGATTCCGATAAATGGCTCGATGGCCATAAAATTCCAAGAGAGGATCCATGTATGAACAAGTGTAGACTTTGGCAGAACGTCTCGAATGTCGTAAGGGCTGTTGAGTAACAGATGGATTTTAAAAAGGAAGACGGACAATGATGGTAATGTCACATTAAGAAGCTCGACTTGTCGTTAAGTTTTCCCGAAAGTTCAAGAGTTGACTACGGTGAGACTTTCCTCACTCGTAGCGATGCTAAGAGTCTGTTGGAATTATATTAGCGATTACTGCATTATTTATGAAATCTTGCAGATAGGATGTCAAAAACCATTGTTTCCTCGACGATTTTTGAGGAAAGGTTGTATGTGATACAACCGGAAGGTTTTGTCAATCCTGAAAGATGCTAATAAGTATGCAAAGCTCCAGCAATCCTTCTGAGGACTGGAGTAAGCATCTCGGAGTTGGAATGTATGCTTTGATGAGATGATCAAAGATTTTGGGTGTATACAAAGTTTATGAGAAACTTGTATTTCCAAAGAAGTGAGTGGGAGCACTATAGAATTTCTGATAAATATATGTTGTTGACATATTGTTGATCAGAAATGACGTAGAATTTCTGGAAAGCATATAGGGTTATTTGGAAAGTGTTTTTCAATGGAAAGCCTGGATTAAGCTACTTGAACATTGAGCATCAAGATCTATAAGGATAGATCAAAACGCTTAATGGTACTTTCAAATGAGCACATACCTTGACATGATCTTGAAGGTGTTCAAGATGGATCAGTCAAAGAAGGAGTTCTTGCCTGAGTTGTAAGGTATGAAAGTTAAGACTTAAAGCTCGACCACGGCAGAAGAAAGAGGAAGGACGAAGGTCGTCCCCTATGCTTTTATCATAGGCTCTCTACAGTATGCTATGCTGTGTACCGCACCTGAAGTGTGCCTTGCCATGAGTTAGTCAAGGGGTACAAGAGTGATCCAAGAATGGATCACAGGACAGCGGTCAAAGTTATCCTTAGTAACTAGTGGACTAAGGAATTTTCTCGATTATGGAGGTGGTAAAAGAGTTCGTCGTAAAGGGTTACGCCGATGCAAACTTTGACACTAATCCAGATTATTCTGAGTAGTAGAACTGGATTCGTATAGTAGAACAGTTATTTGGAATAGCTCCAAATATAGCGTAGTAGCTGCATCTACAAGATGACATAGAGATTTGCGAAGTACATACGGATCTGAAAGATTCAGACCCGTTGACTATAACATCTCTCACAAGCATAACATGTTCAAACCCAGAACTCATCGAGTGTTAATCACATGGTAATGTGAACTAGATTATTGACTCTAGTAAACTCTTTGGGTGTTAGTCACATGGGGATGTGACCTTGAGTGTTAATCACATATCGATGTGAACTGGATTATTGACTCTAGTGCAAGTGGGAGACTGTTGGAAATATGCCCTAGAGGCAATAATAAATTAGTTATTATTATATTTCCTTGTTCATGATAATCGTTTATTATCCATGCTAGAATTGTATTGATAGGAAACTCAGATACATGTGTGGATACATAGACAACACCATGTCCCTAGTAAGCCTCTAGTTGACTAGCTCGTTGATCAATAGATGGTTACGGTTTCCTGACCATGGACATTGGATGTCATTGATAACGGGATCACATCATTAGGAGAATGATGTGATGGACAAAGACCCAATCCTAAGCCTAGCACAAGATCATGTAGTTCGTATGCTAAAGCTTTTCTAATGTCAAGTATCATTTCCTTAGACCATGAGATTGTGCAACTCCCGGATACCGTAGGAGTGCTTTGGGTGTGCCAAACGTCACAACGTAACTGGGTGGCTATAAAGGTACACTACAGGTATCTCCGAAAGTGTCTGTTGGGTTGGCACGAATCGAGACTGGGATTTGTCACTCCGTGTAAACGGAGAGGTATCTCTGGGCCCACTCGGTAGGACATCATCATAATGTGCACAATGTGATCAAGGAGTTGATCATGGGATGATGTGTTACGGAACGAGTAAAGAGACTTGCCGGTAACGAGATTGAACAAGGTATCGGGATACCGACGATCGAATCTCGGGCAAGTATCGTACCGATAGACAAAGGGAATTGTATACGGGATTGATTAAGTCCTTGACATCGTGGTTCATCCGATGAGATCATCGTGGAACATGTGGGAGCCAACATGGGTATCCAGATCCCGCTATTGGTTATGCCAGAGAACGTCTCGGTCATGTCTGCATGGTTCCCGAACCCGTAGGGTCTACACACTTAAGGTTCGGTGACGCTAGGGTTATAGAGATATTAGTATGCGGTAACCCGAAAGTTGTTCGGAGTCCCGGATGAGATCCCGGACGTCACGAGGAGTTCCGGAATGGTCCGGAGGTAAAGAATTATATATAGGAAGTGCTATTTCGGCCATCGGGACAAGTTTCGGGGTCACCGGTATTGTACCGGGACCACCGGAAGGGTCCCGGGGGTCCACCGGGTGGGGCCACCTGCCCCGGGGGCCACATGGGCTGTAGGGGGTGCGCCTTGGCCTATATGGGCCAAGGGCACCAGCCCCAAGAGGCCCATGCGCCAAGAGAAGAGGGAAAGGAAGAGTCCTAAAGGGGGAAGGCACCTCCGAGGTGCCTTGGGGAGGAGGGACTCCTCCCTTGGCCGCACCCTTCCTTGGAGGAAGGGCCAAGGCTGCGCCCCCCCCTCTCCCTTGGCCCTATATATAGTGGGGGGAAAGGGAGGGCAACCACACTAAGCCCTGGCGCCTCCCTCTCCCTCCCATGACACATCTCCCTCCTCCCGCAGCGCTTGGCGAAGCCCTGTTGGAATCCCGCTACTTCCACCACCACGCCGTCGTGCTGCTGGATCTCCATCAACCTCTCCTTCCCCCTTGCTGGATCAAGAAGGAGGAGACGTCGCTGCTCCGTACGTGTGTTGAACGCGGAGGTGCCGTCCGTTCGGCGCTAGGATCATCGGTGATTTGGATCACGACGAGTACGACTCCATCAACCCCGTTCTCTTGAACGCTTCCGCGCGCGATCTACAAGGGTATGTAGATCCACTCCTCCCTCGTTGCTAGATGACTCCATAGATTGATCTTGGTGATACGTAGGAAAAAATTTTGAATTATTGCTACGTTCCCCAACACTTATTACTGGACTGTGCATCCTCCAGACTGGTTAGCGTCGCGTTCTGAGCATCCAAGAGACATTGTGGATTGCCAGTGAACGAAGTCTGTGAAGGTTTGGGAGTCTACCTTGAAGACTTACCAGTGATTGGGCGAGGACTATGTGACCTTAGCTCAAGGAGAATACGGTGAGGACTTGGTGTCCTGAGCTGCGTGTTCAGGACTGGGTGTCCGGGACTGTGTGTCCTAAGGTTTAAATACCTAGCCGCTCCAACCAGACGTACAGTTGTCACAGCAACTGGAACTGGTCCAACACATCATTGTCTTCAACGAGTCACTGGTTTCATCTTCACTTCCTTTTACTTACTGTTACTCATTGTGAAGCCATTGCATGCTTGCTATATCTTTTGTCTTCACAACGTAACTGTATGATTTGTTTGGCTTCATAACTTCTTCCTACCTGATCCTTATTACACTGCAGCTACTTGTCATTGTGCTTTCACTCTATTGAATACTTGACCATGGCTTGCCTAGTGTAATCTAACTTCCGCTGCATAGTGATAGGCATATCTCTACTGTTTGTCTTCATAACTTCCACGTTTTGAAGACTTTCATAAAAATCGCCTATTCACCCCCCCTCTAGTCGATATAACGCACTTTCAATTGGTATCAGAGCAAGGTGCTCCCTTGTTCTGTGTGATTCGGTTTAACCACCTGGAGTTTTAGCTATGTCGACTGCAGGGATAATCAAAGTCTCCGCTGCTTGCCCCGTCTTCGATGGAACTGAATATCCCTACTGGAAGAATAAGATGCGCATGCATCTTGAAGCCATTGATGTTGACCTATGGTATGTCGTCGAAAACGGTGTTCCCAAGGCTGGAGAAGGTGTCACTGCTGCTGATGTCAAGAAGTTCACTCAACTAGACTCTACTGCCAAGAATATCATCTGTGGTCATCTGACCAAGGGACAGTACGGTCGTGTGAGTTCCTTGAAGACATCCAAGCTGGTCTAGGACTGGCTCTCCAAGGTCAATGAAGGCATCTCAACCCAGAGAGATCAGAGAATCAGTGTTCTTCGCAACCTCTTCAACCGCTTCAAGCGAAATGACAATGAGAATGTCCAGCACACATTTGACCGACTCACTGACATCACAAATGAGCTTCAAGCCCTCGGCGCCACTGAGATTACCAAACACGAAGTCGTCAAGACGCTGCTGAGATCACTTGATAGTTCGTTTGACATCCTAGCCCTGATGATTCAAGAACGTCCTGATTTCAAGACACTCGATCCATCTGACATACTTGAGAGGCTCAACACACATGAGTTTCAGCTTTCTGAGAAAAGAGATATCTACGGTCCAAACTATGGGCGAACTCGTGCCTTGAAGGCAAAAGCTGTTTCCTCATCTGAAGAAGAATCTGACAGCAGTTCTGATGATCCTGAAGACATTGGAAGGGAACTTGCAATGCTTGTGAAGAAGTTCCAAAAATTCACCAAGAAGAAAGGCTTCAGAAAGTCTTCACGATCAAGCTCAAGGAATGATGAAGCTTCTGCTCATGACTACAAGAAGAAAACATGCCACAAGTGCAAGAAAACTGGACACTTCATCTCTGAGTGTCCACAGTGGGACAATGAGAACAGAAGGAAGAAGAAGAGCAAGGAATATGACTCTGACGACAAGAAGAAGAAGAAATACTCAAAGTCTTCTTCCAAGTCTTCCTCAAAGTCTTCATCACACAAGAAGAGCTCATCTGGCAAGGCACGTGCATTTGTTGGCAAGGAAATGGATTCTGAGGAGGAGTCCGCTTCTGAGGAGGCAGAGGTGGAGTCTGAGGAGGAGTCTGATTCTGGCATTGCAAGTCTGGCTACAGCATACGTCGCCAAGTCCATCTTCAACACTGAAGACAATGACTTCATCACCGACACCGATGCAAATGACAAGGACGACTACTCCACTCCTACCTACTGCTTCATGGCACGCGGTGCCAAGGTAAACAAACGCACTACTCACTATCAAACATCTAGTGACGATGACTCTGATTGTGATTCAAAACCCAGTTACAAAACACTTGCTAAAATTGCAACTGAACAACAGAAAGCCATGGAACATATTCAAAAACTGTTAGACAGAAGCGATGATCTGTTGGGTGCTGAAATGACTCGATCTGAATCCTTAATTGAAGACATAAAAAATCTTCACGTTAAGTATCAGGAACTTGAAGATCGTCATGATACTCTCTCAACAACTCATGAAAAGCTTTCCTATGATTATCTTCAAAGGAAGCAAGAACTTGAGAAATTGAGAGCGGCTCATGAAGATCTTCAAAAGGAAAACGAGTCACTTCGCGCCGAACAGATCAGTTCCGCTCAGGAAGGATTTGAACCACCATGTCTTAAATGCATTGAGCGTGATAATGCTACTTCTGTTGCTGAATGTTCCACTGCTACTGCTGTTGCAATATCTTCAACTGTTGATGTGGTAACTAACCCCTCTGCTGAGGATACCACTGCTATTGCTGATGAGAATGCTAGGTTGAAGACATTGCTTGAAACAGGGATGTACAAAAGTCTGAAAGGGCATCAGACACTATGTGATGTCCTTAAGAAGCAGATTCTGAACCGAAACCCTAGGAAAGAGGGTGTTGGGTTCGTAAGGAAAATAAATGCAGATGGCTCTTACTGGAAACCTGAGCAGTACCCCAAAACCAATGGGTTGCTGCAAAGGAACCTTCAGCAGATCCATCCAATTTATCTGGCTTCACTTGTGCTAACCCCATTATCATTGATGAATCCTTTGATGCAAACTATGTACTGTTTAAGAATCAGAATGGTGAAGTGTTTGCCAGGTACATTGGTACTAACTGCAGGAATGGACCGCCTATGAAGAAGATCTGGGTTCCGAAAAAGTGTCTGGAAAATCTTCCTGTGAATGTCTTCATGACACCTCACATGAAGAAGACAAACCTCAGACCAAAGGCTTCATACGGTCCAAAGGCTTCATACAGACAGAGGACTCACCTGAGTCGCACTAACGCAAATGTTTTGCAGGGAAACCATACTCAGGCATATGAATATGAGAGCGGTTCATCAAACCGCCATGTTCATGACCAAGAACTATTCTGCTTATTCTTATGAGTACTATTGTCCGCCTGCAAGACTGTTTGCTAGGGCTCCAAAGCCAAAATTCTCAGATGCTGCACTTAGACTTATTGCTTCTAAGCCACCCTTGAAGATGTGGGTGGTTAAGAAAGCTTAACTCTCTTTTGCAGGGAAAGGTCTCCAGCAGAAAACCAAAATCTTCTGACGCTATTGCTGGGGACCTTAAAAATCTTGTAGGGCGCAAGATAAAATGCCCGAATGGCATCATTATGTACTTCGTTCCTGAATCGCATGCTACTCTCCCTATTAGTCCTAATCTGGATCTAAGTTTTCATAACCCACTGGTTCGTCAAATGTTTTTGCTTCACAATTCTCTTCGTGAAGCCTATCCCCCTAACTGCACTGTAGGGTACGACACCAGCGTCTTCAAAGTCTTTAGAATGGATTATTGACAGTGGGTGTACAAATCACATGACTGGCAAAAGAAGCCTTCTTATGGACTCAACCTTACGTCCATCCGACAAGAGCCACATCACATTTGCTGACACTGGTAAAAGTAAGGTATTGGGTCTAGGTAGAGTTGCAATCTCAAAGGATCAACACATGGATAAAGTCATGCTTGTTGAATCCCTTGGCTTCAACTTAATGTCTGTCTCAATGCTTTGCGATTTGAACATGATCGTAATGTTTGGAAAATATCGTTGCCTAGTACTAATGGAATCTGACAAGTCTCTAGTGTTTGAAGGGTATCGAAAAGATGATCTGTACGTGGTAGATTTCTCAGCAGGGCCACAACTTGCAGTATGTCTTCTTGCAAAAGCTTCAGAATGCTGGCTTTGGCATCGGAGGCTTGGGCATGCTGGCATGAGGAACCTCCACACCCTTGCGAAGAAGAAACATGTCATAGGCATCGAGGGCGTCAAGTTCAAGAAAGATCACTTATGCGGTGCCTGTGAAGCAGGGAAGATGACGAGGGCAAAACATCCCTCGAAGACAATCATGACCACTACTCGACCCTTCGAACTGCTTCACATGGATCTTTTTGGTCCCACTCACTACTCAACTTTTACTACTACTGCTTGCCTCTATGGCTTTCATTGTTGATGATTACTCTAGATATACTTGGGTGCACATAATCCTTTACAAGACTGAAGTGCAGGATGTCTTCAGACGCTTCGCCAATCGTGCTATGAACAATTTTGGCGCCAAGATAAAGCACATCAGAAGTGACAATGGCACTGAATTCAAGAACACTGGCCTTGATACATATCTTGATACCTTGGGCATCACACATGAATTCTCAGCTCCATACACGCCACAGCAGAATGGCGTCGTCGAACGCAAGAACAGAACACTCATTGAGATGGCCAGAACGATGCTAGATGAATACAAGACTCCAAGAAAATTCTGGACTGAAGCCATTGATACTGCATGCCATACAATCAATCGTGTTTATCTTCACAAGCTTCTGAACAAGACATCTTATGAACTCCTAACTGGCAAGAAGCCAAATGTCAGTTACTTCAGAGTATTTGGCGCAAGGTGCTGGATCAAGGACCCACACCACACCTCAAAGTTTGCACCAAAAGCACATGAGGGTTTTATGCTTGGATATGGAAAGGATTCGCACTCCTACAGAGTCTTCAATCTCTTTCATTACAAAGTGGTTGAAACAGTGGATGTGCGGTTCGATGAGACAAATGGTTCACAAAGAGAGCAACTGCCAAATGTGCTAGATGAAATTCCAGCTAGTGAATCAATCAAGCTAATGGGAACTGGAGAGATTATACCTTCTGAAGCTCATCCTGAAGAAGAACTTATCATCTCAGCACCTGATCAACATGAAGACAATGCTCAGCCTGAAGACATTCCTCCCAACAACAACACAGATCAGCAAGAGCAAAGTCTTCGCCCTGTACATCCTCGTGTTGCCAATGAAGTGCAGATTGACAGAATAATTGACAGCATCAATGCACCTGGTCCACTCACTCGTTCAAGGGCAACTCAGCTAGCAAATTTCTGTGGGCACTTCGCATTCGTTCAATATCAGACCCAAAGAAAGTTGAAGAAGCCTTTCATGGAACCTGAAGGATTCAAGCTATGCAAGAAGAGCTCAACAGTTTGAGCTGAAATATGTATGGGAACTAGTTAAGCGTCCTGATCCACGGAAGCACAATATAATAGGCACCAAATGGATATACCGCAACAAGCAAGATGAGCATGGTCAAGTTGTCAGAAACAAAGCTCGTCTCGTTGCTCAAGGATATACTCAAGTGGAAGGCATTGACTTCGATGAAACATTTGCTCCTATGGCTAGACTTGAAGCCATACACATACTGCTGGCCTATGCAAATCATAATAACATACTTCTATATCAAATGGATGTGAAGAGTGCTTTTCTTAATGGCAAGATTGAAGAAGAAGTGTATGTTGCACAACCGCCTGGCTTTGAAGATCCAAAACATCCTGACATGGTATACAAACTCATCAAGGCACTGTATGGCCTCAAACAAGCCCCTCGGGCCTGGTATGACACACTCAAATACTTCCTGAAGAGCAAAGGCTTCATACCTGGTTCCCTAGACCCCACTCTCTTCACGAAGACATATGATGGTGAACTGTTTGTGTGCCAAATATATGTGGATGACATTATCTTCGGCTGCACCAATCAGAAGTACAGTGAAGAGTTTGGATATATGATGCAAGAGCAATATCAGATATCCATGATGGGGGAGCTGAAGTTCTTCCTTGGTCTTCAAATACGACAACAACGCAATGGCATCTTCATATCCTAAGAAAATTATCTCAAAGATTGCCTGAAGAAGTTTGGTATGCAAGACTGCAAAGGCTTCACAACACCAATGCCAGCCAAACATCATCTGGGTCCTGACGACAATGGTAAAGAGTTCGATCAAAAGGTATACCGCTCCATGATTGGTTCTTTGCTTTATTTATGTGCATCTAGGCCAGATATTATGCTTAGTGTTTGCATGTGTGCTCGATTTCAAGCGGCACCAAAGGAGTCGCATCACTTAGCTGTGAAGCGAATTCTTCGATATTTGGCTCACACCCCAACTCTAGGATTATGGTATCCAAAGGGCTCAGAGTTTGATCTGGTTGGATTCTCGGATGCTGATTATGCTGGTGACAAAGGTTGATCGCAAGTCTACATCAGGCACATGTCACTTTCTGGGACGATCACTTGTATGTTGGTCTTCAAAGAAGCAGAACTGTGTATCTCTCTCCACTGCTGAATCTGAATACATTGCTGCTGGATCTTGCTGCGCTCAGCTTCTGTGGATGAAGCAAACACTCAAGGACTATGGCATTCATCTGAAGCAAGTGCCACTTTACTGCGACAACGAAAGCGCCATCAAGATTGCCAACAACCCAGTTCAGCACTCGAAGACAAAGCACATTGAAATTCGTCATCTCTCTCG
>NC_053024.1:668909164-668924711 GCF_003073215.2 Triticum urartu
TTAGATAGACATCCCTCTAATCCTCTAAGTGATCACGTGATCCAAATCAACTAAACCATGTCCGATCATCACGTGAGATGGAGTAGTTTCATGGTGAACATCACTATGTTGATCATATCTACTATATGATTCACGCTCGACCTTTCGGTCTCCGTGTTCCGAGGCCATATCTGTATATGCTTGGCTCGTCAAGTATAACCTGAGTATTCGCGTGTGCAAAACTGTTGCACCCGTTGTATTTGAACGTAGAGCCTATCACACCCGATCATCACGTGGTGTCTCAGCACGAAGAACTTTGCGCAACGGTGCATACTCAGGGAGAACACTTCTTGATAATTTAGTGAGAGATCATCTTATAATGCTACCGTCAATCAAAGCAAGATAAGATGCATAAAAGATAAACATCACATGCAATCAATATAAGTGATATGATATGGCCATCATCATCTTGTGCTTGTGATCTCCATCTCCGAAGCACCGTCATGATCACCATCGTCACCGGCGCGACACCTTGATCTCCATCGTAGCATCGTTGTCGTCTCGCCAATCTTATGCTTCCACGACTATCACTACCGTTTAGTAATAAAGTAAAGCATTACATCGCGATTGCATTGCATACAATAAAGCGACAACCATATGGCTCCTGCCAGTTGCCGATAACTCGGTTACAAAACATGATCATCTCATACAATAAAATTCAGCATCATGCCTTGACCATATCACATCACAACATGCCCTGCAAAAACAAGTTAGACGTCCTCTACTTTGTTGTTGCATGTTTTACGTGGCTGCTACGGGCTTAAGCAAGAACCAATCTCACCTACGCATCAAAACCACAACGATAGTTTGTCAAATAGACTCCGTTTTAACCTTCGCAAGGACCGGGCGTAGCCATACTTGGTTCAACTAAAGTTGGAGAGACAGTCGCCCGCAAGCCATCTGTGCAAAGCACGTCGAGGGAACCGGTCTCGCGTAAGCGTACGCGTAAGGTTGGTCCGGGTCGTCTCGTCCAACAATACCGCCGAACCAAAGTATGACATGCTGGTAGGCAGTATGACTTGTATCGTCCACAACTCACTTGTGTTCTACTCGTGCATATAACATCAACATAAATAACCTAGGCTCGGATGCCACTGTTGGGTTTCGTAGTAATTTCAAAATTTTCCTACGCACACGCAAGATCATGTGATGCATAGCAACGAGGGGGAGAGTGTTGTCTACGTACCCAACGCAGACCGACTGCGGAAGCGATGACACGACGTAGAGGAAGTAGTCGTATGTCTTCACGATCCAACCGATCAAGCACCGAAACTACGGCACCTCCGAGTTCGAGCACACGTTCAGCTCGATGACGATCCCCGGACTCCGATCCAGCAAAGTGTCGGGGAAGAGTTCCGTCAGCACGACGGCGTGGTGACGATCTTGATGTACTACAGCAGCAGGGCTTCGCCTAAACTCCGCTACAGTATTATCGAGGAATATGGTGGCAGGGGGCACCGCACACGGCTAAGGAATAGATCACGTGGATCAACTTGTGTGTTCTAGGGTGCCTCTACCTCAGTATATAAAGGAGCCAAGGGGGGAGGGGGGCGCCGGCCAGGGAGAGAGGCGCAGGAGGAGTCCTACTCCTTCCGGGAGTAGGACTCCCCCCCAATCCTATTCCAACTAGGATTCCCCAAAGGGGGAAAGAGAGAGAGGGGGGCCGGCCACCTTCTCCGTAGCTACTGCACCACCACCCGCCGGTCCTACTACTCGTGCACGCATGGGTGTTCATCAGCCGAGTCTCCGCTACTCCGCTGATGAGTATGCTTGTCCGGCCTCTACGGGATTGCCCCCGCCGCCTCTTCCGACCTCCGCTCGTATGGCTGGCTTCGTGACCGATACGTCCATTTTGCATCATGCTTTTATATCAATATTTATTGCATTATGGGCTGTTATTACACATTATGTCACAATACTTATGCCTATTCTCTCTTATTTTACAAGGTTTACATAAAGAGGGAGAATGCTGCAGCTGGGATTCTGGGCTGGAAAAGGAGCAAATATTAGAGACCTATTCTGCACAGCTCCAAAAGTCCTGAAACTTCACGGAAGACGTTTTCAAATATATAAAAAATACTGAGAGCAAGAAGTTCACCAGGGGGCCACACCCTGCCCACGAGGGTGGGGGGCGCGCCCTACCCCCCTGGCGCGTGCCCCCTACCTCGTGGGCCCCCTGGTGGCCTTCGCCACATCTTCTGGAGAATCAGATCGAAAGATCCAGCCTCTTCTGGAGGAAACTCGCTTCTAACTACTTCCTGGTCGCGTGTCCGGTCAGCTTGGGATCACGTTCAAGAGGTGTAGGCACCCTCCCTGGTTGTAGTAGGGAGTCTGTCGTCGTTACTGACCATCTTCTGCATAGAAGTCTTTTGATGAAAAAAAATCATAAGCATTGTCGGCGTTTTGGGAACGGGGGTCCCAGACTTGCCTGCCTGCGGCCTGCGGCGTGGCTCGAGTGGGGCCTAGTGCGGCCCAGCTTCATCAGCTCAAGCTCAAGACCCTTGCAAGGGGCCAAGCCTTGAGGGGGTGGATGACAGGAGGCTACCTCAGGAGCAGCCTCATCAGGCAGGCTCGCGAGGAGGCGGAGAGATCAAGGCAGGGGTGCCTCACGAGGAGCCCATGACGCAAGCCATGACGGTCAAGATTAGGCAGGCGCCAGGCGGGCGCCGGCTGCGCAGTGTCCTTGTTTCCCCTTCGGTGCAAAGGGAGCAAGCACATGCCAAGGCATCGGGCAAAGGTTACCATTCCGGTGCAACGAGACCAAGACCAGCAGAGCGGCAGGACGGAGGTCACCGTGGAGCCCAAGACGGCGTCATCCAGTGCTTTTGGAGCCGAAGACCGCGTCGTAACTTGTACTAGACCAGTGCTAATTTGGTAGCCGGAAGACCCATGTACTTTCGCGGTCAAAGCGATAAACTAGGAACTACACTTGTACCATTCTGATGTGTATGTGCCCCTTCATTAAACAGGATGGTCCAATTGTTGGATTGCCAACTTTCTGGCCGCCAATTCATAATTGGCTATTTCAGGGTATGGGAACTGAGAAGGACTCAGGAGCCGCAGATCTAATAATGCAATCAGGGGGACCTAGCCCCTCGGAATAAGAAAAAGGGAGGAGGGGGATAGCTGAGAGAGGAAAAAAGAGGTTAGTCTTTGTCGGGAAGTGCTTATTGGCTAGTATTTTCAAAAATCTTTGGCTCCTAACGTGCCACCACGCTCAAGACTCATGTGATCTTGCATTAGCAACAGCAGAGGGTGGGAGAGTGTTGTAGAAATGTAACGTAGCCCAAACGTAGACTTGGAGGAAAGACCCTCGCAGACCGACTGCGGAAGCGATGACAGCATGACGTAGAGAAGCTAAGTCGTAGTACGTCTTCACGATCCAACGATCAAGCACCGAAACTATGGCACCTCCGAGTTCGAGCACACGTTCAGCTCGATGGCGATCCCCGGACTCCGATCCAGCAAAGTGTTAGGGAAGAGTTCCGTCAGCACGACGGCGTGGTGACGATCTTGATGAACTACAGCAGCAGGGCTTCGCCTAAACTCCGCTACAGTATTATCGAGGAATATGGTGGCAGGGGGCACCGCACACGGCTAGGAATAGATCACGTGGATCAACTTGTGTGTTCTAGGGTGCCTCTAGCCTCAGTATATAAAGGAGCCAAGGGGGAGGGGGCGCCGGCCAAGGAGGAGGGCGCAGGAGGAGTCCTACTCCTTCCGGGAGTAGGACTCCCCCCCCCCAATCCTATTCCAACTAGGATTCCCCAGGGGAAAGAGAGAGGGGGCCGGCCACCTTCTCCTAGTCCTAATAGGACTAGGGGAGGGGGAAGTGCGCAGCCACCTTGGGCTTGCCCCTTTCTCCTTTTCCACTAAGGCCCCATGAAGGGCCCATATGGCTCCCGGGGGGTTCCGGTAACCTCCCGGTAACCCGGTAAAATCCCGATTTCACCCGGAACACTTCCGATGTCCAAACATAGGCTTCCAATATATCAATCTTTACGTCTCGACCATTTCGAGACTCCTCGTCATGTCCGTGATCACATCCGGGACTCCAAACAACCTTCGGTACATCAAAATGCATAAACTCATAATGTAACTGTCATCGTAACCTTAAGCGTGCGGACCCTACGGGTTCGAGAACAATGTAGACATGACCGAGACACGTCTCCGGTCAATAACCAATAGCGGGACCTGGATGCCCATATTGGCTCCTACATATTCTACGAAGATCTTTATCGGTCAGACCGCATAACAACATACGTTGTTCCCTTTGTCATCGGTATGTTACTTGCCCGAGATTCGATCGTCGGTATCCAATACCTAGTTCAATCTCATTACGGCAAGTCTCTTTACTCGTTCCGTAATACATCATCTCACAACTAACATATTAGTTGTAATGCTTGCAAGGCTTATGTGATGTGTATTACCGAGAGGGCCCAGAGATACCTCTCCGACAATCGGAGTGACAAATCCTAATCTCGAAATACGCCAACCCAACATCGTACCTTTGGAGACACCTGTAATGCTCCTTTATAATCACCCAGTTACAGTGTGACGTTTGGTAGCACCCAAAGTGTTCCTCCGGCAACGGGAGTTGCATAATCTCATAGTCATAGGAACATGTATAAGTCATGAAGAAAGCAATAGCAACATACTAAACGATCGTGTGCTAAGCTAATGGAATGGGTCATGTCAATCAGATCATTCAACTAATGATGTGACCTCGTTAATCAAATAACAACTCATTGTTCATGGTTAGGAAACATAACCATCTTTGATTAACGAGCTAGTCAAGTAGAGGCATACTAGTGACACTCTGTTTGTCTATGTATTCACACATGTATTATGTTTCCGGTTAATACAATTCTAGCATGAATAATAAACATTTATCATGATATAAGGAAATAAATAATAACTTTATTATTGCCTCTAGGGCATATTTCCTTCAAAAGGAGAAGAGAGAGGTCCAGAGAGAAAGAAAGTGAGAAGAGAAAGAAAGAGAGAAAGGTCTGGACCAAGTAGAACACACTGCACCGGCTCAAGAACACCTCTCGCGAGGCCGTTCTTCTCTTGTATTGTTCATCATCAGCCCCCGAGGCAATCCACCACCACACACTGGAGTAGGGTATTACACCACATCGGTGGCCCGAACCAGTATAAACCTCGTGTCCCTTGTGTGTTCTTCTTTCTAGCCTAGATTTCTTGCGAGCCATAGAAGCGCGAGTCGGTAGGGGAAAGATCTCCGTGCGCACCCCAGAGTTCGAACCTTAAGGGTCTGCCGGAACCCGAAATCCGACATTTGGCGCGCCAGGTAGGGGTGCGCCGGAATCCTTCTTCCTCCGCGTCGCGTTCCGTTCGCCTCGCCGTTCAGATGTCAGCGACCCGGCTGCCAACGCCGACCGCTGGGGCGTGGCCCGCCCCACGCCGTGTCGCCGGCCTCAGGGCGACCTCAACCTTGCGCCTCAGGCAGCCCGCGCTCCGCAGGGCGCTGCGGGGCGCGGGCGACGCGGCCAGACGCCGCCTGCCCTCACACCACGGCAGGTGCGGGCCGCAGCAAGGGCCTCAAACCACGCCGCGGCCACAGCGCCGTCACCCGACGGGAGCAAGCGAACTCCAGGGCCGCGCTCACGGTGGCCCGAGAGCTGCTACGGTGCCGACTGCTGGAGGGCGACGTGTGTTGGAGCGAGTAGCCGAGCTCCTGGACGCCGCCGCCTTCAGGAGCACCTCCTTTCTGCGTCCAGCTGCCGCCCCAGATCCAGGGCGGGCCGATATGGCAGGCATTATACGTGCTCACGCAACTTCAAGCGGACTCCAGGGCCTGTTCAGCGCCAACGCCTCCGTCGGCACCCGGGCGACAAGTCGCGCCGGCCCCATCTCTGGCCAGCGAAGGGGTGCACGCCATGGCCTTCGGCTTCGGCGGACCGCCGCGCCATCACCCCCAAGACGACGCTCCAAGCCGGACTGCGTGGCATGCGGGGCGCTACGGTGAGGCCCACGGGGCGGTGGCCCCAGAAGCTTATGTGCCCCGCATGGTGGATCAGGGGTGCGCACTGGAAGAAGATCATGGCTCATTCCTCGGCAGGCTGGGGCGAGGAGGCGCCAGAAGCTGAGCTCTTTCAGGAACCCCAAGAGAGCCTCGACAACCGCACCGGCGGCAGCAACTATCGGGTACCACTCATTCCTCAGGAGCAAGCTTATGCTAACCATGGGTCGCAGGAGATACAGGTCGCCGCAGCAGATGGCTGCCCCAATGTGCTGCAGCCTCCTATCCCTCAGGAGGAGGGCGCAGGGGGCTGCAGGAGAGGGGCCGAGATCCGGGTTCGCCCCCGCGGCGGTCGGAGCAAGGCGTTCTCAGGAGGTAGGCCCTCTGCCGGGGAGGTGCCCCAGGGCCTGCCCCCGGCAGAGGACCCGTGGTCGTCGGGGGAACCGCTGGCGACCGCTCTACCCCATTGGCGTCGTCCTTGGTTCCGGTCGCCGTCAATGGCGGCTAGAGTGTGGCGCAAGGCGGGGCCCTCGTCTGGCGATATGAAGCAAGGCTGGTACCTGTGAAGAAGGCCTAGTGCCTGTGAAGCTCACCGCCCGTGACACTCTCACGTAATAATGATTGGGGCTGTACACGCACCGGAGTCTCCGAAGAGCCGCCCTCGGGCCTCGGGGGCTCCCGCCCATGCCCAGTGGCAGCACTTAGCTCCACGCTGGTGAGAAGACGTCGAAGACTAGACTAGGTGCCGGACGCGGCCTTTTGCTTTTCGCTTCTTCCTTGTTGACAAGTTTCTTCGGTTTGGTTTTAAGTTGGATTTGAGCTCAAGACTTGCGTGTGTTTGGGGAAGGGGTGTTTAGTCTCGTTCGAGCAATCTCTCGTGTTCTGATTTCGGCTTTGCGTCCAAAGTTAGCATTGGCTGCCCCCCCTCACGAGCCCCTCGCGAGCCGGGCCGGGCCAGGAACGACTACAGACGGGACCGCTGTCACCGCACCCTCTCCGGAGGTTCTCATCGCAGGATAAACAGGATAATCAAAAGACACCCGAGGCGCGGGGGGCCCCCGCAGGCCCGCTCGGAACTCGTCGGAGTCGAAAGGAAAACAAGTCGGCCGACCCATCACCGGGCTAGCAGCTAAGCTCACACGCAACGTTATCTTTACCAGGATACTAATCGCAAACCTTTACATGAGGGGCCTACCCTCCCAAAATGCTCTTACATTCTTCAGGGCCGAGCCCGAACCTTCTTCGTGCAGGGTAAACAGCAGCGACATACGGTTAGTCGAACATATCACTCACCGCGTCTTCTGGGGCACCCCAGAGGCATCGCTGGCGTCGCTGACATCGTCGCCGCCACCGCCAACACCTCCGACAGCGCCAGGCTCGTCCACAATGCCGCCTTCATCGGCGGCCACGATCACGCCGTCATCATCAGATGCAAAGGCCCTGACGAGGGCATCCACGTTGTCCTCCACCCATTGCGCCAGTTCGCCCCGGACGGCTATGGGCATGGGCGCAATGGCAGCGTCGCAGTCGAAGTGGGGGTCCCTGTCCTGCAGATAGCTGAAGACACGGGAGAAGGCACACCCGAGCAAGGCTCGGCTCCTCTCTTCGACAAGCCAACGGGACCTCTCGGAGCGGTTCTCCAGAAGCATCACCACGTCGATGAAAAACTGGAGGTTGCCGGCGTAGCTGGCCTCATGCGGCTCCTTAGCGGCAGCCTCGCAAATGTTGCCCAAAGCTGTGTTGGCCCTCTCCCTGAGCGTTCGAAGCATGGGGGCATGCATGTGTTCCAGAACCCGCCGCCGACGGACCTCGTCCTCATTCCGCTGCGCGACGGCCTCGACGTCATCAACCCTCTGTTGGAGAAGAAGCAGCTTAGCCCGGGAAGAGGCCAACTCCGCCTGCGCTGTGCCAAGGGCGGCTGCGGATGAGTCCGCACGCCACGTCACTTCAGCCAATTTGGCCCTGAGGGCCACAGTCCTACCCTCAGCCTCGGCCCTGATCAGCCCCAAGATTGCTTCGTATTCGTGCTCGAAGGCCGAGCGGACTTCCGCCACGCGGCGGTCAACCTCTTCCTGGGCCCGGACTTTGCGCGCAGCAACGTCATCCTCCGCCTGGGCCACCAGGCGCTCCCTCGTCTCCAACCGCTCAAGGTCAAGATTGCGCTCAGCGGCCTCCAGCGTCAGCGCCTCCTCGCTCTTCAGCAGCTCCGCCTGGTCGATGGAGGCCCCCTTCAGCGACTCAAGGGCCACCTGGCGCAGTTCCACTTGCTGCTCCAGGGAGTTGCTTCAGGCTTGGAGGTCCCATGCGCGCTCCTCCGCATCTCTGCGCTGATGGTCTGCTTCCCGAGCCTCCTCGACGGCCTGGGAGCAGGCCTCCCGCGAAGCCACCCGCGACGCTTCAGCCTTCGCGTTGTGAAGATCACGTTGGTGATGCGCGAGGGCGATGGCTACCTTCAGTTTGCGCCTCTCCTCAGCAAGGCGCAAACCTTCGGCCTTGAGGCGCGCATCCTCGCCAGCAAGCTCTGCCCCGATCCGGCTCACCGCATCCTCCGCCCCCTGGAGGAACTCTTGGCGAAGGGCGCGACGCTCCCAAGCGTGCCTGAGCACGTCTTCCACATCACCCTCTTCCACCGGAGTATGCGGAGGGCCCCAAGGCGACATGCCCCCTCTCGGCGCGGGGCTGGGGGCTGGCACCCTAGCCATCACCGAATGGACCCCTCTGGGAATCCAGCCGGGCGTCGGTCCACCCACGGAGGAGGAGCTGAAGGCAGACTTCAACCATTCACCCTCATTGATCAGAGGAGGAACGCAGGGCAAGCCGGATGTGCCCCAGGGGGACTCATGAAGAAAGGACAGCCGGCACGTAGGCTCAAGGTGCCCCGTTGAACAGACCACTCCACCGACCGGTCCGGCGGCGGGGGTGCCGCTCGAGCTCGGCGCGCCCAGAGCCAGCGGAGAAGGCAAAGCTTTGGGGGCTGGCTCCTGGGCCGACTCAGCGAATTTGGCAGGACGGGGCCTGAAAGTCCACAATCAGCCACAGGGATAGTCAAGTAAATGAGCAGAGAAAGAAGAGGACTTACTCGTCCATGGCGAAGTACTTCCTGCGCTTCAACAAGCGGCAAGGGCGGTCATCGCCACCCAAGGCCTCCTTCCTCTTGTGGAGGGCCTCGAAATCTACACGGAACCAGCCTAAGCGCCTGACGCAGGGGTCGGCCTGGGCCGCGGAAGAAGCATCAAGAAGATCAGCGCTGAAGGAGCCGGCCTGGGGGACGCCATCAGGCAACACCTTGCGAGGAACAGCCAGGGCCTCGGGAGCCCCGGCCTCAAGAGCTGAGGGCCTCAACTCCGCGCCAGCGCGCTCCTGGGCGGGCCTTGGGAGGCGCGCCTCAGGGCTTCTCGCGGCATCGGCACCTCGACATCAGTCGCCCCAGCTCCCGCCGATTCTCGTCTCCCCGCTCTATCGCCTAAGGAAGGACCATTGTGGATGACAGGGGGAGCAACCACGACGGCTGGGTTCTCGCGGGGCCCCGTGAAGCTAGCCGGGCGCAACCCCCACTCGTCGAAGCTGGGCATCTGCCTCACAAAATCGGCCCTACCAGAGCAAAGATACAAATGAGCACCAATGTCGGTGTCAAAACCGGCGGATCTCGGGTAGGGTCCCGAACTGTGCGTCTAAGGCGGATGGTAACAGGAGGCAGGGGACACGTGTTTACCCAGGTTCGGGCCCTCTTGATGGAGGTAAAACCCTACGTCCTGCTTGAATTAATATTGATGATATGGGTAGTACAAGAGTAGATCTACCACGAGATCAGAGAGGCTAAACCCTAGAAGCTAGCCTATGGTATGATTGTGTGTTATGTTGTCCTACGGACTAAAACCCTCCGGTTTATATAGACACCGGAGAGGGTTAGGGTTACACAGGTCGGTTACAAAGGAGGAGATATCATATCCGTATTGCCTAGCTTGCCTTCCACGCCAAGTAGAGTCCCATCCGGACACGAGACGAAGTCTTCAATCTTGTATCATTCTTGTCCCCTGTCCGACCAAAGGTAGTCCGGCTGTCCGAACAGCGATATATATTCCCCGTATCTATTCGTCTACCCCTCGTGAATTCCCCCAGAGGTCACTTCCCTCTAGTGTAAGCCCCTGAACCGGGGCTGTGCAAGGTGGAGCGACATTGCAGTGTTCCTTGCCGCCTCGTATGCGCGATTGTTGTCCGTGGCGGCAGGCACTGGCTGGTGCCTCGTCGCGTTCGGACAATGAGGTCCGAATCTGGAATATCGCGATCCCTGGTCGGGAAGTCTATTTGGCGGTCCTGCGCGCACACTATCCTATGGGATCGAATCTTGCATACGCACCAATTGTAATAGTGGTCCCCGAGCCGCTACAAAAAAGTCTCCACATCACTTTAGACAGTCAGAATATGTTCGCAGCTACAATTCTGCTTTTGGCGGATTACGTGTGTGTGTCCCCAAAATACTACTGCTTTACGGCGACGGAGTAGACGAATCAGGTTTCATCTCGGTCAACTGTACGGCCCGAAGAGTTGTATCGTGTCATGAGTACTGTACAAGGTCTCCTGCTTGGCTCCGACTGTTCCTAGTACAGAACTCCTGAGGATACGGCGGAAGCCTTATAGTACTACGCGGCAGGCTAGTCGGAGTCTTTTCTAGACAACGTCTGCTCATGACAAGAAAGTATGCGTGAATTCCCCAGTTGACTCATCGGTCAGAGGAACTTTGCTCTTTACTCCCGCCGTGCACAGTGGCTGGTGGTGGACTTATGCGCGATCTCCTGTCGCAGATCGATCTCTACGCCGTGCTGTTGGCTTCACCCGATGATAGGGTGGGAGCGGAGGTTGGTTAATCAGGCTACGTGCGGCGACAGACCTTGAGTTTACAGTTCCACGCCCTTTATCCACAGGAAGGCGTAAGGATATTCCACTCCTTCGATCGCGCCACGTCGTTCTCCTCCTCTGTGCTGAGTTCCGCAATATCTAACGACGCTATCGTGTGCCGGCAGTGCCGCTTAGCGCCGGCTCAGAGTCCTTGGGCAGACCTTGGTGCCACCTTCGTACCTTCTCCACAATGCTTTCGCCGAGACGGAGGCAGGTCCCGGTAGTGGTCTCCTTGGTGTCCGCGGTGGATGGGTCGAGCGGTCAAGCAGGCTGAGGAGAGGCGGAATTACCTATGGCGCCCGGGACGATCAGGTGGCAGCACCGGGCTCCCAGATGAGGGCAAGCTTCGCATCCCACCACTAGGCACCCTGGATTGAACTACCGCAGGGTTTGGTGTGCCCGTGCTAGACTCCTGTCCGCTCCTCCCTTGCGTGTGTGTGTCCATCCCCATAATCGCTCTATGGCACCATTCATCCTGTAATGTTGTGTGCTGATGTGGTGTCTGGGCTGGATCCCGATTCTCTTTGCGCCCGGAAGCCATATCCATACCCTCAGGAAGGCACTCCTCCGTATCGCCTGTTGTCTCGTCAGGGTGGCATTATCGGCCGAGTAGTGAGACTTCTCCGAGCTAGTCACGCCCCACATTTGGGGCATTTGGCTGCGCGCCGATTTCAAATCGTCTAGCTGCCGAAGGCGCGCTGTCGTCCGGTGAGCTCGCTCGCCGGGCGGAGAGGGCAGTAGCGACGGCCTGGTGCAGTCATGCCAGACGCAGTTCGGCACGACGGTCCCCGCTGGGTGCCCCGACAGTCGCTTCCCTCCGTGAAGTTGAGCTCCGAAGGCGGTGGTGAGGGTTGCGGCATCTTGGCCGCCATCTTCATATGCGCCTCTAGCTGCCGACCGCCTCCTCAAACCATCCAGTGCTGACCCTCAGGAGGGCGCGGCCCCCGAGTTCCCCGAGTCTCTCCCCACTCGCATGCCACCAATGAGGAGCGTCACTCTCTTGGCAAGAGAAAGGAAGCTGTCCGGTAGTTCGGTGCTCCCAACGAGGCTCACCTCACTACATGCACTGCATGGCATAAGTATGTTAGTTCGGGAGAGCTGACCGGACTCCAAACATGTATTCAAAACATGGTGAACAAAGCTCAAACTCGTCAACGTAGTCCAGGTCATGCTCATCCGCCGATCCTCCCGTGCCAACAACGGGCTTTCAACTTGTGGGAGTTCGACCCGGCCCAGCACCGAACTCTGAACAGGCTCTTCGACACAACTCACGAGGATGCCTGGAAGGTGCTATTCAAGGGTGCCGAGGTTCCCCCTCCCACTACCGAGGATCGCGGATTCTGCGCAAAGCGCCAAGCCAGCGCGGTAAGCTGTTTTACCTCTCACAGGATACTTGTTTTTCATAGTTTGACTCTATGCGGGATCTAAGCTCCCGTAGAGAGAGACGATGCCTTTGACAGGAACAGATACGACTCAAATGCGACTGTCCGGCTCCCTTTGACCGAGGACTGGCAGGGACTTGCCAGCAGATCGAGGACTGTCCGGCTCTGTTGCCCGAAGACCCAGAAGCAGGACCAGGCTAATGCATCAGTTTAGGGACACTTCAACGGGACTCGCCTGTGACATGCTACACTCCTCATAATTGCAAGCCAGGAAATAGTGAAGTAGGTTGATACCGGCGTTCGCGATATCTGCTTACGTGAAATTCACAGGGGTGTTGCCTGGTCTGCCGTCTGCACAGGAGAGAGGGGGTCGTAACTGACTCCGGCTCCTTACGGAGAAAGACCAAGAAGGCCAAGGGAACCCAAAAGAGTTCCCGACGCCAGGCGTTATCGGACTCATCCGATACTCTGCGCACACTCCTCCCCCGAAGACGAGGAGGAAGAAGAAGATGCTCCCCCTTCATGGGGGAGAGACAAGAAAAGGAAGGCCGCCAACTGGGGAGGCGAAGGGTCCAAGAAGGGAAGGACTCTCCTTCCGGACAGCTCCACCGCCGCCCGAAGGCGAAGACGAGTGGCTGCTCAGGGCCAAGCCCCTGGCGAAGTCGTAAGTATTCGGATACTAGAGTAACTCATAGCATTCCTTTGTCGCACTGCTTCCCCTAACGCCGAATATGATTATGCAGGCCGCCACGAGCCCGTATCGATGTATCGGACGGCTCCCTGGGCTCGTCGGATATGGATAGCGATCCACTTCCGACCGCCACCTCCCCTTGCCCTGCGGACGACGCCGAGGTATTGTCTCAAGAGGCACCGGGTCGAGGGGAGACAGTCCCGGAGGCGCCTCAAGGCGACCTTCCGGACTCCGGGAGCAGAGGGAACAAGGCCCCTGAGGGCTCCGAGTTCGGCCCTCAGCCGAACACCGCGGCCGGATCCTCCAGTGGTTCCGGACTCGGGCAGGCGGCCTCCTTCCAAGAGGGGCAAGTGGTACGCTACATGATATGTCCATGCCAGAATGCAGTGAATCTGACAATGGAACTGCGTGGGCAAGGCGCCTGTTGCGGTGACTCGTCGCTCTCAAACGCTCCAGAGGGCGGACATCTGTGGGGCAGCACTTTCGCTAGCGCTGTCCGACGAGGAGCATCGTACTATTCAATGAGTGGTGGTGGTCCAGAAGGTTCGTCCGCGGGTAGTAGGTGATCGGTGAAGGGGGATACAATCGGGAAAGTATCCCCGGAGTGTTTCGCCGTTTGTGCGGGATTGACTGGAAAGCCGGTGGAGTGCCGCAGGCCATGGGGATAGTTCTGCCAGCTTGTGGAGTTTGAGGTAATAGGGTGTTTAGGGTCGAAATATAGGAAAATGGCGTGATTACCGCCATAGACAGATAGCGCGCCGCTGATGCTCTGTTCTGTTCAAATCCGGGAAAGATCCTCGGTGTTTCACAATAAACCGGAGGAAAGTTGCGTATTGCTATGCTAGGGATGCGTGGCGGACGAACGGGCTGCGTATCCGATTCGTCTCGTCGTTCTGAGCAACTTTCATGTACAAAGTTTTTCCATCCGAGCTACGGTTTATTTTATATTAATTTTAAAAGATTTAAATCATTTTTAGGATTTATTTATAATTTAATCAACATTATCCAGAATAGTGTCTGCTGACGTCATCATGACGTCAGCATGACGTCAGTACTGACTGAGTGGTCCACACGCAGTTGACATTGGATATGGTCAACCTGACAGGTGGGTCCCGATTCGTCATACTCTGTTTTAATTAACTAACAGTTAATTAGGTTAATTAGTGATTAGGTTAATCTAATTATAATTAATTAACTTAATTAATTCCTTAATTAATTAATTAATTTTATTATTATTATATATATTTTTTTTATTCTTTTCTATTTTACATATTATTTTTAATTCCTTTTTTTTAACAAAACGTTCTGGGGCTCAGCCCCACTTGTCATAGGGCCAGTGGGGGCCTTAGCGGGCGTGCGGTCACGGGCGCATGCGCCTGGGCATGGCCGAACCCGACAGAGCGCTGCGGGGCGCCGGGGGCCACGGCGCTGGTCAGGCGGCCGGAGCGGCGGACGCCGGGGCGAGAGGCGGCGCGGGGTCACATCGACGGTGGTCAGCGGGGAAAAGCGGCAGGGTGGAGCTGGCGGGGAGAGGGGGGAGAACAGGGTAAGTAATACCCTGTCTATAGATATGTATATATAAAGAAGACGCGATGGATTGCAAAATGACAGGATCATCGTATTTGCCAGGGGCCACGACCGAGGTGGCGACCCTGAAGCAAGCGCTATCCGAGGCCGAAGACAAAGCGGCCAAGGAGCGCACCGAGCGGGAAAGGCAAGAGGCTCGGGTGGGCGAGGTGCAGCAAGAGCTCCAGGCTCTCGTGACGAAGCACGAGGCGTTGGAGCTTGACTCGAAGACGCGAGAGTCTGAGCTTGCCGCGAGCCAGAGCGCAAAAGTGCCAAGGCCGAAGCCCAAAAGGCCCTCCAGGAGATTGACGCGATGAAGAAAATAGCGGCGGGTAAGGCATTCTATATGCAAAGCAAGCATGTGAAAGTAAATTACCTATTACTTACCCGAATCCGGAGCTCTCCAGGAGCATTCGCAGATTTGCCCCAGCGTGTCGGATGCCGCACAGTTTTACCAGGCCGAGGAGGGAAGCTCAACGGAGAAGCTGTTCTGGTCTCAGTATACTGGGACCGAACACCGTGCCTATGAGCGACCAGCTGACAGACTGGTCGAGCTACACAAGGCGGCCGAACAGGCCATGAAGGGCTTTATAGTCCGGCTGTGGCCTGGCGACGCCCTTCCGAACAGCTACTTCGGCCTGGTGAGGCGGCTTGGATGATGCCCTGCCCGCTGGAAGTCGTCAAGCGGTCCGTCTGCATCGAAGGTGCACGCCGGGCTTTCGCCCGTGTGAAGGTGCAATGGGCCAAGCTAGACGTCGTGAAGCTGATCAAGGAGGACGCGCAGGGCAAGGAGCATCGCACCCCCGAAATTTATTATGAGGGTGTCCTGAAGGGTGCCCGTCTTGTAGCGGACGAATGTTCAAAGGATGTAATATTTGAGTAAACTTGCTCGTGTGATCCTGTATGATGAAAACTTGTTTCATATGCGCTATGCAACGCTTGTTTGAATTTAAAATATTACCTTCTGTTTGGCTGTTTATCCATCGA
>NC_053024.1:668925711-668974548 GCF_003073215.2 Triticum urartu
ATCAGTTCTACGCCAAGTTCTCCAAGTGTGAATTTTGGCTCGATGAGGTTCTTTATCTTGGTCATATCATCTCTGCCAAGGGCATTTCCGTGAATCCTGAGAAGGTGTATGCAATTGTGAATTGGGAACCTCCTCAGAACATGAAGCAACTCCGCAGTTTTCTCGGTCTCGCAAGCTATTGCCGAAGATTCATTGAAAACTTTTCTAAGATCGTGAAGCCTCTCTCAAATCTTCTCCAGAAGCACGTCAAGTACGTTTGGTCTCCGGAGTGTGACATTGCTTTCAACACTTTGAAAGAGAAATTGATCACTGCTCCAGTTCTGACTCCGCCTGATGAATCCAAGCCGTACGAGGTCTTTTGTGATGCCTCTCTCCAAGGTCTTGGAGCAGTATTGATGCAAGAGAAGAAAGTTGTTGCTTATACATCTCGCCAGTTGAAGCCTAATGAGGAGAACTACTCCACTCATGATCTCGAGTTGGCGGCAGTTGTGCATGCTCTTTTGACTTGGAGACATCTTCTATTGGGAAGAAAAGTGGACATTTTCACTGATCACAAGAGTCTCAACTACATCTTCACTCAGCCTAATCTCAACCTCAGGCAAACTCGATGGGTCAAAATGATTCAAGAGTATAATCCGAGTATCGAGTATACTCCAGGCAAGGCCAATGTGATTGCTGACGCTTTGAGCAGGAAGGCTTACTGCAACAGTCTTATTCTCAAGCCTTATCAACCCGAGCTTTGTGAACCTTTCCGCAAGATTAATCTGCAAGTTGTTCCTCAAGGTTTCCTTGCAAACCTTCAAGTCTCTCCTACCTTAGAAGACTAGATTCGCCAGGCCCAGCTTCTTGATGCTATGGTGAAAAAGGTGAAGATTGGGATTGCCAAGAGTCAGTCCAAGTATAAGTGCTACCGCCTTGATGACAAGGACACTCTCTTCTTCGAGGATCGTATTGTTGTACCCAAAGGTGACCTTTGTAAAGTGATCATGAACGAGGCTCACAATTCTCTCCTCTCCATCCACCCTGGGAGCACGAAGATGTATCAGGACCTTAAGCAAGCTTATTGGTGGACTCGAATGAAGCGTGAGATCGCTCAATTCGTGAATGAATGTGATGTCTGCAGAATGTTCATGACGTGTTCCATGTCTCTCAGCTTCGAAAGTGCTTCAAGACTCATGACCGCACCGTCAACTTCGAGGACATTGAGCTCGAAGAAGATCTCTTTTATCGTGAGCACCCAGTTGCTATACTTGAAGAGACTGAATGCAAGACTCGCAACAAGTCAATCAAATTTCTCAAAGTCAAGTGGTCACAACATTCCGATCGTGAAGCTACCTGGGAACGCGAGGATCACCTCCGTTCTGAGTACCGGCGTTCTTTCAGTCCTAGATCTCGGGACGAGATCCTTTTGTAGTGGTGGAGTGTTGTAACACCCCGGATGTAACTTTCCCTATTTGTACTCCAACTCTTGCCGTTTCCGACGTTAAGTTATATTTATTTCCTCGGGTTCGGGTTTTGTCTCCGTGTGTTGTTATCGTTGTCATGCATCTCATATCATGTCATCATGTGCATTGCATTTGCATACGTGTTCATCTCATGCATTCGAGCATTTTCCCCGTTGTCCGTTTTGCATTCGGGCGCTTCGTTCTCCTCCGGTGGTCATTTCTAGCTTTCTTTCATGTGTGGGGATTAAACATTTCCGGATTGGACTGAGACTTGCCAAGCGGCCTTGGTTTACTACCGGTAGACCGCCTGTAAAGTTTCGTACCATTTGGACTTCGTTTGATACTCCAACGGTTAACCGAGGGACCGAAAAGGCCTCGTGTGTGTTGCAGCCCAACACCCCTCCAATTTGCGACCAAAACCCACCAAACTCTGCTCCATGTCCTAGAGAGTTCGATCACGATCGCGTGGCCGAAAACCGCACCTCATTTGGACTCTCCTAGCTACCTCTATGCCTATATATACACCCCTCCGTTTTCTTCCTCCCCGAAACCCTAAAAACTGCAGCTCCGCGCGCCGGACGTGTCCACGCCGCGCCAGACATGCCCACCGCCCTCCGCCACCTCTCTCCGGCCTATCGGAGCTCGCCATGTCATCCCCGCCGCCACTCCAAGCGAATCGGCGCCCGCCACCTCACCCGGCCATCTCTCTGTCTCCGTCGCGCGTCCCGCGGGGCCCAGATCCGGCCCGCGCGGGCCTGGTCGCCGCCGCCGCCCGAGGCTCTCGCCTCCCGCACCTGCTCCCCCGCGCCACCGACTGGGCGCCCGAGCCGCCACCTGCGCCGTGCACCGCCTTCGCCATCGGCCACCGCGCCCCGCCGCCTCGCACCTCGCCGCGCCGCCCTGCCTCGCCTACAGCCCGCGCCCGAGGCGCCAACCTCGCCGCCGCCATCGCCGGCCTCTCCGGCCTCCTCCTCCCCACCGGATCCGGAAAGAACGAAAAGTTTGGGTGCTTTCCTGCCATGTATTTTGTTGTGATGTTTGGGTGCTGTAGCATGTTCATCTCATTGCATTTAGATGCCTACTTGCTGTAAATCGCAGACCGGTGTCATTTTTGAATCGCTTGCCATTTCCAAACCGTAACTCCAATTCCGGCGTTCTTTATATCGTTTTCAAGCGATTTCATCTCATCTTTCCATTGGCACACTTGGATTTCCAAGTTGAGGCCAGGTTCATGCATTTCCTGTCATATCTTGCATTTTGCATCCCGCATCGCGTCCCGCATAGCATGTCATCATTTCATCTTATTGCTTGTTCTTGCACGTGGTTTATTGTATCCTTGTTGCTTGTTTGTCTTGCTTGGGTAGAGCCGGGAGACGAGTTCGCTAACGAGGAGCCCGTTGAGTTTGCTTTTGAGGATCCAGTCAACTCTGACAACTGTGCAGGCAAGATGATCATACCCTCGAAATCACTACTATCTTTGCTATTCTAGTTTGCTCGCTCTTTTGCTATGCCATTGCTACGATACCTACCACTTGCTTGCAAGCCTCCCAAATTGCCATGTCAAACCTCTAACCCACCATTGTCCTAGCAAACCGTTGATTGGCTATGTTACCGCTTTGCTCAGCCCCTCTTATAGTGTTGCTAGTTGCAGGTGAAGATTGGAGGCCGTTCCTTGTTGGAACATTTATTTACTTGTTGGGATATCATTATATTGCCATGTTATCTTAATGCATCTATATACTTGGTAAAGGGTGGAAGGCTCGGCCTCTCGCCTAGTGTTTTGTTCCACTCTTGCCGCCCTAGTTTCTGTCATATCGGTGTTATGTTCCCGGATTTTGCGTTCCTTACGCGGTTGGGTTATAATGGGAACCCCTTGATAGTTCTCCTTGATTAAAGCTTTTCCAGCAATGCCCAACCTTGGTTTCACCATTCGCCACCTAGCCTCTTTTTCCCTTGTGTTACCGGAGCCCAAGGGTCATCTTAATTTAAACCCCCCTGGGCTAGTGCTCCCTCCGAGTGTTGGTCCGAACCGGGCAGCCTGCGGGGCCACCTCGGGGAAACTTGAGGATTGGTTTTACTCGTAGCTTGACCTATCTGAGTGTGCACTGAGAACGAGATATGTGCAGCTCCTATCGGGATTTGTCGGCACATTCGGGCGGTGTTGCTGGTCTTGTTTTAACCTGTCGAAGTGTCATGAGTTACCGAGATACCGAGTCTGATCGGAACGCCTTGGGAGGAGGTCTATTCCTTCGTTGACCGTGAGATCTTGTCATGGGCTAAGTTGGGACTCCCCTGTAGGGATTGAACTTTCGAAAGCCGTGCCCGCGGTTATGGGCAGATGGGAATTTGTTAATGTCCGGTTGTAGATAACTTGAACCTTAATGAATTAAAATGAATCAACCGAGTGTGTTACCGTGATGGCCTCTTCTCGGTGGAGTCCGGGAAGCGGACACGGTGTTGGAGTAATGTTTGCGCAGGTTGCTCTCTAGTTTCTCGCTCACGCTTTGCCTCCTCTTCTCGCTCTCTTTTGCGAACAAGTTAGCCACCATACTTGCTAGTCGCTTGCTGCAGCTCCACTCATATTTTTACCTTGCCTTACCTATAAGCTTGAATAGTCTTGATCGCGAGGGTGCGAGATTGCTGAGTCCCTGTGGCTCACAGATTACTATTACACCAGATGCAGGACCTGATGATTCCGCTCCAGGAGACGCGTATGAGCTCAAGTGGGAGTTCGACGAAGACTCTCAACGTTACTACGTTTCCTTTCCCGATGATCAGTAGTGGTGCCCAGTTGGGGGTGATTGGGACCATTGTCGCATGTTGGGTTCTCTTTTATATTGGCACCGTAGTCGGGCCATGATTGTTTGGATGATGTAATGTTATTAATGTACTTGATTGACGTGGCGAGTGTAAGCCAACTATGTTATCTCCCCTTTTATTATTCTATTACATGGGATGTTGTGAAGATTGCCTAACTTGCGACATATGCCTTCAATGCGATTATGTCTCTAAGTCGTGCCTCGACACGTGGGAGCTATAGTCACATCGAGGATGTTACAAGAGGCTGACAGCTGGGTCCACGCCATAGCCCAGTTTTTTTGTGATTTGACAAGTAAGTCGCTTTGTCAGGCCTGTTGGGCTGCAAATCTTTCAAGACGAGGAGAGCTTTCATTCGGCTGGCCGAGAAAATGGCCCATCAGTATTGAGCAATGGGTTGTACATTTTTAAAACACATCAAACTGGCAATTAGTTTCAAATATCTTTTTTTTCATTTCAAGATTTTAAATTACATTAATTTTTATGCGTGGAGAATTTGTTGGATTTTATATTGATATAAACTTATTTTGAAAATCAGTTTGAATGTGAGTCGAAATTTCGGGATTAAAAACAGTTCGGACCGCACCGAAATATGCAAAATTTTGTATAATTTTTTAACCGTTGCCACAATATGGGCTGTAATGCTAACAAAAAGAATATGGGCTCCAAAAAAACCTTAAGAATTAGCAAATGGGCTGTAAATTACTAGAAATAATGGCGGATGGGCTGTATGCTGTTTTCCACAGATTTGAGGATTTCCTAAAAATAAGGTTGACGCACAAGCACTGACTGTTGGATGTCCATCCAACGGCCGTCGTGCTTCTTCAATCTCTGCTCTTCCTGCTCCAGCTGCTCAAACAAGCGTCGGCGGGACTGCCTGCTCCCTCCTCCTCGTGGCCGGCTGTGCTGCCGTGCAGGCCTCACCGCCCGACCGTACTCCCATCGCTGGCCTAGCCATCCCTCTACTCACCCACACCTGCTGTTATTCTCTGGTGACGGCAGACGAACTAGTAAACCCTCGTACAGTCATACTCCCCTCCGCGTGGGAAACAACTGCCGAGTCTTCCCTGCCTCCATGTCGTCCCCTTCCTAGGCCTCGCCGTCGTCCACCGCCCTGGTGCTCTCGGCGCGGCGTGGTCAAGGAACGACTTCCATCGGGCGTGGACTGTACGTGGAGAGGCTGACAGTTGGGTCCACGGCCACAGCAAGGAAGTGCCTCCTTATTACGCGGAAAATAATGATTCCTCCACCTCATAGCTGGGACCCACCGGACGGGCCACTGTATTTTGCGAAAAAAATGTTTCCCCCTGACTGCTGGGACCCACCAGCTACATCTTCGCACGCAAGGAAGTGCGTCCGGGCAAAAAAAATGATTCGCCCCCTGACTGCTGGGACTAGTCCTGGCCATCTCAGGCCCGGCCCTGTCGGCCCACCCAGGCCTAGCCCTAAAATCTAGGGCCTAGGCCCGATGGGCTTGTCTGTGGGCCGGGCTTGGGCCTGAGTTTTGAGCCCATCAACAGGGCCTTGACGGGTTTGGGCTTGGCATATTGGCATTTTAAGGAAGAGGCCCAGCCCACGGCCCTAAGCCCTAAGGGCTTTTCAGGGCTTTTTACGAGATGGGCCGGGCTTGGGCTTGAAAAGTAGGCCAGTTGGTAGGGCCTGGGAGGGCCTGGGCCTCAGTTTTCTGCCATGGGCTTTTTTAGGCCCGGCCCAAGCCCAGCCCGGCCCGGCCCACGGCCAGATATAGCTGGGACCCACCAGCTACATCTTCGCAGGCAAGGAAGTGCCTGACAGTCGGGACCCACCTGGCCGAAGCATACGTAGCGTTGTCATTCTGGTCGTGAACGTGTACGTACATACTGGTCGATGTAGAGGCACGCACGTGTCGTAGTAGAGGCGTGCACGTGTCGTAGTAGAGGCGCGCACGTAGCATTTACATGTACGTACAATGGCCAGGGTGCAAGAAAGAAAATACGGCCATATATGTGTACATACGGGCGGGGTGTCGAACGCCTACTCGCGCATACGTACGGCCAGGGCTCGTGTACATGGCTGGGTCGGAACGGAGAAACAACGTCGTCGTCGTGTTCAAGCACTACAAAAAATACACTTCCGTGATGATACGTGTTTGTCACAGTAGGTCGCTTTTTTGTCATGCATGTACATCCATGACAAATTTATGACAGAATCAAGATAGTCATACCTGTGCTGTCGTAGAAGTGTTGCATGACATTACCAAAATTATCATCACGGAAGTGTCCACTTCCATGATGATAAATCGCGCGTCACCAAAGTGCTTTCGTCAAGGGTGACCGACACATGGCATCCACCGTAACGGAACATCGTTAAGCTATTGGGTCGGGTTTTGGATCCGATAACCCGTTAACAGCCCCGACCAATGGGGATTTTCCACGTGTAAAATCATCGTTGGCTAGAGGAAACACGTGTCGGCTCATCGTCGGGACAGATGTCATCCACTCACTGGACATAAGGCGCCTATGATACGTCGACACGTGGCACGGCCCAACAAGTCTAAATGGGCCGGCCCAACTAAAGGCCCACAAGATTTTGCGGACCATAATGGGCCGGCCCAACTAAAGGCCCACGAGATTTTGTGGACCATAATGGGATGGCCCAGCTAAAGGCCCACAAGATTTCACGGGCCATAATGGGCCGGCCCAGGTACAGGCCCACAAGATTTTTGTGTGCCATAATAGGCCGGCCCAGGTAAAGGCCCACAAAATTCTTGCGGATGATAATGGGCCGGCCCAGCTAAAGGCCCACGAGATTTCACTGACATTAATGGGTCGGCCCAGCTATAGGCCCACAAGATTTTGAGGACCCTAGTAGGCCGGCCCGATAACTGGCTGCCATGTTTTGGGCCAAATGTCGGCCCATATTTGATACGGTCTATTAATGGCCTGCCACGCTCCGGGCCTAAAATGGCCCATATGAGATCTGGCCCGTTAAAAGCCTACCATGTTCTTGGCCAAATTACGGCCAAGATCAGGTCCGGCCCTTTAAGAGGTTTTGGGCCTAATTATGGCCCATATCAGATTCAGCCCGTCAACTAGACACTATACTTTTGGGCCCACTTGTTAAAGGCCCACTTAGTAATTCGGCCTGATATTAGTTTTGGCCTGTTAAGGGCCCGTTTAACATTTCGACTTGTTAAAAGCCCATCATATAGGTGGGCCTAACTACGGCCCGGTTTGCATCCCGCCTGCTCATAGCCGATATCTGATTGGGCCAAACAAGGACCGAGACAATTTTCGGCCTGTTAAAAGCCCGTGATTTGATTCGCACAATCATGGGCCGGGGTTCATTTCGGGCTGCTGCCGGCCTGTGAGCTAATTTTACGGTTTGGATGGTTTACTGCGAAGACAGGATATATATACAGTAAAATAACTGCATCATCGTGAATAAGAAAAAACCTATACTATACAATAAATAAATTATGGCATATTACATCCACTGGGCATCAATGTTCGCCACTATGATAATAAAGCACAAGCAGACAGCAGATTACATACATTGGGCATCAAAGATCGCCACTAGTGCAAATAAACACGCCGACAAAATAATATACAAAACCGACAGCACTTCAATAGAGTTCAAGAAAGGTTAGCCCTGCTGGGGAGCTGCAGCGCAAGTAGCTGAGCAAGATGATGAGACTGCGCTTGTTCAACACTTATATCTTCCTCACTCTGAAAGATAAACAAGCAGACAGATGACAGGTTTTGCACATAAAAGTATCAGTGCTGACAATTCATCACATTTCTTACTAACGAATAAAGTGACACAGTTTAAATTTGCATTAACACAATATGGTATTGTTCAGGTCAAGACATGGCAGGAAATGACATTGTGAAGGAGTTGGCAGCTTCACGACAACACTGGATTACAGATCAAGAACTCATAAGTATCAATGGTTAGTGTGCTGTCAATTTATACCATTTCAGATTGGCAAATAAAGAGACGGTTTAAATAATAGTAGAATGATATGACATTTTTCATAGTTAAGAAATTGCAGAATATGACATTGTGTTGTAGTGGGTAGGTTCACCACACCACTGGATTACAGATGAAGAATAGAAGCATACATGTAGTGCAAAAGAAGATCGCTTGCTCTATATAGTTTAATTTACATGGTATGAAGAAGGATCTTGGTTGTACAACTGAAAACTTAAATTGAGAAAGGACGAACTTTTGTTTATGAACTACATATAATAAACTTTAAACAAGCAATTTGATGCAAACACCAAAAATAAACAGCTGTTGCAGTCATGCCTAACCAAATATATACAACAAAGTTTGAAGGCTTGAGATGGACAAACTTACATTATTGGTGAAGACAGGCTCTATAAAGGCCTTGTCCATGCTGATGGGGGGCAATTCAAGAAGTTTACCACAAAATCTTCTTCAAAAGCATTGCCTTTATTCTACATTTTGTTAAGAGTAAATATAGATGTGATAATATACGAAAAAATGGAGAATATTTAAGATAAGATGAAGAGTGATGCTACATAACCAAGTAGCTATAAATGTAAGTGCAGCGATACAGGCAAAAGGTACAGCCAAGAGCAATGCACAGCTAAACTTCTTCAGTACCAACCTTATGGTAAGAGTAAATATAGATCTGATGTGTAGAAAATGGAGGGCAAAGGAAAATAAGTTGTAGAGTGATGGTACATGAACAACTACCTGTCATTATAAGTACACTGATAAAGGATAGCATGTACTTACAAGAACAATGCAGATCTAAAAAAACATTGGCATTGGATATATTCTACACTAATGTAACCATTCATACAGATCAAATAATTTGGAGCGAACAATTGATAAGCAAGCTGTCATGCATACTGCTGTCACATGATGAACCAGGTATGTATGCAAGTACAGTAATACATGACAACAGGTACTAACAAGAGCAAAGCAGTGGGCGGCATATTTGAGATATCCTGTCGTTCTTGTCAAACCGGAATTCTTCTTCGAGCATATTTCCTGCAAAAAAGATTCGTAAGGCACATGCGGAAAAGTAGAAGTTCAAATTGTCATGTGATTTCATAGACAGTACCTCATCCTGGGAACGAGACCAGTGCATAACAAGGTTTTCCCATTCAATGTCTTCTAAATTTAGCACATGAGACTTCACCAGGAATTCGTTTATAGACTTGCCATCAAAGTGTGATTTCCTCAGGTAACACCGATACTGCTGCCATGCTTCCTTGAAAAGCACAAGCAAGCTTTGCTCGTCATGACTATCCAGATTGACCCTCGCCTAGTTACAACAATGTAATGTAAATCATTCATGTGTTCAATAAGCAGAAAACAGGAAAATAATAACCATGAATAATAGCACTTAAACGTAAGTTGGATAGGAAGATGTGAAAATGGTGTTTGTCTTCACAATAATCTTCCCATAATGGGAATATATGCACGTAGTCCCTAACAACATTGAAAGCATTGTCTTTTAAACTGAGAATAAATGGAATGGGGTTCCAATCTGCAGGAATTGGCCGTCTCTGTAGTTGGGATAGGTCTTCGGCCGGTGGACTTGCTGTACTTTTTGCTGGAGTGGGATTTTTCTATGGTACAGCTAGTGCTATGGCAAATGAAATCGGTATACCTTTTGATGGAGTGCAGGTCCTGTGTGGTGGGGCTAGTGGTGTCGCCACTGAAGTATGGGTATAGTCTGCTGGACTCGGTCCTACGTTTTGTGTCACTGGTTGTACAGCCAATATAAGTGGGGTGCTGTCTGATTTCTACGGCACCACCACGTTTTTCAAGGACTTTGCTCGTGCTCCTTCAGGTTCGGCAATCACCCTCTTCCTTTTTGATGTCTGATGCACAAGAATAGCATTTGAGTGGAAAACATGGTATGATGACAGATGGAATATGTATTGATAATGGATGGGCATGGCATCTCGACATATATGATGAGTAAACTAAGCAGATGGCGGTGCAACAAAGTAGAAGAAATGCAAGACAACATATGCAAGATACCCGCAATCAATAAAACATTGCCAAATTAGAGTAGGCACCTTGATGGGTGAATAGAACAGGCCATCTGCCTTTGACTCCTTGAGGTTAGAATAGTCATTTGGATGATATTCTCAACAAGAATCAACATGTGGGGAGCGTATGAGTTTCATTGCATCCAGAATGGCACTCAATGCCTTGGTGCCAGTTTTGTAAGTCATTGCAGTGTTTAGCTTCAAGAGTGGACTGCTGCTAGTGCGACACAAAGCAGCTACACAGATCATAGTGTAGATATAACGCGAAAACCTTAAGCATCAGAGTGAAATCAGCAAAGTGGAACTTGCTGGAATATATGTGCTAGTATTGCCGGTACGGCTAGAAAGGCTTCGGATACCATCTCTCTTCAAGTGAAGGTGCGGTGCTGTTAATATCAATGCAACTCTCAAAGGCGACACAGCTCCTCGCATTTCCTTGCTATTCTTATAGGATTCAAGTGGGCAGGCCACTACAAATCCTATTCCTATGTTTACAAGATCCTACGAATCAAAGAGGCTCAAAGTGTCCATCACAACCGACCGTATAGACCTCTACACTACAAATGTCCCAGCTCATCTTCAGCACAAGGAACATACTGTACTACTATCATACTCCCTCCGTTCCAAAATATAGTCTTGGTAGAGATTTCTACTATGGATCACATACAGATGTATCCATGTACATTTTAGAGTGTAGATTCACTCATTTTGCTCCATATGTAGTCCATGGTGGACTCTATACAAAGAGTTGTATTTAGGAATGGAGAGAGTACATATTAAAGAAGAACGGAAGAGGAACATGGTAAAGAAGAGCAATCAGATTTTGGATAATAAAATGTTGGTTGCGCAGTGCCCACACATGATGAACCAGAGCGCATTAAGAATGCAACTCCTAGCTGTCTCTCGACCATTTCAGGCGGTTGGATGAAGATCCTACGTCTCCTAACCCTTCTTCTTCCTCGTCTCTAATTCTTCCCATACAGAACACCGCACGGGCCGCCGGCCGGACCACCGGCCCCCACCACCACCCCCACCCGCGTCGAGTTTTCTTCGTTCGGTGACGCCCCACAACCACCCGAGCCCCTTCGATCGCACCGGCGAACTCCGGCGAGCTCTGAAAAATTGACTGACCCAATTTTGAAATTTAGTCTACTGTGATTTAACTAGTGTGGAATATAAAAGGGGAAAACCATAAGCATTGCGAGTATGGTGTTGAGCGTGCCATGGCGGATGTGAAGGTGCAAACCGGACAAAGGCAACTTTGCAACTAAGACAAGAAATCAGAGTAAAGTAGTGGCGATCTATTTTCTTGCTGCGATAAATAAGTTGAGCAGATACGAAAGAGTACCGCCTCTGGTGCGGCGCCGTGTACGCATCTGCTGAGAATTTGACGGTGCTGCGATAGCGATGGCTATCGGCGGCGTGGAAGCAGATCTAGGAGGGTAGACGGTGGCGGCAGGGCGCGGTGGACGAGACGGTCATAGGAGTGGTGCCGGCAAGGTGGACGACGGCGGGGATGAAGCGAGAGGACGGGATGCAAGGATCCTGGTCCGAAGCCGTGGATGAGAGAAGTCGATCTCTTGTAATGGATGGCGGCGTCGGGGGATCAGCTCCGGCATGGTGGAGGAGGACGGCGGTGGATGGGGTGGCGGACGGCGACAGACGGATGAGGGTGGGGTGGAGAGGGTGTTTTGGCGCCCACGGAGTACGAATGGGGAAAAGGGATGTAGATAGGAAGTGGGAACCATGTATTCAGGGAGCGCTTGTCTGAAATGCGAGGAAATTTACAAACTTAGCCCCCATTTCAAATTTCTACTACATCATAGCAACACTAGTCGGTTGGGGATAGGACGGTAATCTCGCATACACCGAATATTTGCCGACGAGTTTGTTTTTGGCGCCCACCGTGTATGAATATGAATCGGGGAGGGAGTCGATTTCCGCCGAGGACACACTGTGTTTTGGCGCCCACCGTGTATGAATCCGGGTGAGAGGCGGTTACGTCACGTTTGGGTGAAATTACAAACCTACCCCTATCGAAACCTATAGAAATCCAGCATATAGGCTTTGCGTGGCAGGGATAGGCAACAGTGATTTCCATCTCGCAGATTTTGGTTCCGGGCGGTTACTGCGACTTTCCCCGCTTCGTTCAAATTTTGCAGAGTGCACATTTACCGTGCCAACTCAATTCGAATCCCATTTGTATTCTATGTTTTTTCGGGCGAGATCCATTTTCAATAGGAATTACATTCTATATACATCATTTTTTATATATACTTTCAAAAGCACAACACCATTTATACATAAATATGGTTTACAAATGGCATGATCTCAGATTCATAAGGTTGTATCCATCAATTTGGATTTTCAAATATTTGAAACCACTTTATGTTGAAATCCAATGTATGCATTCCTCGCTAACTGTCTCCAATTAATGTGTGTTTCATGCGGTTTTTTTTACTTCTCAAACATGTATAATGTGTTTCACACACGCAACATATAGTGCAATCCCGTTTAGACATTAATTGCATATAAACCATGCATTGTTTGTAATTGAAGAATCTATGGATCACCAATATTGATAAACTATATAACATTACATGTGTGCCCAAATTCAAATGAATATGCATGTTTGATACACCAATTTGCGTTATGATATTATCGATGTCGTGATCTCTAGTTTAAATATTTGAATCCCCTTGAATCCAGATATTCATCTCATATAGCTATCACTCATGCTTATATAGGACTATCTCTCTAGACCTATACGCGTTCATCGTCTCTCAGGTATCTCTCGTGCTACCTTTATGTCGACAATGATCTTTTATCTTCGTAACACACCGACGGTACTCTCTCCCTCGACCTTCATCACTCTATCTCTCTCTAAGTATATCTCGCTCCCTGCTATGTGTCTCTAACTATGATTCTCCATGTGGAATCTCTTTCTCTCACACAAACACAAAACTTTGTCTCCCGGGGTCTCGTTTCTCTCTACTATTCCCATGTGTGCCACTCGCACACCCCTCATACAGAGATGTCTTTCGCTCCTTAGATATGAGAACCTACGACTCTTCCTCATCAATATCTCTTTCTCACACACAAACACAAACTCTGTCTCCCAGGGTCTCTTATTTCTCCATTGTTCTCTTGTATGTCGCTCACACACACCCTCTCTCCCTAGAGATATCTTGCATTCCCTCGTATGTCTCTCTAGCTATCACTCTCGTTGTGAAATATCTTTCTCTCTCGCAGACACAAAACTCCGTCTCTCTGGATCTCATTTCTCTCTGATATCTGTTTGTATGTGACTCACACGCACCCTCTCTCTATCTCTCTCACACCCACACACATAACCCAGCCTTCTGATCCACTCGACTCCTATCTCTAACGCACACTAGCTAGCATCTTTATCTTTCTATTTATCGGTTTCTCCATCAACCTTCTTTCTCGCCCTCACTCTTGATTCCTATCACGCACACTACATATGTTTCTCTCTACATGCAGTCAAGTGCCCTCTCACACACATATATAACTTCACCCTTTGAACCACCCGACGGTCATCTCCAACACCCAAACTAGCAGATGTCCCTCTAGCTAGCATCTCCATCTCTGTATCTATCTGTAGTTTCTCCATCAACATTTCTTTCTCAAACGGAGTCTTGCTTCCTATCACCCACACTATGTATGTCTCTCCATACATATGCATTTATAGGTTGGTCTCTTTTGCACAATCGTTGCGCCTCACTCCCTCTACTCGCCATAGATGCATGCTCCAGCCCACGCCACTATCTCTTAAAGACAAAAACACCTGCTCAATTGTCGGGACTTCTTCCATGCATTCTCACATGCATGCATATTGTCATACCGATCCGTCTCTCCCATGTTGTTGATCTTACGACTTATGTCTTCTTTCTTTTATCTCGATCATGCGCGCGCACACACACACATCCCACGTATACATGCATACCTCTCACACATGCACGTTCAACGTCTCTATGTCTCCATACGTAGTTAATTACCCTCAATCCTAACGCCACATCGAATCGTTCTCCTCTTTTGTGCACATAACTTCCGCCTTGGTGGGTAAAACACACACTCACACTTAACAATCTCCTTATAGCTACCCCCCGCCTCTCACTCTTCCCCTATATCCCCGAAACCAATAAGACCATCCCTTAGTTAAATTCCCTCCTACATGCACCATCGATATAAAGTAGTCTTCCTCGGTGTCTCTCGAACAAACACGTTCTCTTGAACTCGACTCCTCTCATGCATATAGGTCCTAAGGCGTTTTTCGAGGCTTACTTTGACCAAACGTTAGAGCAATAATATATGACATGCAACTTACACAAATCATACCTTCAATTTTGTATGTCAAAGGAGCTTCCAATAATATAATTTGCATAGTATACATCTCATGTGCTATTAATCTTGTCAATAGTGAAAGGCTGCCTTGAAAAACACATTAGGCCCTATATAGATGGAAGGTGGGAGTAGGTCCCATGCAAAAATGAGAATAAAATTCAAACATCTGGGCATGGTGGCTCGGTCGATAACATTGAGAAACTTGGTTTTAAAATCATGAAACTTGGCATGGTGTCATGTCATGGTAGTACCATGCCGTGGTAAAAAATATTGGCCAAATAGGAACAAATTTTGGTATGAGCTTCTTGCAAATCAAAGCTTCTCTCAAGAAGGCTCGTGGTTCTGGGAGGGAACGTGTCACCTTTGTGTGCATAATTCAAAATTGAAATACAAGAACATGTTCCAGTGCACCAAAGTTGGTTGAAAAATCACATGTGTGTCCTCGGGTAAATTTCTAGGTTCCATGTAAGAAATGGGAATGAAATTCAAAATTCTGGGCGTTTTTAATTCCTGTAAATCCAAAACATGCATGAAAATAATGAAACTTGGCTTGGTTCCATGACATGGCACCAACATGCTGTGGTAAATTTGCAGTCCGATTTGCAAAGGCGCACACATTAACAATCGACAAAGTCATTTTGGAAGAAGTGCTGTCACGTTACAATCGGAAACACAAATATTATTGAAACTGTGGGCGTTGTACTTACTAGTACCATTTATGTGCCGCCACACGTCCCCTTTTTTGTTAGCTAGGAGGCGACGTGCAGGGTAGCTATTTGAGTACGAGAGGCGTGCGATCAGACCCCTGCACGTGCTTATCGGGAGGAGAGCCCTTTGACCTCCATCTGCCGTCCACCTCTCTCCCAAGGTCTCCATTAATGGCACCCGAGCCTCTGTTTAATGGCGTGGCTATGTCTCACTCGACTGAGATTTAAGAGAGAAAAAAATAAAATCTGAAAGCATGGATCTTGATGTAATATCCGACGGACCTATATAGCATCTACTGCGACTTATAGCAAGACTGATGAATATATAAGGACAATTAAATTTTTTTTGATCAAAGAAGGGCTTGCCCCTACCGATTTTCATTACTGAAAACCACCACAATTCACAAGAAGTTCAGCACAACTCCAGCCTAACACGAAGGACTAAAAGCTACCAGATTGAAATCGCAACATCCCAAGAGGCCAACAAAGGCCAAACATCCACGCTAGAACCCAACATTTCACAACCGATGACACAATCCACATCCTAAACTGATTATTACATCAAAAGAAACCAGGAAACTAGTCTCGGCGGCGAGCGGTAATGAGCTCTTTCGTGTCCTCAAGACGCTGCTTGAGAACATCCACAGATTCCTCCACCAGCCTTTGGCGCTCGTTGTGGAGCATGTCATTCTCGTCCATAAGTTTCTTCAACAAGGCACTAGTCTCCTCCCGCAGGTCTGCACTTCGGACGATCTTCTCCCTCAGCAGGTCGCGCTCGGCCAGGAGCCTCTCATTGCCCTCCCTTAGTTGCCGGATGACGCAGGTAGCCTGTTCAAAGGAGGCTATCATGTCATCCTGCAACCTCGCTGAGCAGGAGATCTGATCCGTCTGGCTATGGACGATCGCATGCACGCGCCTGTAACAGTCGTCGCGTGCCCGTGAGAAATTTTCCTAGGCCGCCGTGGCGCAGCGGGACATCTCTACTGCACTCGTGGTGCGGCGGGACATCTCTTCTGCTTTCGCAGCGTGGCCGGACCAGTCTGCTGCATCGACGGCACGGCGGGACCTCCGTGCTGCTTCAGCAGCACAGCGGGACCTCTGTGCTGCTAATTCCGCGTGGCGGGACATATCGGCTACTCTCGCAGCGAGGCGAGACAGCTCTCGTGCTTCCGCTTCCATTCTCGCCTCTCCCTGGTGGCAATCTCTCGACCCAGAACTCCCGCTGGCCATGGCAGACGCAAGGGAAGGATGCTGAATGACTTGTTTGTTTTTGTGGATGAGGAGTTGAGGAGGAATGTGCAATCATCTTGGCATACTAGTATTTATAACCGAGTACTAATACGCTCCTAAGTGGGAAACTGTTTAGGTTGTGATCGGTGTGAACAGGTTTGCAATTCAATATAGCATGGAGTAATTTGGAATGTGACGAGACGCAAGTACAAAATTTATTGACGGTTCTAGTTTCGAAGTGGGGCACTATTCCCACATGGAGTACTTCTTTTTCTACTCCCTCCTTATAAGGCTCAATTTGGTTGTCCCCAACACATGTTCAGATTCCAAGGTGCATTAAATCATTGCATGCAAGTATTAAGAGAAAATTGACCAATGCATGTACTTTATGCATGCATGCATTGCAATTAATGCATTAAACCTATCTCTCGGGACTTCTCGCACGCACCATCGTGCCACCCACAAAAACTTGTACTCTGAGTTTAGTAGTACGTTATACAGGAAGAGAGGATGTGCACGCATGCACTCGTCCTCTCACACACGCGCCTATTTTTTCTCGAAAAGGAGAATGATGACCCCGGCCTCTGCATCTTGGAGTCACACACGCAAATTATTGAAATATATCGAGTGCAGTGCTTTGATGTGTCGCGTCAACTCATACATCAACAAGAAGTTTGATTATCCTCTCCCTCATGGACTTAACTGCACATGCCTTTGGCTGTATGACAGGTTGGCCACACACCTGTAGGGCCCACCTGTCATACACGCAAAGGCAGGAGCGTCCCTCCTCGCCCATGAGTGTGGTGGCTGGCAAGACTAGGAGAAGCTTTCGCTACACGCTCTCCCTCCCGCACGCGGTGGACATGCAGCAGTTCAATCGGTGTCAGATGGCCAGAAGCGTACTGTAGTACTCCTCCAGTGCAGTAGTATTCCATCATTGTTCGACTTCCCGAAGAGGCGAAGAGCCAAGCGCAGCCTAGATGCTCGTGTGGCAGTTTCATGTGTATAGTAGTCTAGGATAGCGTGTACCGTTCCTGTAATCTTAAAATCGTTGGGGTCGGCTCCATCCTATGTGTCCGTCTCGAAGTTTTTAAAAAAATTAAAATAGTCTTCTGGCCCTACCCGAAAACTGTCGCGCGTGCTGCCCGGGAAAAGCCCCGCCCTCAACTTTTAACTACGCGAAAACAGTTCGAGCTTGGTCGTGCTATATAAATACAGTACTTACTGTATGTTTATTCACCCATGGGGTTGTTCAATGAATGGAGGGGCGGGGAGCACAAGTGAACAATACTGTAGTACTACTAGTAGTAAGTAGGAGTCGTACAGTAGTCACCTTAAATAGAGAGTTTCTTTTCTTTAATGCCGCGTACACAAATTGAAACGCTTGTTGTGGAGAAAAAAAAAGATAATCACTCCACTATATATGGACGCAGGGGCCCGAGCGCTTGCTTTACTAGGGTTGCTCTCTTCATTCATTCATCCTATCTAGATATATACAAGACAGCGGTAGCGACATTTTCTCTCTACTCACCGCTGGTCACAGATCCGGTCGGATCCCTTCGGCTAGTGTGTGTAGAGAACTAAAAGGTGCATCGTTCACGCGGTCATCGCCGTTGAGGGAGGAAACCCACAGCTGCCGGAGGGGCCCGATCCTCTGCCCGTGCCGTTCTCTCCGACACATGGCCGGCTCGGGAGGTCCTCCGACCCTTCTTCCTCCCTGCCGTATTGTCTGCAGATCTGACCTGCCGCCGCCGACATCCCGGCGACCCTCAGGTATAAGTTCTTCGAAAGCGGCCTTGCTCTACTGCCCCAGCTCCCCACGTGTCTGCATGTGCATCTTTTTCTACTCCCATCAGCTCTTCCAAAGCCACCTAAATTTTTAGTATTATTAGAGGTAAAGCTACTTCATGCATTCGAATCTAGGGCTTTGTTCAAACAACAAAGAAAGGGGGGAAAGTTGTAGCCTAAATCTAGGACTTGATTCAAAGAGGAAATAATATGATGAAAGTAGTAGAGACTGGATAAGGAACAGATCTGTTATTGGTTGAAAAAAGGATAGAAAGTGGCGGCTGGTGGACAAGTCAACAGAGTATGTACATGATTAGATTTGCTGCCATCACATAGTAAAAGGTCTCCAGGATTAGATTTGCACCCTCACATAGTAAAAGGTCTCAGGATTAGATTTGCTGCCCTCACATAGTAAAAGGTCTCCAGGATTAGATTTGCTGCCCTCACATAGTAAAAGGTCTCCAGGATTAGATTTGCTGCCCTCACATAGTACAATGGCACTCCTGCTGTTTTCCCCAGTATGATAAGTAAGTTGCTCCTTTACGCTGCTGAGTGTCCTAGTGTCCCCATGGTCCCATGCCCTTAAACCAACTCTTTAGCTGCTGTTGATTTACTGTGTCTGGTAAACAAGCAATGCCACCATTAAAGTAATCCCATATTTGAGGAATCTCATTGTTGATCGTAATGCTTCTGGTAACATGAAGCATCGATGACGTTTTAAAATTTCTATTGTCCTTGCGTGATTGCCATGAACATAATTAAGATGCTTCTTTTCATTTTGTATATGTTTCGTATATTCTTATTGACCAGCAACTGTTTACTTTCTATCTTTTTGTGCAGATAGGGATATCCATTTCACCTTGTTGATATTGTGACCTTTTGATGAACTGTAGAAAACACTTTTTTTGGAATGAGTGTCTTGTGAAGTTCAACTAAAATGTCACGTGGGAAACATCTCTCAATTTTGGTGGAACTGCACAAAATGGTGATTGGGGTTTCCAAAATCTCCGTCAAGTTCTGCTGGTAATCTCGTGCAACATTTTATTAGCCTTTGCAAGATGGAGTCGTCACTGTCACCACAATGGCACTTTATTTTAGTGGAACTTCACAAAAGGATAAGAAAATTATAGTTGCACCTTACATGAGCCGGACAGCCAACCTTAATGTTCCTCAATTTTAGTGCAACTACTAAAGAAGAACCTGCCAGCTCACAACAGCAAGTACTTCTTGCTAGCTGAATGATGCAATCTTTGCTTCATTTCAGGTGAACTACAGAAAAAGGCGCACGAATTGAATCATGGAACTCCAGGCAGACCTCATCCAAATAGAGCTGGAGGTTGAGTTCAAGGAGGCCGCTATTAAAGTGAAATCATGCTCTCTTGTCTGCTTGTTTGTGCTGTGCAAACATGATGTGCAAACAGGAATACTCAACTACAGATGTTGTGACGGTCAAGAGCATTCGCCAAGTTCTTCGATTGTATGACATGGCTAGCCAAGATGGATTTAATCCCGATATTCACTTTATCAAAAGGCTCTAATGGGTTGGTTCTGAATCTTGCAAGCTGGGAATCAGTGAGATGTGTAGGCATCTTTGTTGTACTTATTATTTGGATCTTATTTGTTGGTTCTGAATCTTGCAAGCTAGGAATCAATGAGATGTGTAGGCATCTTTGTTGTACTTATTATTTGGATCTTATTTGTTGGTTCTGAATCTTGCAAGCTGGGAAATACAACATGATGATGCAGAGGACAACAACCATAACAAACAGTTCAAACTCGGTAGTATTATCTTTTGTGAAAGTGCGACAAATGTGATGATCGTGTGCGTCCTGAGAATAATAATTCTAATTGTTGTGCATGTTGATCCTGTGGCACTGATAGAACGAGCGAATGCATTGCTTGTTTCAAGTACAAATTTCTATTAAAGCTAATTAAATTTAAGTAAAGTGACCACTAACTCCTGTTATTACAGTACCAATACAGACCCGCTCGTGAACCGACGTGTGGCCGAGGGTGCATCTTCTGCCGGGCGTGCAGCGAACGAGGGAGGGGTAGTAACTATTGTCGCTTGTACACACTCATCTTACTGTTGAATCCAGTTCCCCAAGAGCTGAAAAACGAACTGCTGCCGCCGCCTACACACTCGTTCACTCAAAGAGACTCCAATGGCGATCCGAGGGGTGAGCCTGCTGGATATGGACTTCAGCAAGGAGTTCCCCTTTGAGTTCGTCGTTTAGTCCTATGGCTGCACCAAGTTGAATGTGATGTACACCAATGATACAGACTCGGTGAAGCTCTGCCTCGCCTCAGTCCTATGGCTGCACCAGGTTCTGGAGCATTCACCCGTTTCATCGGCAGCGCCAACCGCACCTTTGCTATGGTGGAGAGAAGGAAGAACGCGACGATTTGGCCATCTGGTGCAACAAGCTTGTCGATATACAGAAGCAATACAAGATCATCAGCAACGGGCAGGAAAAGGACTCCGTGGTTGACCTTGCTGAGACCATCATTGACCCCTGATACGCCAACATGAAAGAAGAAGACCTGAACACGTGGGAGGTACCTTTGAATCTAGCCTACATAACCTACGCAGCCAAGGGCGCATACGCATGCTACGACATGTACACGCAGATCTTGGACATGAGGGCGTGTCTGCTTCCCGTAACCGACGAGTACACGGACAGCCGCAGCGTCATGATCAAGCGTGCCAGGAAGGTCTAGATGTTGTACTTTATCTGTTTATAAGCACCTTTATCATGTGAGTGTTTCATGCATTAGCCTATGTGTCGTAATTAATTATCTGTTTTGTCCGAAATATTTCTTTTAAGAACCCATTAACCTGATTGCTTTTTTTAGTGGCAATTTGCTTATGTATGTAAACTAGTTCACTTGTCCGCAAAAAAACTAGTTCACTCGGCTGTCGTGCTTTGAATCTCCTTCCTCCCAACATATTCCCCTCCTCAGGTGGACCTAGCAGGTCTCTGAATTTTCTCCCACTTTTTTTTCGATGTAAACTGAGTTTTCTCCCAGTACTTTCCCCTAGAACCAACTCAACTGTCCCGCGTTTAGCCTAAAAAATAATAATACCCCACGTACTATTAACTCATCAAATTAAAATGATATTTTATTTCGTAAGTTGAAAGTTCTTACAAAATAATAATAATAATTGTTTATATAACTTGGCAAGTTAACTCCTAGTGATTGCATACATAAGCTTGCAAAGATTTTACTGACGTAAAATCATGTGTTTATGTTTTTATAACATTTCTCCGTCTAGCCCAACATGATATTTTCACCCAGCCCAGCAAGTCCGCGGCTTTCGAGAAAAATGCAAATGGGATTTAAATGGGCTGCATAGATGCTACATCATTGTTTCACCTAGCCCACCAAATGGACTAAAAAAACAAATGGACTGACATCTGGGTCCACGGCCACAGCCCAGTGTTTTTGTGATTTGCCAAGTAAGTCGCTTTGTCAGGCCTGTTGGGCTGCAAATCTTTCAAGACAAGGAGAGCTTTCATTCGGCTGGCCGAGAAAATGGCCCAACAGTAAGGAGAAATGGGATGTACATTTTTAAAACACATCAAACCGGCAATTAGTTTCAAATATCTTTTTTTTCATTTTGAGATTTTAAATTACATTAATTTTTATGCGTGGAGAATTTGTTGGATTTTATATTGATATGATTTTATTTTTAAAATCAGTTTGAAGGTGAGTCGAAATTTCGGGATTAAAAACAGTTCGGACCGCACCGAAATATGCAAAATTTCGTATAATTTTTTAACCGTGGCCATAGTATGGGCTGTAATGCTAACAAAAAAGAATATGGGCTCCAAAAGAACCTTAAGAATTAGCAAATGGGTTGTATGTTGTTTTCCACAGATTTGAGGCTTTCCTAAAAAAAGGTTGATGCACAAGAAGTGACTATTGGATGGCCATCCAACGGCCCTCGTGCTTCTTCAATCTCTGCTCTTCCTGCTCCAGCCGCTCAAACAGGCACCGGCGGGACTACCTGCTCCCTCCTCCCCGCGGTTGGCTCTGCTGCCACGCAGGCCTCACCGCCCCACCGTACTCCCATCGCTGGCCTAGCCATCCCTCTACTCACCCACACCTGCAGTTATTCTCCGGTGACGGCAGACGAACCAGTAAACCCTCATACAGTCGTACTCCCCTCCGCGTGGGAAACAACTGCCGAGTCTTCCCTGCCTCCGTGTCGTTCCCTTCCTAGGCCTCGCCGTCGTCCACCACCCTGGTGCTCTCGGCGTGGCCTGGTCAACGTGGTCAACGACCGACATGCATCTGAAGTGGACTTTACGTGGAGAGGCCGACAGCTGGGTCCATGGCCGCACGCAAGGAAATGCCTCCTTATTACGGGCAAAATAATGATTCCTCCACCTGACATCAGGGGCCCACCAAAAGGGCCTCTGTATTTCGCGAAAAAAACGTTACCGCCGCTGACAGCTCGGACCCACCAGCTATATCTTCGCATGCAAGGAAGTGCCTCCTTATTACGCACAAAAAAATGAATACTCCCCCTGTTAGCTAGGACCTAGTATAGTGGCAGGCTAACTTGTGGGCCTACTAAGTTGACGGGGATGGAGGGCTTTGTCAACTTAGTCAATATGCACGATTCTAGCTCAAGTGACCGTACGATATCCATCCAATGGCCGTAGTGCTTCTTCAACCTCTGGTCTTCTTGCTCCAGCCGCCCAAACCAGCGTCGGTCGTGCCTCGTGCTCCTGCCTCCCATGGCCGGCTGTGATGCAGCGGAGGCCTCACCGCCCCCTACTACTCCCACCGCTGGCCAGGCCATCCCTCTACTCACCCACACACCCTGTTATTCTACAGCGACGGCAGCCTCACACCGCAGCGAACCAGTGAACCCTCGCACTCCTCTATGCGTGGGCATCCACTGCCGCGTCTTCCCCGGCTCTGTGTCGTCCCCTTCCTAGGCCTCGCCGTCGTCCATCGCCCTGGTGCTCTCGTCGCGGCGTGGTCAACGTGGTCAAGGAACGGCTTCCATCGGACGTGGACTGTATGTGGAGAGGCTGACAGCTAGGTCCATGGCCGCAGCAAGGAAGTGCCTCCTTATTACATGCAAAATAATTATTCCTCCACCTGACAGCGGGACCCACCGGACGGGCCACCGTATTTCGCGAAAAAAACGTTTCCCCCTGACTGCTGAGACCCACCAGCTACATCTTCGCACGCAAAGAAGTGCGTCCGGGCAAAAAAACGATTCGCCCCCTGACTGCTGGGACCCACCAGCTACACCTTCGCAGGCAAGGAAGTGCCTGACAGTCGGGACCCACCTGGTCGAAGCATACGTAGCGTTGTCATTCTGGTCGCGAACGTGTACGTACATACTGGTCGATGTAGAGGCGCGCACGTGTCGTAGTAGAGGCGCGCACGTAGCATTTACACGTCGTACATCGGCGAGGGTGCAAGAAAGAAAATACGGCCACGTATGTGTGCATACGGGCGGGGTCACGAACGCCTACTCGCGCATACGTATGGCCAGGGCTCGTGTACATGGCTGGGTCGGAACGGAGAAACAGCGTCGTCGTCGTGTTCATGGGGAGGCAACAGAAAGCGTCGTGTTCATGGGGAGGCAACGGAATGCGTCGTGTTGATGGGGAGGCAACGAAATGCGTCGTGTTCATCGGGAGGGCTTGGACGGAACAGGCGATGGAAACGAGGCCTGGCGTAGCGCAGAACGGAGGAAACGGCCTTGTGTTTGACCGGCCACGTTCGAAACGGGATCCTGTTCATCGGGAGGGGTCTGGCGTACCGCAAAACGGAGGAAACGGACCTCCTACGGTCGAAACAGGGGTCCTGTTCATCGGGAGGTGAGTGGCGTACCGCAAAATGGACGAAACGGACCTCCTACGGTCGAAACGGGGTCTTGTTCATCGGGAGGGGTGTGGCGTACCGCAAAACGGGACTCCACGGGATACTGTTCATCTCCACCGTCGACCCCCTCCAGCCTCCACGAGCTACTGTTCATCCACCGTCGACGTCCTCCAGCCTCCACCTGCGACTGGTCATCCACGGGCTCCTGTTCATCCAGCCTCCACCTCGCGCTACTCCACCGGCTACTGTTCAACCAGCCCTCTCCACGGGCTCCTATTCAACCACCCCTCCACGGGCTACTGTTCATCCTGCCCTCCACCTTCTACTGTTCATCCTGCCCTCCACGGGGTGGTCCTGTTCATCCATCCCTCCACGGGGTCCTGTTCATCCAGCCCCAACCGGCTCGATCGATCGGGGTCCTGTTCATCCAGAGGCAACACCACGGGGTCCTATTCATCCACCCCCACCGGGAACTGTTCATCCAAACCCCCCCGCAACGCTCACTGTTCATCCAGAGGCAGCATCGATCGGCTTCAGTTAACAGGAGTAGCGAAGGAATCGTTCGATCGGGTTCAGTTAACAGCCATCGAGCGATCGCTCGGGTTCAGTAACGCGTAGCCTGCAGTGCATTCGCTTGGGTTCAGTTAGAGCCCAACGCCTCGCTCGGGTTCAGTTAGAGCCAACGCCTCGCGCGTAGTACTTTGTTTCATTATTAGAGCATTGCCCAAAAAAAGAGAGGCCAAAGAAGCCTAAATAAAAAAAGGGGGTCCAAAGAAGCCAGCAAAAAAAGAAAAAAAAGGGGCAATGTTACTATCCTTTTACCACACTTGTGCTTCAAAGTAGCACCATGTTCTTCATATAGAGAGTGTCTTGAGTTATCACTTTCATATACTAGTGGGAACTTTCCTTATAGAACTTGGCTTGTATATTCCAACGATGGGCTTCCTCAAATGCCCTAGGTCTTCATGAGCAAGCAAGTTGGATGCACACCCACTTAGTTTCAGTTTGAGCTTTCATATTCTTATAGCTCTAGTGCATCTGTTGCATGGCAATCCCTACTCCTCACATTGATATCTATTAATGGGCATCTCCATAGCCCGTTGATACGCCTAATTGATGTGAGACTTTCTCCTTTTTTGTCTTCTCCACATAACCCCCACCATCATATTCTATTCCACCTATAGTGCTATGTCCATGGCTCACGCTCATGTATTGCGTGAAAGTTGAAAAGGTTTGAGAAAGTCAAAAGTATGAAACAATTGCTTGGCTTACCATCGGGGTTGTGCATGATGTGAATGCTTTGTGTGCTGAAGACGGAGCATAGCCAGACTATATGATATTGTAGGGATGAGCTTTCTTTGGCTATGTTATTTCAATAAGACATAATTGCTTGGTTGGTATGCTTGAAATATTATTGTCTTTATGTCAAAGTATAGATTATTGCTTTGAATCACTCGTGTCTTAATATTCATGCCATGATTAGACATATGATCAAGATTATGCTAGGTAGCATTCCACATCAAAAATTATCTTCTTTATCATTTACCTACTCGAGGACGAGCAGGAATTAAGCTTGGGGATGCTGATACGTCTCCGTCGTATCTATAATTTTTGATTGTTCCATGCCAATATTATTCAACTTTCATATACTTTTTGGCAACTTTTTATATTATTTTTGGGACTAACATATTGATCCAGTGCCCAGTGCCAGTTCCTGTCTATTGCATGTTTTTGGTTTCGCAGAATATCCATATCAAACGGAGTCCAAACGGGATAAAAACGGACGGAGCTTATTTTTGTAAAATATGGAAAATTCGGAAGGAAAATCAACGCGAACCAGTGCCCGAGGTGGTCACGAGGCAGGGGGGCTCCCCCCCCTTAGGGCGCGCCCTACCCTCGTGAGCCAACCGTAAGGCAGTTGACGCTCTTATTTTGCCGCAAGAAAGCTAATATTCGGAAAAAAAAATCACGGCGAAGGTTTCAGGCCAATCGGAGTTACGGATCTCCATATATATACGAAACGGTGAAACAGAGCCAAAACAGAATGCAGAACCAGAGAGAAATAGAGAGATAGATCTAATCTCGGAGGGGCTCTCGCCCCTCCCATGCCATGGAGGCCAAGGATCAGAGGGGAAAGCCTTCTCCCAGCTAGGGAGGAGGTCAAGGAAGAAGAGGAAGAAGGGGGCCCCTCTCCCCCTCTCCTCCAGTGGCGCTGGAACGCCGTCGTGGCCATCATCATCATCACCGCGATCTTCACCAACACCTCCGCCATCTTCACCAACATCTCCATCACCTTCCCCCCTCTATCTACAGTGGTCCACTCTCCTGCAACCCGCTGTACCCTCTACTTGAACATGGTGCTTTATGCTTCATATAATTATCCAATGATGTGTTGCCATCCTATGATGTTTGAGTAGATTTTCGTTGTCCTATCGGTAATTGATGAATTTCTATGATTGATTTAATTTTATCGTGGTTATGTTGATGCCCTTTGGTGCCCATCATATGAGCGCGTGCGTGGATCACACCATAGGGTTAGTTGTATGTTGATAGGACTATGTATTGGAGGGCAAGAGTGACAGAAGCTTCAACCTAGCATAGAAATTGATGCATACGGGATTGAAGGGGGGCCAATATATCTTAATGCTATGGTTGGGTTTTACCTTAATGAACATTAGTAGTTGCGGATGCTTGCTAATAGTTCCAATCATAAGTGCATAGAATTCCAAGTAAGGGATGACATGCTAGCAGTGGCCTCTCCCACATAATACTTGCTATCGGTCTAGTAAAGTAGTCAATTGCTTAAGGGACAATTTCGCAACTCCTACCACCACTTTTCCACACTCGCTATATTTACTTTAGTTGCTTCTTTACCTTAATAGCCCCTAGTTTTATTTTCGTGCTCTTTACTTTCTTGCAAGCCTTTCTGAAAACACCTACAAAGTACTTCTAGCTTCATACTTGTTCTAGGTAAAGCGAACGTCAAGCATGCGTTGAGTTGTATCGGTGGTCGATAGAACTTGAGGGAATATTTGTTCTACCTTTAGCTCCTCATTGGGTTCGACACTCTTACGTATCGAAAACTGTTGCAATCCCCTATACTTGTGGGTTATCAAGACCTTTTTCTGGCGCCGTTGCCGGGGAGCAATAGCGTGGGGTGAATATTCTCGTGTGTGCTTGTTTGCTTTATCACTAAGTAATTTTTATTTGATGTTGTTAGTTGTTTTCTACCTTTAGTTATGGGTAGGAAACGCAAAATACCAAAAAAATTAGTTGTACCTACTAAACCAATGGTTGAAGAACCACTCAGAATCTATCACACTGCTGAAGCTTTTTACTTGGATCATCTTCGATCCCTTTGTGCTCGTGCCGAAACCCCAACTAGCTTAGTTGAGGGCAAATCTTTAGATGAGCATGCTTGTTATGTGCGACACCGTATATCTGAAAAAGGGAAACTATTATGGGGTCAAATTCAACGTTTGCAATGCTATGCTTGGAATTTATGTGAAATATATGATTTTACTTGTTGTTCTGAAAACCCTAAGAAACACCTTCCCTATTAATGTGAGTTTGGTAATAATGGAATCGTATCTTCGTATGCCAAGGGTGTTTATAATTACTATGATGTTCAACAAATTGAAGAATTTGTTGCGTTTAAAGGTGCTTCTGAAATTGCTTCTTTAATTGAAAAGTATGATGCTACTCTTCACAAATCTGAATTTTTTTCCATACTTTAATATTGTTATGAGAATTATGCTAATAATGCTTATGTTAAACTATATATTGAGGACTACTCCGCTGTCCAAGAAGAGACTAATATTTTGTAGGAGTCTATGGAAGAAGAAATTGATGAAACTGTGAGCTCATTGGATGAAAAAGATGAGGAAGAGAGCGAAGAATAAAAGGAGGAAGAGCGGATTGATCACCCGTTCCCACCTTCTAATGAGAGTAACTCTTCAACTCATACATTGTTTAATTCCCCTTCATGCTTACCGAAGGATGATTGCTATGATGACTGTTATGATCCCTTGGATTCTTTTGAAATATCCCTTTTTGATGATGCCTATGGCCAAGATGCCAATATCAATTATGCTTATGGAGATGTACCTGCTATAGTTCCTTATGTTAAACATGAAATTGTTGCTATTGCACCCACACATGATAGTCCTATTATATTGTTGAATTCTCCCGACTACACTATATCAGAGAAGTTTGCACTTATTAAGGATTATATTGATGGGTTGCCTTTTACCGTTGCACATGATGATTTTGATAGATATAATATGCATGTTCTTTCTGCTCATACTTGCAATTATTATGAGAGAGGAACTATATCTCCACCTCTCTATGTTTCCAACATGATAAAATTGCAAGAAACTGTTTATACTATGCATTGGCCTTTACTAGGTGTGCATGAATTGTTCTTTTATGACATGTCGATGCATGGGAAGAGAGTTAGACTTCGTCATTGCTTGATATATGTTACTTTGTGCTCACTACTAAATTACAATCATTGTTGATTCAAATTAGCTTTGATATCCCTTGGGATCCGGGTGGATTCACTACTTGAGCACTATATGCCTAGCTTAATGGCTTTAAAGAAAGCGCTGCCAGGGAGACAAGCCGGAAGTTTTTGAGAGTCATTTATTTCTGTTGAGTGCTTTCATATAGTTTAAAACAACAAAAATAAAGAGAGGAACACAAAACTTTTTCTAAAAGAAAAGTGAAAGTGAGAGAGACGAGCATTGTGAAAGTGGGCGACGTCCTTGAACTTTGTTCATGCCCATGGGAACTTTGTGAATCTTAATTACAGAAAATTTTCAACAAAAATACTTATACCCTTGTACAATTCCATTGTATTATAAAAATAATGTGCCAAGGTTTTCCTTTAGGATGTTTACATTTCCTTGATGGTTTGTATGGTGCAGGATAGAAACTTTGGCTGTAGTGCGTGATTTTACATTTTTAGCTGGAACATCAAATGGTTCTGATTCTTTTTGCACTGTCTTACTATACAAATTGTTTACTTTTCCTAATTTTGGCAGAATTTTCAAGTGTCATAAGTGTGGTGAATGTTCAGATTGCTACAGATTGTTCTGTTTTAGACAGATTCTGTTTTTGATGCATAGTTTGCTTGTTTTGATGAAACTATCAATTTATATCAGTGGATTAAGCCATGAAAAAGTTATATTACAGTAGACACAATGCAAAAACAAAATACGAATTGGTTTGCAACAGTACATAGAGTAGTGATTTGCTTTATTATACTAACGGATCTTACCGAGTTTTCTGTTGAAGTTTTGTGTGGATGAAGTGTTCGATGATTGAGAAGGTTTTGATGTGAGAAGAAGGAAGAGAGGCAAGAGCTCAAGCTTGGGGATGCCCGAGTCACCCCAAGTAAATATTCAAGGAGACTCAAGCGTCTAAGCTTGGGGATGCTGGGGAAGCATCCCCTCTTTCTTCAACAAATATCGGTATGTTTTCAGATTCATTTCGTTCATGCGATATGTGCAAGTCTTGGAGCGTCTTTTGCATTTAGGTTTTTATTTTTCTTTTTATGCACCATGCTGGTATGAGATAGTCCTTGGTTGATTTATAGAATGCTCATTGCACTTCACTTATATCTTTTGAGTATGGCTTTATAGAATGCTTCATGTGCTTCACTTATATCATTTGAAGTTTAGATTGCCTGTTTCTCTTTACATAGACAACCGCCATTTGTAGAATGCTCTTTTGCTTCACCTATATTTGTTAGAGCACGGGCATATCTTTTGTAGAAAGAATTGAACTCTCTTGCTTCACTTATATCTATTTAGAGAGATGACAGGAACTGGTCATTCACATGGTTAGTCATAAAGTCCTACATAAACTTGTAGATAGCTGAATATGATATGTTTGATTCCTTGCAATAGTTTTGCGATATAAAGGTGGTGATATTAGAGTTGTGCTAGTTGATTAATTGTGAAATTGAGAAATACTTGTGTTGAGGTTTGCAAGTCCCGTAGCATGCACGTATGGTGAACCGTTATGTAACGAAGTCGGAGCATGAGGTGTTTATTGATTGTCTTCCTTATGAGTGGCGGTCGGGAACGAGCGATGGTTTTTTCCTACCAATCTATCCCCCTAGGAGCATGCACGTAGTACTTTGTTTCGACGACTAATAGATTTTTGCAATAAGTATGTGAGTTCTTTATGACTAATGTTGAGTCCATGGATTATACGCACTCTCAGCCTTCCATCATTGCTAGCCTCTCTAGTACCGCGCAACTTTCCGAAAACACCTACAAAGTACTTCTAGCTTCATACTTGTTCTACGTAAAGAGAACGTCAAGCGTGCGTAGAGTTGTATCGGTGGTCGATAGAACTTGAGGGAATATTTGTTCTACCTTTAGCTGCTTGTTGGGTTCAACAGTCTTACTTATCAAAAACTGTTGCGATCCCCTATACTTGTGGGTTATCACTGGGTTATGTGGCTCAAGTCATCAACATCTGGTGGCCGCACATAAGTGCCCTGGAACTTGTCAAGAAATGCATCTTCCAAATCCTCCCAACTGCCAACGGAATCTGCTGGCAAGCTATTCAGCCAATGCTGAGCTGGTCCTTTGAGTTTTAGTGGGAGGTACTTGATGGCATGTAGATCGTCACCGTGAGCCATGTGGATGTGAAGGAGGAAGTCCTCAATCCATACAGCGGGATCTCTTGTGCCGTCGTATGATTCGATGTTTACGGGTTTGAAACCCTCCGGGAATTCATGATTCATAACTTCATCAGTGAAGCATAGGGGGTGTGCTGCGCGCGCCTCTGTGCCGGGCTATATCCCGACGTAGTTCGTATGAGTCTTATCTGCTGGATTTGGCCCGGCCGGATTTACTCTTGGTGTATCCGATGCGACGATCATCGTCCCGTGTGGGCGCACGTGTTCGTGTCCCGTATATTGACCTTGCGATTTTTGCCTTGCTGTCCAAGATGTCTCGCAGGTCCTCTGTGTTGCCCTAGGCCTTAGTATCTTTGACTGAGTGGCGACGTGGTGCGGACTGAAATTTAGGCTGAAACGCCTCTTTGGCTCGGCCACGTAGTGGCTGGTCAGCCGCATCGTACACTGGTGAATGAGGTTTCAATGCTTCCTCCTCGAGGTGGGGTAGCAACCTGCGTTTGGGGTAACTCTTGGACGGGTGCTCGTGTTCATGCTCCTGGGCCGCAAGGACTTCGGTCCATCTGTCTGCTAGGAAGTCTTGATCCGCTTGAACACTACAAAAAAAGACACATCCGTGACATTTTGGGCCGAACGAATTTTTTTTCTGACATACATATGACACTTCTATGACGATAATTGTGACAAAACCCGGTATCATTATAGATGTGGTGGGCTCCTACTTCTATGACAACAAATCATGACAGAAAATGGGCTTTTCGTCCTGGGAGGGCCGGAGACGCAACTGCATGACATTCTTTGGGCCGTCCATGACGGAAAAAACCGTGGTAGAAGCGAGGGGGAGGAAAATTTCGGGGTTCCCGGTTACGGTGAGAGGTCGGGGGCCGAGCGATGCGCGTTTCTCTTGTACACATACGCGCGTGTGTGCGAGGCGTTGGCTCTAACTGAACCCGAGCGATTGCACTGCAGGCTATTCGTTACTGAACCTGAGCGATCGATCGATGGCTGTTAACTGAACCCAATCGAGCGATTCCTTCGCTACTGCTGCTAACTGAAGCCGATCGATGCTGCCTCTGGATGAACAGTGAGCGTTGCGGGGGGGGGGGGGGGGGGGGGGGGGGGGGGGGGGGGGGTTGGATGAACAGTTCCCAGTGGGGGTAGATGAACAAGACCCCGTGGTGTTGCCTCTGGATGAACAGGACCCCGATCGATCGAGCCGGTTGGGGCTGGATGAACAGGACCCCTGTGGAGGGATGGATGAACAGGACCACCCCGTGGAGGGCTGGATGAACAGTAGATGGTGGAGGGCAGGATGAACAGTAGCCCGTGGAGTGGTGGTTGAACAGGAGCCCGTGGAGAGGGCTGGTTCTACAGTAGCCGGTGGAGTAGCGCGTGGTGGAGGCTGGATGAACAGGAGCCCATGGATGAACAGCCACAGGTGGAGGCTGGACGAGGTCGACGGTGGATGAACAGTAGCTCGTGGAGGCTGGAGGGGGTCGACGGTGGAGATGAAGAGTATCCCGTGGAATCCCATTTTGCGGTACGCCACACCCCTCCCGATGAACAGGACCCTTCGACCGTAGCACTCCAACACAAGTCTGTTCATTCGTTTTGCGGTACGCCACACCCCTCCCGATCAACAGGACCCCCGTTTCGACCATAGGAGGTCCGTTTCCTTCGTTTTGCGATACGCCAGACCCCTCCCGATGAATAGGATGCCGTTTCGAACGTGGCCGGTCAAACACAAGGCCGTTTCCTCCGTTCTGCAGTACGCGAGGCCTTGTTTCCATCGCATGTTCCGTCCAAGCCCTCCCGATGAACACGACGCATTCCGTTGCCACCCCATGAACACGACGCATTCCGTTGCCTCCCCATGAACACGACGACGACGCTGTTTCTCCATTCCGACCCAGCAATGTACACGAGCCCTGGCCGTACGTATGCGCGAGTAGGCATTCGAGACCCCGCCCATATGTACACATACATGGCCGTATTTTCTTTCTTGCACCCTTGCCGCTGTACGTACGTGTACATGTTATGTGCGCGCCTCTACTACGACACGTGCGCGCCTCTACTACGACACGTGTGCGCCTCTACATTGACCAGTATGTACGTACACATTCGCGACCAGAATGACAACGCTACGTACGCTTCGACCAGGTGGGTCCCGACTGTCAGGCACTTCCTTGCCTGCGAAGATGTACCTGGTGGGTCCCAGCAGTCAGGGGGCGAATCATTTTTTTACCCGGACGCACTTCCTTGCGTGTGAAGATGTAGCTGGTGGGTTCCAGCAGTCAGGGGGAAACGTTTTTTTCGCGAAATACAGTGGCCCGTCCGGTGGGTCCGAGCTGTCAAGTGGAGGAATCATTATTTTCTGCGTAATAAGGAGGCACTTCCTTGCTGCGGCCATGGACCCAGCTATCGGCCTCTCCACGTACAGTCCATGTCCAATGGAAGTCATTCCTTGACCACGTTGACCACGCCGCGCCGAGAGCACCAGGGCGGTGGACGACGGCGAGGCCTAGGAAGGGGACGACACGGATGCAGGTAAGACTCAACAGTTGTTTCCCGCGCAAAGGGGAGTACGATTGTACGAGGGTTTAGTGGTTCGTCTGCCGTCGCTGGAGAATAACAGCAGGTGCGGGTGAGTAGAGGGATGGCTAGGCTAGCGATGGGAGTACGGTCGGGCGGTGAGGCCTGCGCGGCAGCACAGCCGGCCACGAGGAGGAGGGAGCAGGTAGTCCCGCCGGACCTTGTTTGAGAGGCTGGAGCAGGAAGAGCGGGAGATTGAAGAAGCACGACGGCCGTTGGATGGACATCCAACAGTCAGTACTTGTGCGTCAACCTTTTTTTAGGAAAGCCTCAAATCTGTGGAAAACAACATACAACCCATCTGCCATTATTTCTAATAATTTACATCCCATTTGCTAATTCTTAAGGTTTTTTTGGAGCCCATATTCTTTTTGTTAGCATTACAGCCCATATTGTGGCAACGGTTAAAAAATTATACGAAATTTTGCATATTTCGGTGCGGTCCGAACTGTTTTCAATCCCGAAATTTCGACTCACATTCAAACTGATTTTAAAAATAAATGTATATCAATATAAAATCCAACAAATTCTCCACGCATAAAAATTAATGTAATTTAAAATCTTGAAATGAAAAAAAAGATATTTGAAACTAATTGCCGGTTTGATGTGTTTTAAAAATGTACAGCCCATTTCTTATTACTAATGGGCCATTTTCTCGGCCAGCCGAATGAAAGCTCTCCTCGTCTTGAAAGATTTGCAGCCCAACAGGCCTGACAAAGCGACTTACTTGGCAAATCACAAAAAAACTGTATTGTGGCCGTGGACCCAGCTGTCAGCCTCTCCACGTACAGTACTCTTCCGATGGAAGTCGTTCCTTGACCATGTTGACCACGCCGCACGGAGAGCACCACGGCGGTGGACGACGGCGAGGCCTAGGAAGGGGACAACGCGGTAGTGGAAGCCCGCACGGAGAGGACTATGAGGGTTCACTGGTTCGGCTGCGGTGTGAGGCTGCCGTCGCCACAGGGCCTGGCCAGCGGTGGGAATAGTAGGGGGCGGTGAGGCCTCTGCGGCAGCACAGCCGGCCACGGGAGGCAGGAGCATGCGGCACAACCGGTGCTGCTTTGGGCGGCCGGAGCAAGAAGACCAGAGGTTGAAGAAGCACTACGGCCGTTGGATGGACATCGTACGGTCACTGGAGCTAGAATCATTCATATTGACTAATTCGACAAAGCCCTTCGTCCCCGTCAACTTAGTAGGCCCACAAGTCAGCCTCCCAACAAGGTGGGTCCCAGCTAGCCTGGGGAGTATTCATTTTTTTGTGCGTAATAAGGAGGCACTTCCGGTGGGTCCGAGCTGACAGTGGAGGGAACGTTTTTTTGCGAAATACGGTGGCCCGTCCGGTGGGTCCCAGCAGTCAGGGGGAAACGATTTTTTTCGCAAAATACTGGTGGCCCGTCCGGTGGGTCCCTGTTGTCAGGTGGAGGAATCATTATTTTCCGTGTAATAAGGAGGCACTTCCTTGCTGCCGCCGTGGACCCAGCTGTCAGCCTCTCCACGTACAGTCCACGTCCGACGGAAGTCGCTCCTTCCACGTTGACCACGCCGCGCCGAGAGCACCAGTGCGGTGGACGACGGCGAGGCCTAGGAAGGGGACGACACGGAGCCTGTGAAGATGCGGCAGTGGATGCCCACGCGGAGAGGAGTATGAGGGTTCACTCGTTCGGCTGCAGTGTGAGGCTGCCGTCGCCGCAGGGCCTGGCCAGCGGTGGGAATAGTAGGGGGCGGTGAGGCCTCCACGGCAGCACAGCCGGCCACGGGAGGCAGGAGCAGGCGGCACGACCGGTGCTGCTTTGGGCGGCTGGAGCAAGAAGACCAGAGGTTGAAGAAGCACTACGGCCGTTGGATGGACATCGTACGGTCACTGCAGCTAGAATCGTTTATATTGACTAAGTTGACAAAGCCCTTGGTACGTCAACTTAGTAGGCCCACAGGTCAGCTTCCAAAATGGTGCGCCCCAGATGTCAGGGGGAGGAATCATTTTTTGGGCGGGTGAAGCTAGAATATCCGGGATTGAAGAAGAAGCACGGCATCCGTTGGATGGACATCTAGCGGCCACTGCTGCTAGAACCGTGTGTCGACTATAAGTTGACAAAGGCTTGCATACGTGTCAACTCTATTTTTTTAGGGGACGCGTCAACTTAGTAAGGCCAGAAGTGTGTGGTAGAGAACTTATAGCCCATTTGAGATTTCTAAGAATGTGTAGCCCATTTTTGAATTCTGATGGAATTTACTACAGCCCATTTACAGTTTATTAAAAGTACAACCCATTTCAACCAACCGTTCAAAACAGAATTCAATAAAATTTCCCACATTTTAATGGGATCCGAAATATTTTTATCCCGAAATTTCTAGTCAGATTAAGTACAATTTCAATATAAATTTATATTACGTAAAAATCCAACGAAACATTGCGCTTGCAACAATTAATGAAATTAAAATTTTCAATATCCAAAAAAAATATATTATAAAGTAATCACGTGTTCGGTGCATTTTTTATAGTTACTGCCCAGTTTTTATAATTACATCCCATTTATTATTTCTTAAAGCCCATTTTCTTGTTAAGCCTAATGCATCCCTCCTATGAAACATTTGCAGCCCAGCGGGGCGGAGAATAACAACTTGACCTTGCCTGGGTATTCCTAAAAAAAGTATAGCTGGGCTAGCCATTTTCCGCTTGAAAAAAATTTAATATCTGGGCTGGATATCTAGCCTGGGCTAGACGGGCCACAGCCCGCCCAGTTAATACCTGCAACGATGTTTTCGTTGTTGTTCAGAGGAGAAACATTAATATCTGGGCTAAACATCAAAAAACTCTGCAGTGCTCACACCTCAAAAATACAAATACTGCTCGAGCTGCTTGGTCCCAGCTGTCAGCCGCTTCTTGTGCAATTCTCTCATTTATTGACTAGTACTACATAGGTTGACAATGGTGTGGGACCGTCATGTCAGGAAACCAGGGGGAAGCAAAATAAATAACTCCAGCGAGCGCTTCCACCTCTGCCTCGTTGTCTCCTGTGGAAACCCATTTTCTCCCTTTTTTTTGCTCGGGCAAGGACCAATGCATGCAACACGTCCATGCAGTTATTAGGCAAGAAATAAAAGCGCTTTGCATGCTATGAATTACGATGGCCTGCATGGGTAGCTAATAAGGCATCCTATTAACTGCTGTGATTAAATGTTGTGTTTAGAAGAGAGAAATATTCTTCTTTTCCACCAATCTGATTGCACCTAGGTCGTGATGCACCTTCTAATACGACTTATTCACCTAGACGGAGGGAGTATAGTTTTATACACACACACACACACACACATATATATATAATAAGGAGGCACTTGCGTACGTAGTCTATGGACCTGGTGGGTCCCCATTGTCATCCTCTCCAAGTAAAGTTATCTCCTCGCCCGCGTGCGCTTTCCGCCCAAAACAGTCAGCGCCGCCCGCCCCGCTTCCCGGTGCAGGCGATTGCTCCGCCTTCAAACGACACAAGTGTCGTCCGTCCGTCCATCTACCGCCTACATTAATGATACACGGTTGCCGAGGCGGCTACTCCGGCACCACACGTCCGTCCCTCCGCCCGCCCACCATTGCTATATAAACTGCTGCGCCGGCCATAGCCGCAGTCATCTGCATCCGTTCCCTTTCTCCTGTCCACACCACTACTGCCCACCATGGCTTCCTCGCGCTCCAGCGCTCTTCAGGACGAGCAGACGACGGACCACAAGGAGATGGCAGCCATTGCTGCCGATCGGCTGGCCGGTAGGCAGCCGGAGGACGATGACATCCCAATGGAGAACATGGTAGTCGATGATCCGGCGCCAACCCCCTCCTCCGCGCCATCCTCGCCGGTGCATTACACCATGACCATCGGCGAGGCCCGTGCCCAATATATGGACAGTGTGAGGCAGATGCGTTAGGAGCAGTTCCGGGAGGCGCAGGCCGACGCCGCCTACAACCACCACCTCCTCCAGGAGCATTTGCAGGCGGAGGAGCAGATCGCCGCGGAGTGGGCGGAGCAGGAGGCGCTGCTCGACTCATACCGCTCCGCCCGTAAGGGCCGCCTCAAGCGCTGGCGGGAGCGCATGTGGGTGGCGGAGGCTGCGGCCGCCTACAAAGAGGCTAGCAAAGAGGGCGATGAAGCGGGCGAGGCGCTGTTTGGCGAGACCGAGGACGAGGCAGAGGACAATGCCGGCTCCGGCGAGTCCCTGCTCTGCTGGCGTCGATGAGGCCCTGCTCCGTCGAGGCCCCGCGGCACCAACAACGAGGCAGAGGACACCGCCGGCTCCGCCGAGGCCCCGCGTCGCCAACAACGAGGCAGAGGACATCGGCAGCTCAGCCGAGGCCCCACCCTGCCGGCAACGCGGGGCAAGATTTCCACCGCTCAGCTGAGGCGCCGCCCACCGGCAACGAGACAGAGGACATCGCCGGCTCCACCGAGGCCCCGCCCCGCTGCCAACGAGGCCGCGCCACACAGAAAACAAGGAAGAGTAGAACACGGTAGGTCGCCGCCGCTCAGGTCCAAGTAAGGCCACCGCTGCTACCCTCCTGTTGAAGCCAAGCTAGGCGGGTTGACCATTGACGGTTGGTTAGCTTCTTGGCGGCGACGTGGAGTCGGGGAGTTCTGCTGGAGAATAACGCTTCTTCTACTTAACTGCTGGTGCAGTTGGCTGACTGACACGTGGGCCCAACAGGACACATGCCAGTTACGCAACTGCACCTGCAGTTAAGTCACTGGAGCTTCTGTTCGGCTCAGTGGGACACATGTGGGTAGCTTCGGTTAATTAATTATACCTCCAGCGCACCCCTTTTTAGTTGAAGAATGTATGAAATGTAATGAAATCTGGCATGTTTATATGAAATCCGACCGCGTATGAATGAATTTATTTCGATTAGTTTGAATTCCAATATCACTCGCATTGGTTGAACATGCAAAACAATATGTACTAGCCTTATTCCTAGGGTGATCACCTCGTTTGTAGCAGTTTCACATGTACTCCCTCCGGTCCTTTCTAGTCTGCATACAAGTTTTGTCTGTAGTCAAAGTATCTCTACTTTGACCAATCTTATACAAAAAAGTATGCACTTGCACAATGTGTGAAGTAAAAAGGAACATAAGGAGTACAAAGAGTTTGAACAGGTTTTTAGCGTTTCTGTACATTGCAATCAAACACACAGGCCTGGGAATTCATAGAGAACATTCAAAACAATCGATGATTATGCATCTCAGCGACTCACATGCCAGAGGCAATATTTACTTCACAACTAAAGAATAAAGAAAAAATTGATCGACGCTGCTGACAGCAAGGGCGTCCCATTCGAAAATATCAAATGCATGTCTTGCTAAAATCAATGAGCAAAATTTGACAAGGTTGTCCCATTCCAAAATATCAAATGCCCATGATTGTGGAATGGGCAGGGTTTGCCATCAGTTCGGACATTGACATGGCACCTCATGCTAAATAAACCAGCTGTTCTTTTTGTGCAGTTCCACCAAAATCAACCAAATTCGCACGTAGCTTGTATGATTTCGCCCTTATATGTTGCAATGCCTTGAACTTATCGGCACCTCCTTTCTTGTGGTGGAAATGAATGATTCGATGTATTCGTGAACATTTTGTGTAGTTCCCATTGAAATCAAGCTGAGCACCCCTGTTCGCACAAATACAAAAAGTGATTAGTATAGAGCAAACTGTACTATGAATTGACAGTTTCAACAGGCACATACATGGTCCATGTAGAGCACACTTTTAGAAAAATGGAACTCACCAGAAAGAATCCTAGAACAACATTGTACTCGCGCATCATAGCAAAAAAATGGAGATTTTGTCAGTCCTTCTGAGCTGAAGTTAGTTTGGTCTCGTGGGGAGTAATGTAACTATCCTTCAACTGCTCCTTCTGATGATAAGATAGACAGGGCTTCTTCATCCTGGCATAATCGGAACTAGTCACTTCACGTACTCCATATTCTTCTTCAGAGGAAGATGATCATGTTGTGCAAAGAGAAGAGGACTACTAAATTCTAGCATCACTGTTTGCTCAAAAAAGGAAAGGAAATATTTAAAACAACACAGATGAAGCACTTCTCAAGCACAATACCACTTTTTCATGACAGCATCAGGAGTTGATTTTTGTTTTTCTTCCCCTTGTTCTTCCCCTTCATCACTTGGTTCAATAACAAACAAGCTTCGCCTTCAATGTAAGATTTGGCATGTCAATTAGGGAGCACGAGTATAGTACTAAAATTAATTTTCTGATGAAAGTGGCAAAATACAGGCCAGCAGTTGTGAAATATCCTTATCTTACCTCAATGGGATATTACAGTGCACATACAGATTGGAAGTCTTGTCTCCATTTGTGCAGTTCACTAAAATCAAGCAACATTATCGTACAAGTAGCACAATATATGAATGCACACTGCAGAATCATGTAAAAGAAGGCTAGTACTGACTTCTCATGATGCGGAATTCAAACAACTCACAAGAAGAAAATCTCAACCAAATTCGCCTTGACAGATAGGAAGTAAGATCTCCTCTTGTGCAGTTCCACTAAGATCAAGCAATCAAGCAACGTTGTCGGTGTGACATTTTGGTTAAACTGCACAAAACACTCTTAAAACAAAAGTGTTTTGTGCAGTGCAACAAAAGGTCACAATGGCAACGAGGTGAAGCAGATAACCCTGTTTACACAGAGGTGCAAAGGAAACAATTAGTGGTCAATAACGGTGGATGATACAGAAGCCAACAAAAAGAAGCATCTACCTTATCTAAATGGGAAAGAAAGCAAGACAGTAGCATTTCTCAAACGGTGGCATTGATTAATATTAACATACAGATTATATTAACAATAAAATTTGTTAAACATGTAATTTTCTTTTAACTGTGGCATTGCATCAATTTTCCAGCAGCATTATTAGAGGGTTTTTGTTTACAGGGACATTTTGGTGTACGGACTAAAAAAACTCTGTGTCAGTCCCATCTAAACCAAAGAGGAGGGACTTTTAGGGACTAAAAGTGGGCATTTGGGACTAAAGAAAGAAGACCCCGAGGGAGTCTTTTTGGGACTTTTTCCAACAGTTGCCCCTGCCACGCATCGCACCTTGTTTCTATTAGTTCATTACTAGGGGTAACATGGTATTTTAGCATGTCATTTAATGACCTCTAGTCCATGTTTAGTCCCTGGAACCCAGCAGGTAGGGACTAGGGAGTTTTTAACCAAACAGGGCCTTAGATTAACAACAGCTAATGAGTTGCACGGGACAGTGGACGCACCAGCACCATGTGCATCTACCGATGTACTGTGGTCATGCACAGTCTGTTGCAACAAAGAACAAGCAACCAAGGAGCATATTTGTGTCGGTCTCAGTTTTGTTATCTTTAGACGGCTTTCCCTATGTGAGCGTAGCAAATCTAGTCCTGCTCAAACTCTACAACCTTGTCCCTTCCTTTCCTTTTTGAACTAGTACTTTCTCCCCTTCCTTTCCTCTTTGAACCACGCCCTAGATTTATGCGATACAACTTTCCCCACTACTTTCCCCCATTTCTTTCCTCTTTTAACCACGTCCTAGATTAATGCTATACAACTTTCCCCCTTCATTTCCTCTTTGAACCACGTCCTAGATTCATGCTATATACAACTTTTCCCACTACTTTCCCCCACTCCTTTCCTCTTTGAACCACGTCCTAGATTCATGGTATACATGTAGCTAGAGCAATGCATGTGGAGTAAGTAAATTATACCTTAAGGTTCTTGGGGCGTGGTTCGGTGGGCGACGGGACGACGGCGAAGAAGAAGGGGTCGGAGGCCCTCCCACGCCGCCGCTGGGTGGAAAGTGAACAGTTGCGCCGGTAGTCCCTCGCCAACGGCGACAGCGTTAAGCCTCCTTCCCTTCCCGGCGGACGGATCCTGCCGGCTCTTTGAGTAGCAGTGAGGGGAGAGAGAGGCCAACGAAGTCTTGTTTAGATCTGGAGAGGGCAAGAGAGTGTGAAGAGAGCAACTACAAGCGCTGAGGCTCCAGCGGGAGAGGGCGAGAGAGTGAGCGAACAGGCTAACCAGCTACACAACCCTCCCGTTATGTTCAACAAGAGGGAAATAACCTTTTATACATTCCTGCATTCGTGCGACAAGCATGCCATGTTTTTTTTGTGTGTGTGGGAGTCATTGGGATTTCAATCATAATCGTGTCATGTGGCTTTGGTGGTAAGACTATCCACACTGGTGCAGAAATAATGCAGCCTTAGTCACGTTACCTCTGTCCATGTAGTACGTTGGGTCCCACCAGTTAGAGGGTGAAACAAACAAATTAATAAGAAAAATTAAAAGCGCCAGCTGTGTATCTTACCGCACACATCTCGCTACTGCTCGGGAACACTGTCCAATTGATCCCTCTGTTCGCTCACGTACTATTTTAAGTGAATCCCTATTATAACATGCACACAAATTTTGGCCACTTGTATTCGACTTAAGTCAGTGTGCCACCGTATCTTGTATACTTAGTACTCCCTCCGTCTAGGTGTAATAAATCACGTTAGAAGGTGCAACGGGACCAAGGTGCGTGTGTGTGTGTGTTTAACACCATGTGTGTGTTAGAGAGAGCGACAGATTGACCTACTCCTACAGAGAGATGTTGTGTAGTGTATGATTTTAGCCGCGAGAGTCGGTGCATCCTCTCGTTTCCGGGCGTGTCCGGTAGGGACATGCAGACAGCTGCCACGCCTGCTCCTGACCAGCCTGGCCCACCCAAAGCCCCTCCATCGCCCGCGTGCGCTTCCCGCCCGAAACAGTCAGCGCCGCCCCAAAGAATCGGTGTCGCATTCATGCCCGGGCAGAGCGGACGCGACCTCTCACTGGCGCAAGAGTGATGGTTGCTTCGTCCGTCCAACTTACTGCTAGGTCTATGTGATTTGATGGCTCATTGATCTTTATCACTGAGGTGGTAGGACTGCTGGATGTCCCACGCTTTAGGCGAAAGGAGGTATACTACTACTACTACTAGATTACAATTTTCTCCATTATTACAGCGGAGGCGTGCAAGAGCAGTGAAAACACACAGGCTCAGTGATTACATGGCCAACCTCACACTACTATCACCGTGCGACACCTAACTCTTTACATAGTACTCCCTCCGTTCCTACATATTACTAGATGAGTCCTCGCGCGTTGGCGCGGAACAACGGTATATCTCTCTGCGCAAAATTATCGATTTCATAGAACAAAAAAACTCTATAACCGCATGACAAATGTGGTAGCCAAACTAAATAAACTCCCATCATCATTTAGATCATCCCACGTAAGGAAAAAAGATCAGCCAACTCCTGAACTCCTACTGCATAATGGGATTATATTTTTCTTTTTGACATGTTAATGGGACTTAAAGCTCACTTAAATGCATGCTACCAGTGCATGCTTGCATGCAGACATGTTGATGTGATTTAAAACCCACTCACATGCATGTGTCACGGTATTTCTGCATGCTTGCATGTGGCTTAGTGCAGAGCCTCTCAACGTCAAGATCAGACGACTATTATGGACTGATTTACTTCATCTAACGGCTACATCAATTTTGATCACGTGGCTCAAGGAGAGGATAGAGAATTCCTAGTAGTGGGGGCTAGCTATTACTAGTAGATATAAGTCTTTGTAGAGATTCCACTACATACGAAACAAAACGAATGAATCTACACTTAAAAAGCATCGATATACATCCGCATGTGGTTCATGGTGAAATCGCTACAAAGACTTATATTTAGGAACGGAGGAAGTACTAGTATAGTACGTACTGTAATTTATCAGCGAGATAAATTTGTACAATGCTATGAAGCTTCCAGCTTCTGTTACATGTATCTTGCGTCCAAGGTTGCCCATTGCAACATTTCATCAAATACAAAGGAGACTAACATGCATGCTATTGCATCTCAATGATTGACAGATCATAGCAAATATGTACTCCCTCCGTTCCAAAATAAGTTTCTCAACTTTGTGCAAACTTTAGTACAAAGTTGTACTACTACTAAAGTTAACACTTATTTTGGAACAGAGGCAGCTAAAGAAAAAAACGATCCATGCAGTCCCTAGCCCTTGAACCGTGAACCCTGACCAGGCTTCAATTTGCTGGCAACGTTCGAGCTTCCTAATAAATGAAGTTTGCAACCTTTTGACCATCGGATCATTTTGTGCAGTTTCACCAAAATCGAGATGAGCATCCCTGTGGCAAAGAAATTGAACAAGCGTGATTAGAATAAGATTACTGGGACTAGTTGATGAGACATAAACTCATCACAAATACAGTACGTAGAAGCCAGTAGAGGTATGTGCGGGGCAAAGAAGTAGAGAAATATCCACAGGGAGTGATGTGGGCAGCTGGAGCAGTGTTGCAAGCCGGCTGTAAAGGGAGTTGTACCTGAGGGACGTAGCTCAACCTTGAGGAGGGCGGCGGGAGGCGGCAATTGCCCACGTCGCGGCAGTGAGCAAGGGCGGCGGGAGGCGGCAATTGTTTGATTGATTGTCTGAAAGTTAGTGAATTCGAAATTTTTTGAAAGTTAAATGAGAGGGAATAAAAGGACTTTCCCAAACTTTCATTTTGCATTCGTGATCTCCGTGAATTCAAATTCTTTTCACCACGAAATCTAGGAGAGAAGATGACATGACTTCTTCCATTTATTTAAATGACAAGGGGTGTTGAAAATATTTGAATTTCATTTGGAAAATATTTCCAATTCTGAAACTTTATGCAACTCAATGATTTTCACGAGAGGAGATAAAATGACTTCTTCAAATTATATGAAATATGAGTTGGGAGTTTCAATGGATCAAATTCCAAGTCTTTTGGAATTATTTTTCAATTTGGAGTTATTTGAGTTTTATTCAAATTATTTTTCTCCAAAAATAAAATATATGGAAATTAGGGTAACATGATTCCCTACAACAGAAAATTGGAGAGAAATAAATTTGAAATCATTTTGATATTTTTAAAATGATTTTTATTGGACTTTATTAGACCAGTAGCATTCTTTGATTTATCTGATTTTGTGAGGATTTTATTTGGCATTGTAAAAATGTTCACGTTGTAGGAAATGTTTTTCAGAAAATTCTGATATATTATATGCCTATATAATATTTTCAATTATTTCGTTCTTTTATTTTGATTGTCTGGAAAAAAATGTTTTTTAAAAAAATAACCTTCGGATCGACCGGAGCGGGCCGGCCAAGTTCGCCCGGCCACGGCCCAGCCGGCCCAGCGCGTCGCCAGGACTCCGCGCCGCCCGACCCCTCCTCCACGCCACCCGTCGCCCCTCTTCATAAAAGCGCTGCCCGGACCTCTCTCTCTTCTCTTCCGCCGTCGCAGCTCCGCTGCCCTGCCCGTGCAGCACCGCTGCCACCGACTCCTCCGTCGTCTCCACCTCGCCGAGCCGCTCGTCCCCAACTACTCTGCCGCCGTCGCCGACCCCGGAGTCGCCTCCCTGCTCACCGCCGACGCCGGCGTCGCTGTTTCCCTCGTCGCCGGCAACTCCCACCGCCGTGGTACGCCCCGGAGCATCCTCGACTGCCCGATCTTGATCCTACGGTTAGGATTAGATCGAGTTTCGTTTTTTTCGGTTTTGGTAAAGTAGTGAGCGTTTACTAGTTAAGCCTCTGGAGCGAACGGTTTACGTTCGGTATTGTTCGGTAGCGAACGTTCTCTATTTAGTCTTTTTCTTTTTCTGTTTTACTTCCGTCCAGGGACTTATCTGTGAAGATTTTATTTACAGATTAGTCCCTGATTTTCAAATGACTATAACTTTTTACTCGTTAGTCCAAATCCAACGAAACCAACACTCACGTCTTCGTTATGATCCCCTCTATCCAGTAAAACAACTCAAACATGTTTTTGAAATTTTAAAAATTGTATTAGACCAGATTTGAATTCAAATTTCATTTGATCATAACTTGAGTTTCGTAGCTCCGTTTGAGTTGATTCTTTTTGCAAATCGAAGCTCTTGCCCTAAACCTTCTGATAAGGCCAAATTCACATAATTTTGGTACTGTTAGAAATTGTTTTATGTTGCAAGAGTTATTTGCTTGGTTTTGAAGTTTTCCGAATTGTTTTCTTCTTTCTCTCCGACCTTTTGAGTGATTGCTTATGTGTGGTTACTATTGCTTGCTTACGGTAGATTGACCGGAGTGTGACGAGTAGAGCTATCAAGAGTTTTGAGTGCGAATCATCTTCATCAATATTGCACGCAAGTTCACACTTTGATCATACCTCTTTCATACCCAGTTTTTATTGCATTAGATCAAACCTCAGACATTGCATGATTAGGATCTAATTAAATTGTGGGATGGGAAGTAGTTTAGGTAGTACCTATTATCTGTTTATTATCAAACCCTTGGGAGTTACTATTACGTTATGCTTACATTGCCATGCTATGCTCGTAGACGTGGATTGGGTTTTGAGAGTATTCATGACAGATGTGAGATTGTTAATTAATGGTTTACTTAAGGTGGCAACTTAAACACACATCTGGGTTGATTGAGGCACTTGGGTATTCCAGGATTGCCTGTCTAGGCACCTGGGTAGACTAGGATTGCCTGTTTTTTTATGGACCGCCACCCAGGCTCAAAGGGATCATGAGATTTTTCATGCTAGAAACTTCAGTGTGTAGCCACAAGCTATTATGGGCTCTAGCATAGTTGACTAAGTTGTGCGAACTCTTAAAGTGGTAGACTAGCAGATGTAGGGGATGTAGGTGGTATAGTCTACCCGATCGTAAGGTGCTAGCGCTTCTGAAAGACTATGTCTCGGTCATCCGTCTTCTCAAACACCATGTAATGCGAGAAACCAAACGGAGGCGATCGAGTCTTGTGGGGAAAAGTGCGCAAACCTCTGCAGAGTGTAATAAACTAATCATGGTTAGCTGTGTCCCTGGTTATGGACATCTTGAGTATCTAGTACCTGGATTATCATGTGAATCTCATGATGTTACTTTAAATGAATATTGTTGGGTTTTAATTATGATATTTAATTGGGATTGAGAATGCTGTCAACCATTCTCAATGTTTAACAACCACCATGATAGTTAAATAAAATTTATTCCTTTGCAGTAGGGAAAAATTGGCTTTTCGCAAAAACATTATAACCATAGAGCTTTCCCACCAGCCATATATGCATGTAGTGATTGCCATTGTTCATCATTTCTCTCTATGGTGTGAATTTGCCAGTACATTCAATGTACTGGCCCTTTGTGGCTGTAACGTCTCATGTTGCAGGGTTATCTTACGACGAGTAAGTGATACGTTAGGGTTATGATTTCTACACTCAACTTTGCCGTTGGTGTTGATGGGAATCCACAACCTTGTTACTTCCTCTATTTGGATTGAGGTAATAGTATTTTCTTTACTTTTACATGTGATTTACCTCTGTTATAAATCCCTGAGTACTGTGTGTGTCAGCATACCGATCCAGGGATGGCACTTAAGCACAGAGACTTGATCCATTTGGGTCGGGTCGCTACAAGATGGTATCAGAGCACATGTTGACTGTAGGACGTGACCCTAGAAACCGGCAAGCCCATAGCAAAGATTTTTCTCTACAACTTTCCCTTTCAAAAAGATCTTTTACCTATCTTCTCTTCTAAGCTTATTCAAAAATTTCCTTTTAGTGAGACTGATGAGACCACTCCAAGAAGTACAAGATATCGGACAACTAAGACCACTTCGGAATGAAGAGTATTTTCCGTGCATCTGAATAATGGAAACTACAACGGTTGAAGACCGAAGACAAGTAGAATTTGAAGGCTCTGAAGAATTCCCAGATTTGTATGACCTAGGAAGGCTACCCTTATGGAACTTGACAGACTATGGAAGTTGTCAATACCCGAGATCAAGGTGTATCAGAGAATTACCAAGCATGGAGAGTTAAAAACCTCAAAGTTTTGTCAAGAAAACCCTAAGGTTGGAGATATCAATTATGGAAGATAGCTCATGACAATGACAAGGGCAGAAACACGGTTATCCGTGATGTCATCGCCGCTGATGCTATTGTCACTGTGCTAAGTTAAGGATGCATTTCATCAGAATGGATTTGATGGAAGAAGGCTGATGGAGCACCTATTAGTAAGATGAAGTTTTAACCTTAGCCGGTGTATCATCAGGATCTGGAGGCTTACATCAAGAAGTTAAGATGGAGCTGCAAGAAGCCGTATTTTGACAAGGAGCATTTCATGAAGAACTCACGACCCAAAAGTTGAAAGTAGCCAAGCTAGAGGAGCAAAACCTCGAGATACCGAAGATTCGTCAGGAACTGAAGGACGGTAGGACCACGGTTCACGCCAAGGATGTCCAAACCCAGAAGTTTGGAATGCAACTCCAGAAATATTAAAGGACGTCATGATAGACTTTGCGACAACAGAAATGATCTGGCAAAAGAATTTGAGAAATACAAGCATGATCGGAAGAAGCCATTGGAGGCATGAACAAGGCTTGAAGAGTTTGGAGAGTTGAAGATTTATTTACCTTTAGAAGACCAAACCCCTGTTATATACCTACGTTAGATGCGACGTTTGTGAGCTGTCATTTGTTTGATGTTTTTTCCCGACGGCCACAAATAAAATCCGTCTTTTCAAAACTTTTGTTTGCATTGTGTGCATCCCTCTCCCTCTCTCTTATCTTACCCCAAACCCACATGGACCCAATAGAGGATGAATGAAGATGAGCTTATATTTTCTGGACTGATTAGTCAAATGGAGATGGACCAATGGATTCAGAACATGGAGGATCACATGAAGAATAACCCTATAGTCGGAAATGACATGATCCAGCATGCTCTTCGGTGCTTTGAAAGAGGTGCTGCTACTTGGTGGAGAATGTACCAAACCATCAATGGATGGCAAGGAGTAACCACTTGGAAAGATTTTAAGTTGACTTTGCTAAAGTCTCGGTTCGTGTCCCAGAAATTGAAGCCTTCTGGAAAGTATATGAAGAAACCTTGTGCATGCAAGCTTGCATGCCTGCAGGTCGACTCTAGAGGATCCCCGGGTACCGAGCTCGAATTCGCCCTATAGTGAGTCGTATTACAATTCACTGGCCGTCGTTTTACAACGTCGTGACTGGGAAAACCCTGGCGTTGTTTCTTGTGTGAAGGGACTACCCACTATCCTGCTCAGTGTCACATTTACCCCATGGTACAACGAACCATCCAGTAGGAGAAAGAAGTAATGAAAGGATCCCTCATGGAAATTTTAGAAGAAACTGTGATGAAGGAAGTGGTGGAGGACACGTCCAAAGAAGAACCAATTAAACCCTGCACCAAGTCATGCTATTCATGTGGAGAAGAAGGACACATCTCCTAGAATTGTATGAATGGGGATCTAGTAGAATTCCCGACAGAGGAAGTAGA